>NC_136499.1:67079908-67237408 GCF_053919585.1 Euprymna scolopes
CAAATTTATCAAGTCTATATTATTAGCCACAATATTATGTAACTTTAGAACGGCATTTTATATGCATTTAGTCGTTATAATAAAATCCTACATTATATCCTCGAAGAAACATACTCACAGTCTCACCTTTTCCCTTATAGATCTAAAGTCCTCCCACCACCCACAGTCAAGACCGGGAAGATATATACACTTTATAACTATATTGCCCTAACACCCTTCTTAACTGGATCATACACTTACAAACATACAATTAGCTTTCCATTTCCTATTTCATAAATAATAATTTCTCCCTACTTATATTCCGGCTATTCTCATTGGCTTAGAAAAGACAAATATATTATTTCATGTTACATGTCTTCTTACAAAAAACGAACACATCCGACCTTTACAAATATGACCGCTCCCTCTATACGAAACAATTCTATTACAGTAATATTAGACCAAATACAATTTTTTTAAACGTTCATAATCATAAATTTACGTAATTACACCCTCACATTTACGCGCAACCACACGGGTTACATTGTTTTTTTTTCGATTACGCTTCTCCTGGGGAAACTGATAACGATGCTATTTCCTTTCTCTTTTTTGGTTTCGCTTTGTTTTATAACGAGCCAGTTCCCTTTACATTGTTTTGCGATACCTACGCACACATTAACATCACTCAGATACTACATTAAAAGAAAAACAAACAAACAAAACAACCCTGAAACTTTACATTTTTAATTACGGTTACTATTGTGTACTTTCCGATTCCTGCATCAGCCGCTTAGAATCCAGCTGACACCTCAATATCGTATGCCTGTGTTTGATTATAGACAAATTATAGACATACTTTTCTTAAACATGACGAGTTTTTTCTTTGATTGCATTGTATTTGCGCCTCAGAATCGATTACCAAGCTTAAATATGGAGCAGATATTAAGACAAAACTACCCCCTTACCCACTCACAGGATGAGGTTTCTATGCAGACAGCGGTTCTTAATATGGGGACGTTGCGGTTGACCAGAGGAGGTTTGGGGTGCCCATTCCGATAGCTGTTCTTAACATGAAGATGTTGGGGATGCCCGTTCTGAAAGCCGTTCTTAACATGAAGAGATTATGGGTTGGGCGGTAGCAGCAGCAGCAACAACACAACAACAATGACCGTACTTTATTGTTTTGACGAAGAGGGCGTGTTTGATTACAGAACGATTTTTTTAACGATAACTCTTTACCTTAAATAAATCTACACATTTTACTTAAAAATGATGATTTTTATACGTTTCAACTATGCTGATTAAGAAAATATCATTATTATTCGGCAAGTAGTTTTTCGATAAAATAGCCTTACATTATGCACTTTAAATCACTGGTCGCCAGATGAGATCACACAGGCGAGGAACAAATCTAATTATATTCGACCGACACGGCCACCCCTAAATTTCTTTGTTGATTCATAGTATTTACGCGTGGGGATCCTGACAATGATTATCAAGGTTAAATTTGTGCCAAATACTTTTACAGTTACGCCACTACCAAAATGTCATTTTTAACATGGGGATGCTGCCGGTGACGATTCCGAAGGATGTTCTTAACATGAGGAGGTTGGTTGTTAAGAAACAACAACAACAACAACAACAACAACAACATCATCAACAACAACAACAACCGTACTTTAATTTTTCTATGACAGGAGACAGGTATGCTTCCACCGGGCAACGTCAGTTAACGGGTCCTGCTAGTGAAAGAATAATTTCAGACAAAATGGAAAAACTGTTTCTAAAATAATCCATAAGTAATCAGCTCTCAAAGGTCAAATCGTTGAAATTTGACCCCTTAACAGCTAAATTTCTGGCTGAAAACGGATTACAAAGATTTCCCCAAATCTCCATAGCCTATATCAAATTTCGAGTCTGTAGACTGAAAATCGACAGAGTTATTGCATAGGGAAATGTACACAGACAGACACACAGACACGCATATAGACACGCACACAGACAGACAGACACTTTCACTTTTATAGATATATAGATATAAGTGAAATTGTCTTTGTGTGTGCTTGTACATTTCCATACCAAACTCGGTCTACTCGGTTACTTGGACATGGATCAAACCTTTTAATTTGATTTGAGCCCAAAACAATAAATGTTAAGGGGTAAAAATTGAGGTCAAAATTAAAAAAAAATTGACCTTTAAGGTCTCTATCAAATTACTCATCCAATTTTGAGTCTAAACATTTGAAATTTTACATGAAGTGTATTCAGACATGCAGCAAGATATTTAATTAGTTTTTTGGGGAAATTTTGGCTGCCAAGCGGTCAAAGCTAAGAGTTGATCTTTGCAGACTCTACCAATTCGCGAATTTTGCGTCTAAAGACTTGAAATTATAGATGTAAGTTACCTGGACATGACTCAAACGTTTTAATATATATATATATATATATATATATATATATATATATATACATATGACCTCCAATCCGTAGTGAAATGGGGACAAACATGGTTGGTCACATTCAATGCTGCTAAGACTAAGCTTGTTTCCTTCAATAACTACAAGAAACCATCTCTACCACCAATAGCAATGGCCAAGAACACATTGCCTGAAAGTACTTCTTTTAAACTCCTCGGCCTAACGTTTACAGGGAATATGAACTGGAATAGATACATTGAGAGCATTGCCAAAGCTGCTGCAAGGAAGGTTGGCTCCCTCTACCGTGCTAGAAAACTACTTACGCCTGACAGTATCCTATACCTCTATAAGGCAACCATTCGCCCATGTATGGAGTACTGTTGTCACATCTGGGCTGGTGCATCTGCTGCTTGTCTCTCGCTCCTGGACAGGGTTCAAAAGAGAGTCGCCAACCTGATAGGTCCTGAACTGTCATCTAGGCTTCAGCCTCTGTCCCATCGACGAGATGTTGCATCCCTCTGCCTGTTCTACAAATACTTTAATGGTGAATGCTCTGACGAACTGCAAACACTTGTAACTCCCCGACGTAACTACCCCCGACAAACCCGACAAGCTACTAAGTCTCATCCCTTTACAGTAGAGATCCCTAGGTGCAAGAAAGCCTTTTACTCCAATAGTTTCTTCCCCAGAACTGCGGGTCTTTGGAACTCCCTTCTGGGATTCTGCTTTCCCAACGGCAATGATATGCAGAAGTTCAAGTGTAATGTCAACAAACATCTTTCTACTCTTCTCCCTTCATAATGACCCCGCAAATTAAGTCCCTAATAGTAGCCCCCTGCTTCTAAGTGGCACTGTGCCTTGTTTGGGGTGAAAATTGAATAAAAAAATATATATATATATACATATATATATATATATATATATATATATATATATATATATATATATATATATATATATATGTGTGTGTGTGTGTGTGTGTGCGTGTGTGTGTGTGTGTGTATGTGCATATGCACATAAAGTTATGAACAGTAGGGCCCAAACAGTAAGTTATGAACATAGGGCCAGAACAAAGCCAGGTTGAACTGCTAGTATACGATATTTTAAAAATGAACGTTAATAATTATTTTAATCCTACAGACACGTGTTTCGAACTTATCTTCTCAACAGTGATGATCGTTACAGCCAGTCGAGGGATTCAAATCCTGCCACCATGTCATCACTTACTCCGTAGTCTTGTGTTTAACCTCCGCACTACCGGTACTATGCATAAGAAGTAAAAGAATTAAGTGCTATTAATACCGACAGGCAGGCAGTAAATAGTCACTATTCAACGACAGGAAATCGGAATATCACATAACGTCTAAGTTAATTTCCGTCACTTTCATTCACCTACACTATAGCGGTTGACGTTGATGATCTGTTAACCAGTCCTTTTCCATCTTTCCCTATACATCGCACGTTTGATCACCTCGCTCAGCTTCAATCCTGCCAATTCTGTTATGTTGTCTTCCCATCGCTTCTGTCTTCCTCTCTTTCTCCCCCCTCTGACTGTTCCATGGAGCACTTTCCTAGCAAGCCTCTCTCCTTTTGTTACATTGCCGATCCATTTATTTTGAACCTCCTGATTGCAGCGACAAGAGCATAAGGATCAATGGCTTGCCTTATTTGATTTTTGACTTCCTCATTGGTTATGTGGTCTATGTAAGATATGTAAGCATCTCATTTCTGAGGACTGTATCCTCTTCTGTTCTGATGTTCGAGTCTATTTTTCACAAGTATTCAGGAAAACTGATTGGACAAGGAAACGCATAAGTCTTATCTTTGAGCTTGATTCCCTTACCCTTTTAAATAATGTTCAGTGTTGCAGTGTTGACTTGAGTTGACTACTTATTCTAATTTCTCTGATGGTTCATTTTTTTCTAATAAAGGTTTCACACACACACACACACACACACACACACACACACACACACACACACACACACACACACACACACACACACACACACACACACACACACACACACATATATATTAGAACAGCATTTATAAAGCATATATAAACCCTGTATATAGCTTTATTGCAGGTCAATATTTTGTTTACCAGAAAATAGAAAAATTAGCAAGTTTTTCAAAATATTTGTTCAAATTTCACAAAAATCAGGGAAATAAGGCATATTGTTATGATCTTACAGTGTACCAAATTTCATTTCTCTGCGTTTCATAGCAATTTTAAAATTAAAAAATATTGACCTGCAATAAAGCGATACACAGGGTTTATTAATTAAAAAAGTTTGTATTGATCACTCTTAAAAAATGTTAGTTCTATTATTTTTTATACTGCGACATATCAATATATATTCTAATTAATAATTAATTAATATATATATATATATATATATATATATATATATATATATATTGTGATACATCTATTAAAATGTATAATAAATTATTTTATTGATTTTTAGCCGAGAGGAGATATATTTTCAGTATATTTTATTCACTGTATCATTTTTGCGCCAGAAGGATCAAATTCACGTCTGCTCGGTCACATTTTGTAAACAAAACAGAAAAAAGGGGAGGAGGGGGCCTGCAAGCAGGAGGAGAAGGGAGAGAGAGAGAAACTGTGTAGAGAAAGAGATAGATAGATCGTATATGGAGAGAGGGGTCTGAAAAAAGTTGTCAACAGGTAGTGGAGCTTCGCGCTTCCAAAGCGACAAGACGTAAGTCAGCGAAGGTCGAGTTGGCGAAGCCGGCGAAAGGTGACGACGGCGTGGTAGCGGCGTCGCGGAGGTAAATATCAACGACACCAGCCGATGATCAGCGGTCAAAGTTAGAATATTGACTGAATAAAAGAATGCACCCAGCGAAGGAAGGAATTATGGAGCAGTGAAACTTTTACTATAAATCAAGGGCTTCGATGAGCTTCGGAAACAATACTTGGAGCAATTAACACGCACGCGCGTAATGAAACAAATAATCCGAAGGACAAAAATATGAAAATTAACCTGCGCGCGCGTAATCGAATATAAATAATTTACAGGAAGGAAATATATATAAAAAAAGAGACGAAAGAAAGGTCACATTTCAAAGGACATTAAGTGAGTTTTTCAATCAAAATTTTCATTTATCCAACATCTCTCTCTTACCCTGTATCTAATTGAGCAGACGATTTCTTGTTTTATGTGAACATTGACTGTTAATATATTTTTCGCTCGGTAGAATTTGAATCATTAAATCATTTCATTTAGTTAGGCATGTTTAATTTTCTTTTCTTGAATTGAATTTTATTTTATTTTTATACAAATAAAAGTTTGTTAATTTTTCGACGATACTTGTCCTCGTTATTTCTTATGTGATTTCGTTGTCCAGTATATTTCATTTTATTGTTGTCTGCGGGACGGTTGTCCCATTCCCATAACAACGCATTATCAAGGAACCTGGGAAACTTTATTTTTTTATATATTTCGTTACGTCACCCATCTCTACCGTCCCCAGTAGGATTGGGATACGTCGTAACAATATATACAGGGTGACCCCCCCTCCAAAATGGGCCCCAACTCTAATTAGGCCCTGTTTCTTAGTGCTTTGTCCGAATGAAATGAAATTCTGGTCATAACTAGTTTATTATATTCAAAACATCAAATCAAAACACTAGGGTCTTTTGTCTTTTTTCTCCGTTCTACAGCATATGTTCTAGATATACTTTCTATGTTTTTTATTTTTTGGGTCACCCTGTATATATATATATATATATATATATATATATATATATATATATATATATATATATATATATATATAAGGGAACGTTGGAAATCTCCGCATAAAAGAAGCTGTGCTCATTTCCAACTTACGCCCCGAACTCAATAGCAGATCGGAATAAGTTCTACTATAACTTACATTTTTATTGACTTTACGACTCAGTGACATAGTAAATAACAATATTAAACCTAAACACAATAGAAGATATATAGATTAAAAAACATCGAAAAACAATAAAATATGATTGTAATAATAAATCATTACACACAGACAAATAAGACAACTAATAAATATAATTATAATTAATTACATTTGCTTACATCGATGTGTGTATGTGTGAGCATAGATAGATATTGACATGGAATTCCACCTTTACACCCTCACAATAGTATTTTTAAAATAAATTAAAATAAGTAAATTAATAAAATAAAGATAAAGGATATAAATAATAAATAAAACCAACGACCACATTAATACTAACAGAAGATAGTATCCCCCTTTCACATAATAAAATATATAAATAAATAAGTGAAAAAAATAAACCTCGATTGAAATTTGAAGTTAAACAATTGAATAAATGAATAAAAATTAAATTAAAGATGATATATTTAACTTGCTCCCAACTGGCGCACTAAAGCAAAAAAAAAAAAAAATTAATAATCAAATGAATAAAAAGAAATTAGTCAAATCATAATTAAAAAAATAAATCCATTATTTTAATATTGTTATTAGTTAGAGGAAAAATATCCTATTTTTGGTGGACTAGGGGTTGGCTCTACATTTTTATTAGCCGTATGTATCCTCCTACATTAGAAGTAATTTCTGGGAGAAAATGTATGTACATGTGTATGTGTATGTGTGTATTGGTGTATTTTTACATGTTTATATATATATATATATATATATATATATATATATATATATATATATGCTTAGATTTTAAACCATTACGTCACCTCAAGTTGATTTTTTGCGACGCTTCGTTCACAACTGCCGATCGCAATGAATAAAGAAAAAATATACTAAACACCAGTCAATTTACGATATGATACAGATAAATCAATTAATAAATAAGTTTTATTGACTACGAATAATAAAATAAATAAACAAAATACATTAAATAAAATATTAAATTATTAAATAATTATTAATAATAATAATATTAGAAATAATATATAAATAGCTAACTGTCACAGGAAATCGTAATATATAAGTAATATTGACTTCAACGAAGATTAAATAAATAAAAATAATCAATGAATATATATATATATACTAATAATTGCGTTTTTAAATATAATAACTATATATATGTGTATACGCGTATGGATATATATATATATATATATATATATATATATATATATATATATATATATTAGGTATAGATTAAGTAATTATCCTGGCAGCAATAATATGTATCGTAAACAAATAATAATACTGGCTATATAAACCAAAATAATGAATATATAAAAAACAAAACTTAAATAATAACGCATACTAATTCACTTTCAACTTCGAATATATAAATAAATGTATTCGATTACTGCCGAGATATTTTCTGCGTCCCTGTTCATACTTACGATCTGATGCTTTGAAACACCCGCCGTTTGAGAAAAAGGATTTCCCTCGAAATATATTATTGAACATTATCACACACAGTACATCACCGTGTAGAAGTTTTCAAGTAAGCCTTATTATTGACAAAAAGCTATTATATATATATATATATATATATATATATATATATATATATATGTGTATGTATATATATATATATATATATATATAAATTTGTTTTTGTCTTTCTACTTCTAGAGCTAGAACCTTCCATTCTTTGCATTCTTGTGATAGCCTTCTAACACTTATCTTTATACATAACTACATTCCATTATATATATATATATATATATATATATATATATATATATATATATATATATATATATATATATATATATATATATGCTAGCCGTTCAGCCCAAAGTTGTTTGGGTTCTATATACTATTCATAACTTGCTCTACGTGTGAATACACTTTATGTAAGTTTCCAAATATTCATACAAAAATTTGTTTGAGTAATTTCGTAGAGATCACAGAGGTCAATTTTTAATGTTGACCCCAATTTTGACCAGTTAACATTTATAATTTTGCTCTAAATTCAAAATACAAAGTTTTACCCATGTCCAAGTTACTTACATCTAAAATTTCAAATCTTTAAGCTAAAAGTAAGCTGAGGAATTTGCAAAAGTCAACTCTTTCTACTTTGACCTTTGTTAGCCAAGTGTTTACCCCAAAACTGATTAAAATGCTTGCTGCATGTCTGAATACCCGTTACGTATAAATTTCAAATGTTTAAACCCAAAATTTTCTGAGTAGTTTGCTAGAGACTGCAGAGGTCAAATCTTTTCGACTTTGACCCCTTGACAGCTCAAATTGTTTACCCAAACCAATACAGAAATGACCGATGTAAAAAAAAGCAGACAGTATTAACAATTGTTTATTTGGAAAATTTAAACGCGAAAAAACAAAAACCAAAAAACAAAAGAACAATTGGGACTCTGAAATATGAACGTTATTATTTCGAAATTATTATTTAACATGGGAAGAGTGGGGTTTAACATATACTTAAACGTAATACAGAAATGAAGAATGTAAAAAAATGCTGATATATCAAAATTTGAATTTAACTATAATAAGTATTATGGTATCTGTTCAGTGCACATTTACCTATAAGTATGGCCAACCACTTATAATTCAGTAACTTTAAATTTGTTTTTTCAAAGATAATCAATTATAATAAACAGAACGACTTACAGAAATCTATCTATATTCTTTTTTCATTTTAATATACTTTCATAGAAATGTTTCTGTTATGTTAAAAGAACTATTTTCTTTACGTCACAAGGTGTCATGATCATACATGAATTCCATAGCTAATATATCATACTGACCCAACGGGTCACGGGTAGTGTAGTATATATATATATATAAAGAGTGGGGAGAGAAAGCGAAATACACACACACACACACACATATGTATGTATATATATATATATATATATATATATATATATATATACCGATGCCCTCCTCATATATATATATATATATATATATATATATATATATATATATATAAGAGCAAGAGTTAAAAACATATTTAATTTGAAAAGGAAACACTAAATAAATGGATAGTCCTTAATCCGCGGAGTTTCGAAGAAATACTTCCTTCTTATCAGAGGGTAGGATTTAGCAAAATGCAGGATCGGATTTTGCTAGCAAAAGTATTTGATGAAACTACAAGTAAGTCAAAGATCTTACTTGATAACAAAAAGTAAAGCAGAGGGAACAGGGTGAAGAAGAAAGTGATTTCACGTGAATGGATATATCTTTGCATTCTATTCATATTATTTTACACACACACACACACACACACACACACACACATATATATATATATGTGAAATAATATAAATAGAATGCAAAGATAAATATATTTATACTAGTCTACCCGTGACCTGTTGGGTCAGTATGTTATATTAGCTATGGAATTAATGTATGAACATGACACTTGTGACGTAAAGAAAATAGTTTTTGTGTCATAACAGAAATATTTCTATGAAAGTATATTAAAAATGAAAAAAGAATATAGATAGATTTCTATGAGTCGTTCTGTTTATAATTGTTTATTTTTGAAAAAAAAACCCAAAAAACTTACGGCCATTGAATTATAAGTGGTTGGCCATACTTATAGGTAAATCTGCACTATTCAAATTTTGGTATATCGTTTAATTTAAACGCGAAAAAAAAACGAAGAAAAAAACAATTGGGACGCTGAAAACGTACACAGTAAAACAATACGTTGTAAAATGCTTGTCAATGGTTAAAATAGATTTATTTGTCAGAAAATTGCGTTAAAATAACTTAAACGTAATACGGAAATGAACGATGTAAAAACAATGCAGAAAGTATTAACAATTATTAAGATAATTTAAACACGAAAAAACAAAATAATTGGGGCGCTGAAAACGTACACAGTAAAACAATACGTTGTCAACGGATCAAAGTTGATTTATTTGTAAGAAAATTGCGACAGTATACTTGTAATACAGAATAGTTGCAAAACATCCTCACTCTTCCCATGCTAAATAATAATTTCTTAATAATAACGTTAATATTTCAGTGCGCAGATCAAATTCTGCAAAAGTAGCGATTTCTGTTTATTTGTTTACGTTGTTATGGGTTAATGTTTATGCGCGCTGCGCAACCGGATGTCGTAAACCGGAAAGTGGGTTACATCACACGTTACAGGTCAAAAGGTCATTTGAGTTTTATAATTATATAGATTATCTTCAAAATGTGAACCTATCAAAAACATCAAAAGTTCAATGCACTCGACAAAGCCATTAAAGAAAAAGGAAAAATAGATGATGAATATAAAATTGAACAAATTACAATATTTATTGATGCATCAAATTCAAACAAGGAATTAAAATAATAAATTAATATAATTCCCTGCTTGAATTTGATGTATTAATAAATATATTATATAATTTGTTTTTATTATCTATCTTTCCAATTTATTTATTTACGGAAGACGTTCAAAATGCGATGCCACATATTCTTTTTTATATTCCTCCTGAATGGATTAGAATGGATTGAATATAGCATAATGAATTCATAACCTGATAGTTATGTATTCATGAACTAAAGGTTTCATCTCTTTGTTGCAGGTATTGACGGTGTAAGACTGTAAGAAAACAACATCTGTGAATAACTTGCATCAGAAGTAGAGATGTGTCATTGGATTCTTCAATGTATAAAAAATGGACATATTAACATTCACCGGCGGCCGTTGAATACATATATTAGCTTATATCATAGAATAGAAGATATATATTCTGTTTAAAATAATTATCAAGGCATTAACTGTCAAATGGCTAATATATCCAATATCCATTATCAGTCTTGAGCGGAATCACTTTCTGCCATTAAGAATCATTATAAAAACGGCAACCGAATTTCTTCTTGTTTTATCTCTTTGAGTGACAGCTTACTGCTAACGCTATTTCGAGATTCCTTCTGTTTCGGAATATTAAATTGCTAATATTGACACGTTCTTCTCTGTGGTTCGGAATATCATATTGTTCTGTCGTGTTTGCGAGGAATATATTGATAGGCTAAAAGACGATGCCCTGCTGGGTTTTGGTTCGCTGCAAAAAGCCTTTTGAGAATCGGGCCAATATTTGAAGAGTCTCGGTCGCTGCGTAAGACACTTGTTTACTGTTCCTGTTATTGTCCAATTTGAAACTGACAGAAGCTGAGAGTTTATAGATGCCGAGGGAAACTGCGGCTGATTCTAATACGACATCCCCCTCCTCCCTGTTGCGGTCCTATTGTTGATTACACATATCCTAAACTTTCGTTATCTTTCATTGGAAATATCTTTTGACGAACGTATCTACGTTGTTCACTTTATTTGACAATAAAAATAAATGACAATTTATTTTTTCAATAAGCATAGCTACAAGAAAAATACCCGTCCCGTATTACAAAGAGCTCCTGACGATTACTAAGTGAAAGTCGTGGCATATGGACTAAATGTTACGTTGTATAACCTGGAACAACAATAATTACGATTAAAGCTGCTTTGTTGCCTGTTGGAAGATATTTTAACTGATTCAGGGGCGATAATTTAAGCTGGTTTTAAGCGAATTTGTTGCCGCGGACTTTATTCTGGCCACCTGAATTTGAAGTTATTTTTTAAAATTGACGTGAACACTAGAATATTTTAATCAAAAGTAAAATACGAACAGGTAAAATCACAGAAGAATAAAACGCGAATCAAATGAGGTATAGTTTATTTACATTTAATTCAGCTTAAATTTGCAGTTTTTGAAAAAAATTACAAGTGCGGATATTCTTTTTGCCGCCTATATATATATATATATATATATATATATATATATATATATATATATATCATGCTTGAAGTGAAATGCCCATTATGGATATGAACTCATCGTATATATATGTATGTATGGAGTTAAAGAGTTCGTTATACGAGTATAATCTTGTACATACGTGTGTCTGAATGTTCGTGCGTTTAATCACAAAAGTCTCATAAAATATGCGTTGAATGATCATTGTGTATGGGAGGATTTATACACAAGTATCTATTCTTACCTTGAAAACGATATGCGGCTTTTACAGAAAACACTCGACCAGTGACAACCACTATATACAATTTCCCTCAATCTCTATCTTTGCCTAAATCTAAACCCAGATTCCATGAACAAATCTTCTTTCCCAGAACTTCCCATCTGTGGAACACTGTTCCTCTAGCCTACTTCCCGCTTGAATGTAACATGGTTACCATTCAAATTCAATGTAAACAAGTTCTTGTTGAGTCATCACCAAAAAAAAAAAAAAAAAATTCTACCCAATTTACACTATTAGCAATTACTACACTACCACCTTACATTCATTAACTCTTAGCCTCGAGTAGTCTTCGGATCTTGATAAGTGGTGCATTTCAAGTAAAACAAAAATTCTACAAAAAGTGACACGCCTTAAACATTAAAAAAAGGTTGAAGAGATTAGTGACCAAAATAAAACACCGTGCATTTAATACCAAACATTTGAAGAGTGCATTTGACTTTTGCGCAGTATATACGATTGAATGAAAACTAGAATTGTCGTGATTCCAACGAAGCTCTTTGATTTATACACACCCGAATCATGTCAATCCAAAGCTGCGAGGCGAGAAGGTACATGAAAATAACTTCGTTAAAACGTCCCTATTCGCAAACCAGCTGAATATAATCTCTGTAATTAAGTTTGGAATACATATGTACGCGGTGGAAATTTCCCTGCATTTCTGCAGGAAAGCGATAACTTCGTTCACAAAAAATCGACTTCTTATATCGTTAAGAATTAAATGTAGCATGCCAACGGCGTTCTAAGTAGATGTTCTCAACAAATACTTGTCTAGCGATAACATTTATTAACAATTTTCCTCTGTATCTGTGCCTAAGTTTATTCCCTAAAACAACCCGTCTGTGGAACACAATACGATGGGCTGCTTCCCACGTCACTACAACATGGTAGTTTTCAAGTTTAATATAAATAAGTGTTTGTTGAGCTGTTCACTTATATAATCAAGCTTTACCTAAGTTCCATCATTACTGATCATCACGATATTGTCTTACCATCTACCGAACACTTATTAACCTTTATCCTAAAGTGCCCCCCCCCGGGCCTAGATAAGCGGTAACCTGCAAGTAATAAAAAATGGTGGTCTACTTTGTATTAACCGATCCCATCTAATCAAAATATTATTTTTCTTTATGAAAAGTAAATAGGTAATACATGTAAACTATAGCTAATATCTATTTTCTCTCTCGTTATTTCCATGGGATTGACTCGACTAAACACAGTTATTGGTTCCTTCTTGTAAAACATTCAAAGCAAGAACTTGTCTTTCTACTACAATGGAAAAATGACTTTTTTTCTCTTTCCGTATCTATCGCCAGGTGAAATTTTCATGGAAAGATCTTTTATTGCAAGACTTTCAGACCTGTGGAACACATTGTTGAGAGACTTGTAATAACAACCTAGCCGTATTTAAATCAAATATCGACAAATTCTCCATGTGGATGGCCCCAAATAATCCAACGTAATTTATGTCATTGATTAGTGTTAGTACTTCCATAGTATTCCTTATCATTTAAGATTATATATATATATATATATATATATATATATATACTAGCAGAAGTACCCGTCGTTGACTGGGTTCATAAACAGCCTACAGAAAATCGACTGTGGTTGATGAAGTATGATAGGTTAAGAAAAGGAGGGGGTTGTAAAGAGATAGGTTTCGATAGTCAAATATTTTACCCTAAGCAAAATATGATGAAAGTAAAGATAATATTCGCGAAAATATATTTTTTTATATCAACTTTGTTTCCATTCGTAGCCAAGAGTGACCAACAAAATGATGTTTCCTTACAAAGAGAAATGTTATATATAAATATATAATAATATAAATATACAAGAAATAAATGTGACCATAGTCAATAAAAGTTACTTTTATGGTAGGAAAGTTCATTGGTTTGCATTTTTAAGTAGTTTGTAAAAAGATTTTTCTGTTTTTTAATTCACGAACCGGTTTAAAAAAATCAAAATGGCAGCGACTTTGAAATAGAGAGCCCCGTTTTCAATTTGAAGGAGGGGAGCCTGAGCATTCTGTGTTAACAATTTAAGAGAGTTCCGTCAACGTAAGGAATATTTATAAACATATTTTAATGTTATCCATTATTTTGTGCTTGAGGAATATTCGATTATGGCATGTGTAGTTTATATAAAAATTCATTTAAGTAGTTATCGCCTCAAATTTCATTTTAATGTCGGTTCGCTGAAATTATTTCAAGTAAAGAGCATTAAAAACTATTTCAAAACAACAACAAAAAATGAACTGAACTTTTATTGACTATGGTAACATTTATTTCTTGTATATTTATTTTTTCAGGTAGTCATTTGTTGGCTTTTCTGCTAAACACTCTTACTAAATAATATCGACGAAATATCGAAAAACAAAGAAACAAAAACAGTTTTGAAAAATAATGAAGCTTTACTTACTTTAGCAAAATAATCCGAAACAGCAAAATGGGATATTAAAAAAGTAAACACGTAATTATTTTAGTTTTTTAAAGCAAAGAATCTATATAAATATAAGAAGAAAATGATTCCATTTTCAAGCAGAATATCTTCGTTTCAGTTTTACAGCATTGAACGGTGTAGTATTGCGCCGTCGGATTCAGGGTTGTAGTATTGTAATGTAAAGAACACGAAGAAAGGGTTGTAATCAACTGAATTTCTTCTAGTACACTGACAAAAAAGCTTAAACAGATATATAAATAAAAATAAAAATGTTATGTAAATGTTTTTAAAAAGACACGTAATCACGTGAGCAGGATTTTTCCTTCTTTTGACACGATAACGTTCTTATTTTTCATTATTTATCTATTTATGTATTTTCGAAAGAGTGCCACGTGCAAGTGGAGAAGGAAAAAAACAGAGTTATGCAAAATTTGTGTCGAGATTCCGACTTTTTTTTGGCGTTCACTTTAATAAGAGCGTGAATTTATGAGGTGAATTTATTCGATAAAATATGATTCAACTCCAAAAAATAAATAAACGCAAACGTAAATTAAGATTAAAGTTAAGGTGTTATTGTGGACCCTCATCATATTAAAAAAAAGCTTGTTAAACTTTGTGACATATTTACATTCTATGGAGGTCAGGCGCGAACGAACACCATATAATTTTATTATACTATATTTCTTCAAACTGAAAGATAATTATCAAAGTATACTTACGCAAATAGATACGAAAAGTCTTTGTTAAAGTTTGTGCCATATTTCCATGGAGTACAGGCGCGAAGTAGACCCCACAATTTTATTATACCATCCCTATTTAAGTTGAAACATACTTATCAAAGTATTCTTATGTACATCTATATCAAAAACACTTGTAAACGTCTTTTTGTTCATTTTTTATTTCCATACTTTCTGGGCCAGGCGCGAACGCAGACGACACAATTTTTATGAACCACCGTTCAGCCAGATCAAACATACCCATTCCTGATTCTCGATAATCTTCTATCATTATCTGTAATCAGTTTTTTAATATAATCAACAATATAGGAGCCTATTCGTGACCACACACACACACACACACACACACACACACACACACACACACACACACACACACACACACACACACACACACACACAGGCGTTCAGCTTTATATTATATATTCAGTTTAATATTGACAAAAGTGAAGCAACCAATGAAGTTAAAATCAGGTTAATTCAAGGGTGCTCAATATCGATAAAAAGCAAGATATACTTTTTTTAGTTTTACATAAGAATTAATATGTCGCTACACATCTATGAGCATGTTTCAGTCAGCTAGTCACACACACACATATATATATATATATGTATTTATATACTTTTTATTTGTTCAGCAGATTTCACATTTGTATAAACAATATCGCCTGAGGAGGTCTCAAGTTATTTGTGACTGACGGAAACATGCTCATAAATGTGTATCGACATATTAATGCTCATCTTAAACAAATAAAAAATTATATATATGCATATATCATACTTGTTGGAATACCCATTACAGGATGTGTGTGAATATGTATCGTGTGCGTTTACTGCACTGGCCATGATTGTTGTCTCACTGTTGTGCCGATCCCAAGTTGCTGTTGGTGCCGTCAGTATTGCAACAAAAAATGTCGCGTCCCAAGCCGAACGAAAACAAACAATAATGTTCAATTATTAGGGTTACAGGTGATGCTGGCTCTTCCAAGGTTGAATACCAGACTTGAAGAATGAAATGTTTTGTCCGACAGAGAGGACACAACCAGTTCGGAAAGACACATTGGCCCAACTGCATGACAACTCCCACTAAAATTAACTGCCCTCTTTGTAAAAGTTCTACACCTCTTTTCCCTTTTCTTCATTGTCTTTTTCCTCCTCTTAATGGCTGATGATTCTCCTACAATTGTTTCACCCCTGACCGATTCTGCTTTTTGTTAGCGGTTATTTTTCGATCGCTTAGAGGTTGGATGCTCCAGATATCCACCACACATAACCTCTCACACTGTCTCCATTATGCACTTAAAATAAAATTATAAACAGCGAAATATTCTATTCACCTCGCTCAAATAATAAACATTGACTATAGCAAGAGAAGAATAGCTAAAAAAATTATGCTAATTTAGTTAGAAGACAGTAGAACTTTATTTAAGTATGATACTTAATATCTTGCAAACCATCTGGAACCCCGACGCATAACTTACCTTTTCTAATATGACAGCCTAGTATAACTTGTAAATTTAATAGGTTTTTTTTAAAAACACATTGTTGAAACACTGGAGCAGATGCAATATGTGAGAATTACTTGAGTCGGCCTTTGTCTGGCCTTTCCCTTACTAGATCAACGAGCCCCCAACACCCCTATCTATATTTCTTCCACAAGAGCAAATTTTTGTATGCATATATATATGCTATATTCACTATACTGGCCTAGACTATTTTAAAAACTGGTGCTAATGAACTGAAATCTAATTTCTATCTTTATCCCCTAAGTCAGACTTTATCTCCTTAATCTGAAACTCGTCATCCCTCCTTCGTACGGGCAAAACACTGTTTCACTCTTATTATATTCCAAGTAAACTAGCGAAAAAAAAAGCATATGCAAAGCAAATTTCACAGTTAATCACAAACCTGGATTTATTTTTTCTACATCAGAAGATAGGACTTATTTATGTAATATATTAAATATCTACAATCACTCTACGCTCGCTTGTATTGAAAATGTAGCTTCCTTGCTATCTATAGCAAACCATGGACTTCAGTTTGCCTTACTTTCAATTATCTTTGTACCTGAAATATACAGTGATCTTAGATACGTCACCAAGACTATCTCTGAATAGATACAAAATGCTTTGTGCCTGACCTAATTGATTGTCTAACTACAAATTCCGACGCGTCATGTACAAATAGTCTCTCTAATTACGGTACAAACACCCCCTCTTCCTTGCTACGTATATCCAATATATCCTTTACCTCAAATACGACTGCCTTAGTCTGATCTGCATGTTAAATAAAAAAGAAAAAAAATTTTTTAATTTATTTTTATTTTTTTTTCTTCTCTACCTAAATTACTTGACTATAGATTCTAATAATTAATTCTACTGTATTCTGTTAGTTAATCCTCTCCTAAAAGCTAACAGTCTACTCTACCCCCCTAGCTACCTCTAACACTTATATATTACACACGCCGTGGAGGGGGTTTCTTAGCTTTCAGCCCTTTACCTTAGCATGCTGACCGATTGGAAGTCATTATCACTAAACATCTACACATTTCTACCGCTAAGGCATGCATTAGTTTATTCTTACCCAGATAGATACTCACTAGCCATAGTCTGTACTTAGATTTACAGCTATCTACATTACATAGCAATAGCTGTCTATAACTTAGTTTGCAATGATAAACACAAAAACTAAACCGATACTCTGTAATGCAAAGTACAACTTCATGATTCTTAAACGAAAGCTGAAGATATTTCCGTTAGAAGTGGAAACATACTTATTACCTACAACCTCCATATATTCGCATCTGCTGGAAATCTGCCCATATACCTATTTACTTTATTATACATACTAGACACGACATAGCTTATAATTTTACTTCCAATTATACCTGCACTGTATTGTACACCATATCAAAAATGACGTTACATGTATCTGCATTGAATATACATCTTAACCCTCCTGCCATTTAAAATACCAAGAGCCTAGGCAATCACATTTTTAGTTAATTCTTAATATCAAACCATTCTGTAACGCGTTATCATATTCCTAAGCCAACATAAAAATAAGGAAAAGAAAATTTTTTTTCTAAATTTAAAGAAAAAATATTAAACCATATATTAACTCTTTCCAACAAACCTGCATGAACTTTTACTCATCCCCTTCTCCAGAAACAATGAAATAGCAATGCCCCTTAATCACTTTGAGGAGTGTAATTTTTCAGTAGATATATAACATTTACATACTAATCCAGTAATATTAATTACCCACGCGGAGTCGAAGAAATACCTGGATTAGGACCCAGGCGCGGGGCAAACCCTCTCGGTGCTGATGGACCCGTAGATCTTCCCAGGTCATCCGTCTAGGAGAAGGGCAATTCTGAAGCTAAACCTAAGGGGAGGGAGGCTGGATGACATCCTTCCTAGAGCTGGTGACTCAAGCAAATTACCGGTCTGTAAGCCTAAACTGTTTAAGGAGTAGATTGACACTGCCTATCGCCCGGCTTCAATACTCTTTCTTTGCCTATTAGCCAGCCGTAGAGGTCGAATCACAGGGATTCGACAGAAACACTCAGTGGTCGATCTTGTTTATTGACTAGGGCAATGAACACCGTTTTCGCCTCTCCCGACACATCCCATCCCTATAAACTGGGCACTTGGGAGAGCTTGAATGCCATAATGCCAGTACAGGTAGATTGGGTTGACCATCGTCTGATGGGTTGAGGGTACCGGATTGATAGTTCCTGGCTGCTGTTCCCGACTGGTAATACAAGCGCCTTAACTCTTTGGTAGCGTTAGAGTGGCTGCTCTATCAACATTTGAATAATATAGGGATGTTTGCAGTGCTATGTCTCGCATGGAAAGGGACCCTGCACTCATCCCCGGTGGGCTTTCCTGGGGCCACAATCCTAGTAGATGGGGGGGGGTCAGCTGATGATCTTTTTGTAATGCATATCTAGTATTCTGCATAACCACTTTTTCAGCATCCCTTACCTAAACTGAAACTCTAAAAATAAATGATGAGAGTACAATCTGAAATTACGCTTAAACAGGAAAAACTCAAACAAAACCAAATTGCCTCCTCCCTTGAGGCTGCATTTACGAACATCCGTGGGCTTAGAACTAATTTAAATGATGTTGAAGCATTTTTCCTAACAAACACATCGGGTATCTTAGCACTAATAGAGACTAACCTACATTCCTCCATCCCCTCTAACTGCTTCAATATGCCCGGATATCCCTCAGTCTGCCGTAAGGACTCTGACAGACATATGCACGGGCTTGGAGTCTATATTCGAAACATCCTCCCCTTGACTAGAGAAACAAAACTAGAATCTGACGGTCAAGCCTTTATGTGCTTTAGACTTAACATGCAACATAATATTAGTTACTTTTATTTTCTCTACCGCTCTCCCCCGACTCAGGACTGTACCCTAATAAACAAAGCCCCCGACAGCATAGATACAGCACTTTCCCTCGACACTAGTGCACAAGTGCATATATTAGGTTACTTCACTGTCCACCACAAGAACTGGCTTGGATTTTCTACTTATACGGACGCAGCTGGTGAGACAACACATAGCTTCTATATATCTCATTCCCTATTACAGACGGTTACGTTTCCAACCCGTTTCCCTGACCAGCAAGAACAACACGCATCACTTTTAGATCTGCTTCTGGCCATAGTTCCTGATGATTGTGTTACAAATGTTCACGGCCCACTTGGGAATGCTGATCATGTAGTGATAATAGTTGAAATCGCCCTAAACTCTAGAGCCAAAACGGAAGACCCACTGCTCAAAAAACGAGATATTATAAAAAGGTTGACTGGGAAGCCATCAGGGATCTCACCAGAGACGCCCCATGGCGAAATATCTTTTCACTTCCTGCTGAACAGTGCACAAATGAGACCACTGAGTGGTTCAAAACAGCAATTGAAGCACATGTTCCCACGCGGAAGTTTTATAGCAAGCCCCACTCTCCCCAATGGTTTACTTCTACTTGTGCAGCTGCCATCGCGCAAAGGCAGTATGCGTACCGCAGATTTAACCGACATGTCCAGTTCAAACAGACAGAAGTATATAGAAGCCAGAAATAACTGTAAGAAAGAAATAGCTAAGAGAGAATTTACTGAAACCACAAAAAAATGCATCGAAACACAGAAATAAGGAACCCGTGTCTTCCGGAAAATCTACAACAGTGTAGTAAATAATGGGCAATCCACATTTCCCCCATTATCCAGCAATCATGAGGTTGCTTGCTCAGCAACCGAGTAGGCTAACATGCTTGCCAGTCAGTTTGCCTCCAACTCCACACTGGACCCTGCTAACCATCCCCTCCCTGAGTTTCCTTTGCAGACATACGCCACACTAGACGATCTGGAAATCACCCCTTATTAGGTGCATGCCATCATAAAAAAATCTTGACACTTAAAAAGCATGTGGGTCTGGTCTCATCCCGGCTGTGCTATTAAAAACGTGCTCCGCCGAAGTAGCTCCGGTTTTCTCCAAACTTTACAACAAATGCCTTAATGAATCTTGCTTTCCTGACTGCAGAGAAACTGCTTCTGTGGTACCAGTTTTCAAGAATTCTGGCGAAAGAACTGACCCAGTAAATTACCGCCCTATCAGCCTCCTCCCACTTTTCGCCAAAATATTTGAGTCCATAATTAATCAAGTTTATTATTATTATTATTAATCTGTTTATTGACTTAATTAAGTCTTTATCCATCACCTTACAGATGCTAAACTTCTGACCGACCAACAATATGGATTTAGGCAAGCCCGTTCCACGGCAGACATCCTAACTGTAATCTTTGAGCATATATACCAGAGGGAGGGTAGAGCGGTAGCTCTAGATATATCTAAGGCTTTTGACAGAATATGGCATGAAGGTTGTCTCATGAAAATCAGATCATACGGTATCACTGGAAGAATACTTAACATAATTAAATCCTTCTTAGATAAGAGAAAAATCCAGGTTGTCATCGATGGTCGTACATCTAAACAATATGATATAAATGCGGGAATGCCCCAGGGTTCTATCCTTGGACCTCTATTATTCCTGATATTCATAAATGACCTCCCTGACAAAATTGTCTGCGAGATGGGTATATATGCTGATGACACCACGCTTTATAACCGAAACGACAGGAAAACAAATTAACACATATCTCGAGAAATGGCAGAAACACTAGAGGACGACCTCCAATCTGTAGTGGAATGGGGACAAAAATGGATGGTCACATTCAATGCTGCCAAGACTAAACTTGTTTCCTTCAATAACTACAAGAAACATTCTCTACCACCAATAGCAATGCCCAATGACTCTTTATCTGAAAGTACATCTTTTAAACTTCTCGACCTAACATTGACAGGAAACATGAGTTGGAAAAATTACATTGAGACTATTGCCAGGACCGCTGCGAAAAAGGTAGGTTCTATCTACCGTGCTAGAAAGCTACTAATGCCCAAAATTATCCTGTACCTCTATAAGGCCACCATTCGCCCATGTATGGAGTATTGTTGTTATATTTGGACTGGTGCATCTGCTATAAGTCTCTCACTCCTAGACAAGGTTGAAAAGAGAGTCGCCAACCTATTAGGTCCAGAACTGTCATCTAAGCTTCAATCTCTGTCCCATCGACGAAATGTAGCATCCCTCTGCCTGTACTACAAGTATTTTAACGGTGAATGTTCCGACGAACTGCAAGAACTTGTACCTCCTCGACATAAATACTTCCGACAAACCTGACAAGCAGCAAAATCCCACCCCTTCACAGTTGAGATCCATAGATGTAAGAGAGCCTTCTACTCCAGTAGTTTCTTCCCCATAACCGCTAGACTTTGGAATTCCCTTCCGAGTTCCTGCTTCCCCAACTGTACTGACATGCAGAAGTTCAAGTGTAACACAAAACTGACATCTTGATGCCCAACTCCCCACATAGTACTCCTGTAACTTATGTTCCTGATAGTAGACCCCTACATCAAAATTGCAATGTGCTTTGTTTGGGGTGAAAATGTAATTTAAAAAAAAAACTACGAATAACCATTAACATTGTTTTTCTCACAAAAGCATGACTTTTCTATTCAATAGAAAAAAATAGAAAAATCTCCTGGATGGTCGAACTCATTGGCACCCTCTATATTTGTCTAAGCATCTTCCATCCCTAACGTCTGCCAATCATATACAACGACAAAACATGCGAGGAAGCACATGTTTACATGTGATCATAATACTGAGACACACTTGAATGCAAACATCAGATTTTATGATTGGTTGGTTGTTTTTGTTTTACGGCATATCAACCCTTTTCAGGTTATTTAATGCCGAATCCAGTGATTTTGAAGAAAAATTTTTTTAATAGAATATTTTTTTTTCAAGTCGGTTTCTATTTAACCCATAGTTGGGACCCTAACAGGTACTACCAATCCGGGTCAGAGTGGACCTGGAAGCAATGGTAATTAAAGGGTGGCTCCACAGTCCCCAAAGCCCACAAGTTGGGGCCTCACCACTGGATATAGTTTAAGGTCATATCCAGGACCCCAATTGAGGGACTTTTACCCTCTGCAGGAGGGGGGGGCAGTCGGCGTATTCTAATGCCCCACCGACAGGGCCAGATTTTATGGTGAAAACAAACAAGTGTCAACTGTTCTACATTTCCAAGTAACAATTCTGGGGTCAACTTCGACACACTGCTGTCAAAATTCACTATTCAAAATTCGACACTGCTGTCAAAATTCACTATTCAAAATTCGACACTGCTGTCAAACACTCGTTACTCCAAAACTCAACTCTCAGTTGTGAAAAACTCCCAACTCCAAAACAAAAATTACTGCTGTTCAAATGTCCTCAGAATTAGTATGGAACGTGAGAGACGGTTTCTTTTGACTGGCTGTTGGTTACCATAGTGATTTTTTTCAACATTGAGACGATTTCTTCTGATTGGGTGTTGGTTACCATAGCAATTTTTTCGTTGTCGACATTTTCATAAATCATAGCGGGAATGTCACTCTCATGCTATCTTATTTTGGGTTATATATTGAAAGTTAATAAAAGTGATGCTCTTACTTACAGCCTTGCCCATTAATTCTGTTCCTCTCTTTTTGTCCCTTCTTTCTGTTTATTGACATAATTAAGTCTTTTATTTGATTTTTTATTTAATCAATTTAAGAAGTTGGTAATATTTTTTTATGGATTGTTGTCAATGCGTATAATATTGAACACAAAAAAGAAAATATTATTTCAAAGCAAAGTCTGGAAAAATCATGGATTACAAAGAAATATGCGAGCATGAAAAATAATATGGTTAAGATCAAATGCTAACAAATACTTGCTTTAACCTGTCGCCCATACATAGGTAATAAACTTGTTGTTCATTTTGTTTACAAATTTTTTTTAGATAAAGATTGATTATTCATATTATTTGGCTTTTTCGGACTACTGTTCTCATTTTAGGTGTAATTAGTACAACATATCCTTTGATGTAACCTTAAACCTTTTTTAGGCGTATCTTGTCGAGCTCGTGAAACGTCATGATATTTCGAACGGAACCATTTATTTTATCCACAGAGAAAACGTGCTCTTATTCCGTCATCCATAACTGGGTAAAAGTCTTAAGTGATTCGCAATTGTATTTTTGGGTCGCCCTCGAGGGAGGAACAGTGTAGAATATGTTTTTTGTCATGACAACTCACGCAGATTATTATCTCCCCCTTTGTTGGGAGTGCCATCACAATCGGCTGACCATTAGAAAACTCAGCACTTACATTATATATACTAGAAAAATATCTGGTCGGATGGAATATATCATTACTAGTTTATATTTTAAAGTGAACTCGGTCGGATTCTCGTTGTAATCGATTATATTGCATTTGGCAAATTGATATTTGATTCTGTCTAGCTGAGTTTTTAAAAAATTTACATCGTTACACTTAAAATGTATTTTGATTCAGTTATTTAGCAATATATTTATTCCTGCTTTGAAGATTGTTAATATGAGGGCATTTTCCACTAATCAACTCTAGAACAGGTGTATTTTATTACGTTAATAAACAAACAATTTTACATTAGTTTAAGTTAGATTACTTTAATATAAACAATTGCATTTGTTTAATAGAAATACTAACATATTTATTTCTAATAGGTAAAATATTTTGCTCTAAAACAAAATAATCACATCGTTAGTTTACTCATATTAAAAGGTCTTAACTGTTATCTAACTAGGTTTTATATAAATTATCGTTTTTGGTTAATTAGTCAGTTCTCTATTTTCAAGTCTTTGAAATATAATGTCACAGTTATTCGCATCCGAAATACAATGTTCAAAAGAAAATTTACTATTCATCTTTTTCTGAACAAAACGAAAAATTAACACAAAATAAATGTTTTTATCTGATAAAAACAAAAACATTGAATAAATACAAAGTAAACATTTTCATCGAAAAATTAATAACAAAATATATAACATTTATGTCCTTAAACACTTATTTCGACGTCATTTCTGTATTCGAAACATAAACATTTATTCTTCACAATACGCAAAATGAAAATTACCTTAAATTATTTAACTTATCGATTCGAAGTCATTCAGATCTTTTCTTTTATTTATTAGCGAGTCACCGCTTATCAAGACCCGAATGCCATTCGAGGTCTTTGTTTTGATATTAAGTAACGATATTTGGGACTGAGTAGGCATTGATTATTTAGGATAACGCTTTGAATATATACACACACATATGTAAATATACATATATTATTATTATCATTATTATTATTAGATACTCACTAGAAATTTTTATGCGAGCCACCATCAAATATTTTTCTGAGGACAAACTGTAGTGTTCCCCGGAGTCTTAATGACTACAAGTCTCCCCAGATTCCCAATACTCACTACCTCTTTTGATACCCTTTGCAAATTAATTCGCGTCTACGCAACAGCCGTTTACTGTTGATTTCACGCTGGAAGCAAACATTGATCTTCACTGGAATTTTGGTGGGAAAAAGTTTCCTCAAGGCTCCAGTTCTCTCACCGTTATCCAGTGAACATCTAATTAGTGCTTTCTTATCTCAGTCTTTCCATCCTCCTTGTCTATCATCGACTATTTAGTGTAGAGCCAGTTTATGCTGACACTGCATATTTTTGAAAGAGGAATTAACTTACAATCATAGTTTCAGTTTTCTTGATTCCCTATAGTGTTTCTTTGTGTTTAACTTCCGTTGCAGTTTCTAATTTCTATATATTCTGGCTTGCGCCTATAGTTCATGTGTGTTAGTCTCCGCATTAAAGGGGGTTCTTAATATTTCAGCCGTTTTCATTATTGACATCAGTTGTATCGCCTAAGTCATCGATCTGATTCCAATTTCCCCCTTTTTTTTTCAAAATTTTTCGGTATTGTTCCTAGTGCTCGTACTAGTATTGGTGTTATTTTAACTTTCTTCATATTCCATATCCCTTTGAGCTCTCTAGCCATATCTGTGTATATGCTCCGCTTTTTTGTCTCCTTGATATTCACACCGTGACTGCTAGAACGGCGCAATTTAAGATCTGGCAGAGATAACTATTATAACATCCGGTTTTCTTGTTTGGATAGATTTATCTATTTATATGTTTATCTCCTCTAGGATTTTGTGACTTCCATTTTCATATACTATTACTGGTTTATGATTGTACCATTTATCTGGATGTTTGGAATGCCGTTTTCTGCATAATTCCCAGTATACTGCCTTCCCTACTTAATCGTGTCTATTCTTATATTATTTTTGGGCTAGTTTGCCTCATTCGCTTATTATGTAGTTTCTTGTTTCGTTTTTTTTTGTCCACAGAGTCTGCATTTGTTGTTTTCTTGTGTCTAGTCGACCCTTGCTTAGATGTGCTTGGTTTTAATCGTATTATATTGTGTAGCTATTTTTAGATATTCCGTTTCTGTTTATCTTTTCTTTTCGTAGCCATGTTCATGTGTTTTCGTGAGTCCCATCTTTTGAAATATCTATAAATCGTCCGTGTGACTGTTCCTCTACCCACTTCTGTTTTTTCGTCTTAACCATTTGCCTTTCTGTTTTCTGCCTTCGTTTTATCAGTGTTTCTTGCTACGGTAATTAACCTTTCGAAGTTCTGAATTATATATTTTTCTAATCCTTTCTTCGTGTTATTAACAGGCTTTTTATACAAACTAGCTGTCTTTCCCCGTCTTTCCTTTTCACGTAGAGTCGGTCAGCATCATTCTTTGGGTATAGTGCATTGCGCATAGTCATGGATTTCTAGACCTTCTGGTCGAAATGTCTCAGTTCTTTGTTGGTTCCACCTATAAACAATTCGGAGTATCTTACGAGTGACACCGTCCATTTAACTTTCATTAGGTTTCTACTACATGGTTTTGATTCTAGAAGTTTTCTTGTTCTTTGTACGTATTCATTTCAAATTCCTGTTTAATTTCTGTTGAATTGATGGTATCTGCTTCCAGAAATCTCAAATTTTTGTTGTTGTCACGTTCACCTAGTGCCCTCATCTCCATTTGCCTGAATAGTTCTATGTCTTCTGTTGCATCCTGTTTTCCTCTTTTCATAATCAGCAGTGCGCACTTTTCCATACCGAATTCCATTCGGATATCCTCACTGAAGATTCTGGTTTAGTTTATTAGCATCTCTAGTTCCTTCTTGGTTCTTGCAAATAGTTTCAGGTCATCCATGTACATACGGTGGTTCATTCTTTCCTCTGTATTAAAGAACTTATATCCGACTTTGCACTTTCTTAGTATATTTTAAGGAGCATCATCGCTATGTATGATAAACAGTAATGGTTATAGGAAATCCCCTTAAAAGATACGCATTGTATTTTAGTCTATGTTATGTCAGTTCAGTTCGCCATGTTCTCATTGCATTTTCTATTAAAATTGATAATCTTGCCTGGTATTTTGTGCATTTTCAAGCAGTCCATGCTTGAAGAATCCTGTCGTACGCTTTCTTTAGTTGATCCATGCTATGACTATATTTTTCTATTTTGTACTTGTTTCATGATCTTCTGGTCTATATATAGTAGATCATGTTTTCCTCTTTTTCTTTTTAAGCATCTTTTCTATTCACCAGGGAGGAAGTAGTTTACAATTGTTAAGAGAGTAGTAAATTTGTTCTTTTAGTTGTGCCGTTTGCATTTTCCACGTTGTAAGTTTGCATGTTATAGGCCTGGGTGCGATACCTTTTTCTGTGTCTTTTTGTGCCAGTGTGATTTTACTTTTGATCATCCATTCTAGTACGTCTGCTTCGTGGATACATCTTTTCAGGTTTTAAATTAGCCTTTTATGTACTGTTGTAAATTTTTTGAACTAGTATGCGTATATTCCGTTATGACCTGTTTGCCATTTTTTGTAGCTTGCCATTTTTCGTAGGGTTGTCTTATTTCATTTTTTCCCCTTTCTTTGATACGTTATAATTTTTCTCTCATAACATTAACTCATTCGGCATTTCCATTGTGATGTTGACGCTCCATTCATAAATTACTCACATAATGCTTTGTTTCTGTCGGGTCAGGTTGTTCTGTTTTTGTTTTTACTCTGTTTATATTTTACTAGAATTGGCTTTCGTTCTGTTTTGTTTGCACTGTTTTGATTTGTATCTGTATTATGCTAATCTTTTTTCTTTTGCCGCTATTTATTTGTGCTTCGATTCTTCATGTTTTTTGTTTAGTTTCTCCTTGCGAGTCATATATTCACTTTTTAATCAATTTCTATTCGTTTCTTTTTTCGCTTTCACATTTAAAACGCGTTTGTTTACTTGGGGTTTCAGGCTTTGTCGATCGATTTTCTTTCCCCAGCTTTTTACCTATTCTATATTTTTGCTTACCGTGTTGACACCTGCATAAATAAAGTTATTTAAATCTGTAACAATATCTGTTGGGATCTATAGGAGGAACTTGTTCACCTCTGTTTTAGCATTTAATTTCTTCTACTCATAATACCTTAGGGATGGTAAAGTAAAGAACAAAACAGCTAAATATTATACTTAAGTTCTTATGAATTTTTTTTTTGAGGGGGGGATTTCGGACGATGTGTTCCCTTTCAAAATAAAATTAATTTTGAATAATAGGCTTCAAACCTGTATATTTAGCGAACCTTCGTTTATTTTATGCCAAGTAGACAGAAAGTTAAGACCTGTTTCCTATCATCCAGTTCTTTGTGAGACAGACCGATAATACTCCCGTCTTTCTGCGTGGGGATTAACCATTTATACTGTGTTAGATTTGCTCGGACCGAAAGTGGGGATGGGGAGAAGAAACACGTGATGATTTTTTTTTTTGGTAATAAAGATAAAAACTATGTCTTCACAACGCATAGAGAAAACATCAGCCAGAAATAACATTAAAATACAATAAAAGAATTAAAAATGATTCTTAAAATATTTTCAATATTTCGTTCCTATTATTATTTACTCACTAGGAGTAGTCACACATGTCATCATCAATGATTTTTCTTGGAGGACAACTTGTTGAATTCTCTGGAGTCTGAGTGATTTCAAGTACTCTCTACCTTTTTCGATAACGATGGATTTGCATTCTTATTACAGCCGCTTACCATTGATCTCTCGTTGGCGGCGACAATTGGTCTTCACTGGAATTTGGGTGGCAAAAAAAAAACTCCCTAAGATTCCAGTCCTCTTTGCACGCATCATGCAAAGGTCTGAGTGCTTTTTCTCCTAGGTCTTTCCATTCTTCTTGACCCTCCTCGCTTTTTTAGTGTAGCATCAGTTTTTGGTGACACCCACAAAATCGGGGGAATGTATGGGTAAACTAACAAATATACAGTTCCAGTTATATGATTCCATGTGTCAGTCCTTTGTGTTTTATATCTGTAGAATTTTCTGCAGTTCCAGTTTGTGCCTGTACACTATGTGTATTAATCTCCGCATTCAAAGGTTTTCCTTAATATTTCAGCAGTTTTCATTAGTTATCCGTTGTATCTTACCAGCCATCCCTTTGATTCCAATCTCTCCCATTCTCTTTTCAAAGTTTGTCGGTATTGTTCCACCCGCTCCTGCTATTAGTGGTGTTATCCTGACTTTTTTATCTTCCATATTCCTTTGAAATCCCTGTTAAATGTATTTGTTCTGTTTCTCCATCTCCTTGTTCTTCACTCTGTGGTCTGCTGGAACAGCAAAATCTACAAGATAGCAGGACTTTTCCTTGCTGTTAACTAGTATGACATCCGGTCATCTTGTTTGGATGGATTTATCCGTTTGTATATCTTATCTATGTCCCATAAGATTTTGTAACTTTCATTTTCAAGTATTGCTGCCAGTTTGTTCTTGTACTATTTGTCTGGGTGTTAGAGATTCAGTTGTCTGCATAATTTCCAGCGTACTTATTATTATTATTATTATTATTATTATTATTATTATTATTATTATTATTATTATTATTCCACCGCTTTTATAGTGGCGATCTTTAGAAAAAAAGAAATTGTAATTGCGGATTGATTATTGTGTAGGTCAATGAATTTGTGTCCGCTTACACGCAAGGCATTTAATCGTCAAGTGCTCGAGCATCATTGTTTTTTCGTTTTGGTAATAATGCAAGAAGACAATGGAAATCGCTTACGATTAAGGTTAAGATGTGGAATTCGATTTTGTAGCCGAGACTCAACCCTTAGGCGAAGTACTTCACAATTAAAATATTCCAGAATTTGACACCATCAGCTATCACAGCAGGATATTATAACATTCATACTAGTTGACGTACTGGTGCGTGCTGAAATTATTATTATCTCTCTATTTTTCTTACGATATATATATATATATATATATATATATATATATATATATAAAGTAAATTAAGTTTGAGATAAATGTGGATGAATGTACCCTGCCCTACAATTGTTCATATATTATCCCAGGCAGCTTTGTTCTTATACGCTTACGCAATAGCAGGGAAAAAAAACTCATAATTACCCACCTATAACCACACACCAAACAACCACAAGAGAAAGTGAAGGATAAATTTGTTTCTACACTGCATTTTCTCTCAATAGCAAGACACGAGTTAATATCATCCTCTTAAAATTACTAGATAAGAACTTCAGCATAAAATACACAAACTACACAATAGAAATAGAGTTAAGATTATTATATTTTTATCATATGAACAAAGAATATTTATTGTTTTTAAAAGGATTACATACCTGACACTTTAATACGTTAATATAGAAGAACAAACATGTCTTATTATTCCTTAACGAGATATTTAGCTGTCAATGACAATTAATTGTGTGGGATAAGGGGATAAGAAAAGGTCATTTTGTTATAATAGTATTCACCCGACAGATATTTATTATTTCAAAAGAAATATTCAATTGTACAGATTGATGTAGAAACCAGCGTGGAATTACTATTATATTTCGCTCGTATAACAAGTAAACTACATAGAGATGTTCGTGTTCCATTCTCGACGGAAATCATTTGCCTACTTGTCATAATATAATATAATATAATATAATATAATATAATATATATATATATATATATATATATATATATATATATATATATATATATATATATATATTCAAGCATATCTGATTGAACACGGCAGAGTTATTCTTTTTTCCGATTTCTTTTGGATATCTTTTCAATTCGTCGAGCGGTCTCCTTTATTTCAGCTGGAATATTATATATTTTGGCGCCCAAAAAAGCGCTTAAGACAAATGTGGCCGAACATCAAATTTTGGGCACCATACTATATAATATTCCAGCTGAAATGAAAAAAGACCGTTCGACGAATTGACACGACATCCCAAAATATCGAAAAAAGAATGACTCAGTCGTATTCAATAACAAGTTGCTGCCAATATATATATATATATATATATATATATATATATATATATATATATATGTATATATATATATTAATTTAATTTTAACCTTTTTGTATTGTTATTACAATAAAGGATGCTCTAATCTTTATTTTCTCCGTGCAAAACATGTACAGCAAAAACTTACCCCTCTACCACAGCGTAGAAAATATTCCTTTCTACCTATATTTACACAGAAAGAGATTATTCATAAGGCCAACCCGTCCGTGGAGCACATTGCTTCGGAACTGCTTTCTCGCAGATTACAACATGGTTTTCCTCTCAGATAATGTGATCTGACCCCTATCCAGAACCATCCACACAAATATCCGAACTTGCTCCTCACAATCATACAATCTTATCAATCCTTATCGTCGCGTGATATGTGACCTTGATAAATGGTGACAATTTTTAGTAAAATAAAGCTAACACAGCTAGTTTCGTATGCACCTTTCCATAGTGTATGCATTACCTAGCGAGAAGAGAGGTGGATGACTACAATAAATAAGTAGCGGTAGTTGTATATTACAATGAATATATTATTTAGATCTACGATAACTCCCTTTCTCTCTAGGCAGTGATGAAGATCACTTTTTCTTTTAATGAGTTTTTTTTTTACACAGGAATCACCACTTATCAAGGCCCGGTGGCCACTCGAGGATAAGGGTTAATGGGCATACATTAGTCAATGTGATTATAGCATAGTAAACATTAGTAGTGGGAATTTTATAAAGTGGATTACTTAGGGGGACGTTCATCAGGAAATTGTTTACGTTGCACTTTAAGAAAATCATATTGTAGTCAGCTGGAAAGCAGACAATCGGAAGAGTGTTCCACAGGCGTGCAGTTCTAAAAAAGCAGCTTTGTTCATGGAATCTAAATTTAGGTTTAGGCACAGATAAAGAGTGTGAGAAATTATTGATAGTTGTTTCATATGGACGAGTGTTTTTCGTGAAAGTTTGTCGAGGAGGGACCATACATTGAAGCTCAGCCGAGCACTTGCCATGAAAATAACGATAGACAGGCTCGCAACATCTCTTCTGTGTTACCATTTCTTAAGGCCAACGGCTACTCACAGGAGGAGATAATGCCTCTGAGAGTGGTAACCACTCCCCACAAATAAAAATAAATGATGACGTACTAGAGTAATAGTATCATGACAACAGAGCAGATACGTACTACAATAATTCCCTCCCACCCCCAAAAGAGGAGATAATGACTTGAAGGATGATATATTGACCACAAAATAGATACTACATTACCATACAAATAAATGATGACGTAATATTTTGGATATAATATAGCTTCATATTCAGACTGACATATGCCAAATCTCCATTACTAATAGATAAATCTCTACGCTTTTATTGAATTTGAACTTCGTTTATGTTTAAAATAGATATTTTTGATAGCATCAGATCCATGAAGGCCTGCAACAAGAGTCGTCACTGTATACATTTATTGGTTGGTAGTTATAAAGTCATTGATGTACGTTTGGCACGTATTGCCTTGATAATTGCTTAAAACTGAATATATATCTTCTAATCTATGATAAAAGCCAATGTATAGTTATCTGTATACACACATACAGACATACATACGTACACACACACACACACACACACACACACACACACACACACACACATATATATATATATATATATATATATATATATATATAAGGAACCTCACTTAGTGAGATAAATTGAAAGGAGTTTTTTTTTTGTCTGCAAACATAAGTAGAAGAGCATTCGAACAGCCGACGCATGGAAAATAAATGAATAGACGGATAAAGAAAGGATGAATAAGAGTGGTCATATGTGTGTTTGGTTGGTGTCTGCTGCAAAGTCTACAGCCGGCTTTGAGTTGAGCTCAATGGAAAATGGGATTTCTTTCCTTTCTGTTTTACCACCGTTTATTTATTTTCTTTTCGTTATCCTGTCTGTCCAGCGTCGTCTATTTCGGACTGTCTGCATCCTGCGTGCTCTCTCACATTGAATTGGCCACTTCCATTTCCTCGCACAAATAACGCCTTGGAAATTCTGTTTTGGCAGCCATGACACTGAATTCGTTCGCAGTGCCGATTCCCATCCATTACAGGGCAATTACGTTGGGTAGACGATACGCGTTTCGATTTCAGTTCCAAAAAAGCCACGGAAATCGGAAGGAAATTTCTTTGGAGGCCGGACTTTTTTCTTTTTCTTTCTCACATTTTTCCTTTCTTTTCATTGCTATATTTTCTTTATTTTAGCGCTTTTTTCCATTTTCTTATGCGGCTTTCCTTTCTTTGTTTCCATTTCTCTCGCATTTATCCTTTTTTCTACGGCTGAAAAGAGTCACTATTAGTTGTTCTTTCTTTTTAACTGCCTCTAAGAACCAATCAACGTTTTTGGTCTCATTTTCCCATTTGTATCTTTTCCATTCGTATTGTTCAATCCCATTGTCGCCAAAACAGACACATAGTCACTGCCCGGGAATGAATTACTATTATTTCTGTATTAATATCTAGTTTTGTTCAGATGAGGATGAAAAAGTAAATGTTAATATTTCATGTGTAAATAGCGTGAAAATTTCATTTCAAAAACTTAAAACTTAAGAACTGAATAAATATAAAAGCTTAATTATAGTTGAATGATATCCAAGTTAAAAACTACAGCTTTTATCACATCAGTAAACCAACAATAATATTATTTGTTTTAAAGGAAAATATTTTACCTAGTATTATGATAGACAAATGTTCATAAGAAATAACTAGGTTACTGTTTCAATTAACGAAATGTAACTGTTTATATAGAAAGATGACATGAATAAACAAATGCAGAGTTTGTTTTTATTAATGCCGTCAATCAGTATTTGTTCTCTAGTGTAAATAATCTATGGATATTTGCTCTCAACCTTGAACAACACGTTTTAATTACCAATATTTGAGTTCTGAATAAAATGAAATAAATAAAACGTTATCTTCTTTACTGCTTATGAATGTCATGCCCGAACGAAAATCACACGATATCAATGTAATAATCCTTACAAAAAACAATTAGCATCATTGAATTTCTTATAAAAAAAACTGTGTTTAATCTTTGTATAGGACACTGTTTTCAGTTTTAGCCACGTATAGACATGCTTACAAATACTCTACGCATCTACCTTTATAAGTGTCAGATACGCCCTAATATAGAGTCCGTCTACGACATCTGGGGAGGTACTGCTCAGAGCACCATTCGTTGCTTAAACAGAGTTCAAAATTGACTTTGAAATCTTGTTCGGAATGACCTTTTCTGTTCTTTACACCTTCTTCGCTCACAGAAAAAAAATCAGTAGTCTGTTTCTACACTTCATTAAATTAAAAGATGCTCGACTGAGCGTCAATCTCTAGTTTCTCCTTATATAGTATACATAACAAATCATCTACCACAAAAAAAAAACAAATCTCTCTTATATCCTTTCGTATTCCTAACTCCAGATGGAATTTTCTCGAGTAGACCTTCTTCGCCAGTGCCTTCTCGTCTATAAATAACTTTCCCAGGGGACTTCTTTCCTGTATATTACAACATAGTCATCTTTAAATTCATTGTTAACAAAGATATATCATAAACCATTCGATAAGAATTCAAATAGATTATTTCATCGTTAAAATTTAATACTTCAATAGAGCTCTTAATCTTTCGGTTGACAATTATTCCACCTCATTAGCTTTTAACTGTGAGTGACTCTTCGACTTGAAAAGTGATGACGCAATAGTAAATAGCATATTAGCTATCTTTCATATTTAAATTACCTTCTTTCTTTTATTCAGGATATGTGTAATTGGACTCCAGTATACCGTCACGGACTATGTGATCGAATGTAGTCAATTATTGAATTAATATTTCCGGGAAAGTAATGAACAAGAAATATGATCGATGTATGAGTGAAATAGACACACGTGTTTAATTAATCGAATGCAACGAATTGCCAAATGGAAAAGTAACATGAAAAGAAATGATGAAGAAAATCTCTTTCCCCATAAATAATTCATTTTTATTGACAACTTGTTAAGACAACGTAAAATAAAGATATCCCATTGAACGTGAATTCATTTTCTCTCAACAACGTTATAAGTGAAGAAATGAGAAATGAAGTAGACATTAATTTCGCCTGTCGTCGTGTTATCTTGCGCGTGACAATGTGCATTGTAGATGTGAATGTCTGTGTGTGCATTATTTTGCCTAAGGTTTGTCACTGAGCAAGTCAGTGTATATGCTGTCGCTATGCCCACAAAAATCGATTGTTAACAAAGATATATCATAAAACATTCGATAATAATTCTCTATCTATATAAGAGCCGGGTATGTCCCAGGATGGAGTACTGTTGCCATGTCTGGGCAGGAGCTGCTAGAAAGGACTTATCCTGCCTGGATAGAGTTCAAAATAGACTTTGTGGACCCGTAGGGGATGTCCTTTTCTCTTCCCTGCAACTTCTTTCTCACAAAAGAGATGTTGCGAGTTTGTCTCTGCTTTATCATTATTTTCATGGCAAGTGCTCGACTGAGCTCCAATCTATGGGTCCCCCTCGCCAAACTTTCACAAGAAACACCCGTCTAGCAGAAAACACTATCAATGATTCCCGCCACTCTTATCTGTGCCTAAATCTAAACGTAGATTCCATGAGCAAAGCTTCTTTCTTAGAACTGCACGCCTATGGAATTGTCTTCCGTTTTCCTGCTTTCCAGCTGACTACAATATGGTTGTCTTCAAGTCTAACGTAAACAAGTTTTTGATGAGCCGTTCCATATAAGTTAACAAATTTACCGAATCTCCATTACTAACGATTACTATATTGTCCAATTGTCTACTGTACACTCTTTAACCCTTATCCTCGAGTGGCCTCTTGGCCTTGATTAATGGTGATGCCTTTTTAAAAATAAAATTATGTGACTTACTGCAGCTTCCACGTTGTGAAGTATGTTGACGTAAAAGTAAAAAATGAAAGTAAAAAGTGAAAATATGTGAAGGATGTTGACGTGAAAGTAAAAAAAAAAGGAGGAAAGCTGTGCGTTTGGGATTTCATATAACGCGCACATATTCGACAGTTAACATTCTTGCTTCTATGGTTGGCCTAAAGAAATTGTTATTTGAGAAATTTAAGCCAATCGATAGCCGACACGTAAAATCAACATTCGCTTCATCTGCTGCTAAGTACAAAGTGTGTTCTTAAAAAGAACTTTCACAAAACGGATTTACCACAAATAGAATGTTCTAGCTGGGAACGCGCAGTGTACCGGGAGAAAGCGTCGCATGCCTCTGTGCAGTTACTTAATCCACATTGGATTGTAGATTACATTGCACTGTAGAGAAGCTACTGTTGAATTTATGAACTTATTTTTATATAATGACATGAATTTAAGTTTAAAATACAAAAGTCAAATATCATAGTTCAGTTGTACTCTAAATAGAAACATTCATTTCGAATGTGCCTTGTCATATCAAAGAACCTACTGTTGATTTTATTCGCCGCGACGTTTCGCTTGTGCTGTGATAATTGCTTGAATTAAAGATAAATATGCTAAAATTAAATATCATGGTTCAGTTGTGCTCTAAACAGAAACATTCGAAGGTGCCCCATCTCATATCAAAGAACCTACTGTTGATTTTATACGCCGGGCCTTTCTGCTTGTGCGGTGATAATAGTTTGAATTACATTTTTAGATGGAAAAGTCAAGTATCATCGTTCGATTGTGCTCTAAACAGAAATATCTATTTCGAAAGCGCCCGTGTCATATCTAAAAATAACTTTTGATTTTATACGCCGGGCCTTTCTGCTTGTGCCATAATAATAACTTTCAAATGCATTTGCGATGTTAAGCCGTACAAGGTGTTAACTTTGTTCAAAATCAGACTGTTCCTTTTTAATCGGATTTATTTTTAGTTTTCGAAATATCAAAATATCTGAGTTTATATACATGTATGTATATATATATATATATATATACATGCCTATATCCACAATACATTTGACACTGAGAATAAAGTTAAGCATAACCACTGCCCAAAGCATCATGTTAGGAGCCCACCCCATATATATATGAACTTAACAGAACTACAAGAACCCCTAACTCATTATAACTTAACCACCACTCTCATAGTCTTTAACCTTTAAACTTTTATACCTCTTTTTTGTCTCTCAATCTATTAATTGATTCTATCTCTATTCCTATCTTCATCCCTACTTTATCTAGATCCCTAAAAAAAATTTAGATACTATAACTTAGTCCCTATCCAGTAAGCAAAGCAAATCAATAAGACCCCTGAATATTAAATCAACAACATGTTTTTTGAACATATCGTACAATGCGTTTACCTAACCTCACATTATTAACTACACCCGTGTATTTATTTATTTATCCTAACTTTACTTTATTTACTTAGTATAAATATACACATGTCCATGTATATATATGTCTATATATGCCTGTATATCTATATTTCTATGAATATGTATATTTATGTAATTGTATTTACGTGCATATGGGTACATGTGTGTATGTATGTATGTATATGTACATCTACTTCTTACTGGGGATCTATATCTCCACGTATATGTATATATGTAGGTGTATGTGTATATACATATGTATATATGTATATATATATGCATATATATGTATATGAGTATGTGCACGTGTATAGGAATTGTGTGTATGTGTGTGTATGTCTGCATATAAATTGTTTATATATGTGTGTATGTGCGTATGTGTTTATATGTGGATGTGTAGAAATGTACATATGTATGTGTCTGTATGTATGCGTATTTGCGCGTGCATTGGCGTATGTATTAATCCTTAACTACCTAAAAACAACTCATTGTCAACTGAAATGAACAAGACGACTTATGGCGATTCTAAATAAAACCTTTTACTTGTCAAACACATATCACACTTACACAAACCCTTTCTCTCTCTCTCCCCTCTCTTTTTCTCTCTCTCTCATCTACTTCATATACCTGGCTAAACAACCAAAAAGCAGTCAAAATTTTAAAACCTAAAAATTGAAACTCCTTCCATTCTCTCCTTACCCCCTTTCTTTTTTTCTTTACCATCCTCTCTCCCCCTCCCCCTCCCTATATCCATATATCTCAACCCACGCCTACCTGAATCTGCTACCCCCACACACTACAATCTAATGCATTTTAACCTTCAAAACTTAAATATTGTCGATACCCGTCTCCCCCCTTATAATCTCTTACCCCTCTTTTTTTTCTCTAAAACATTTCTTCCAAATACTAACAACCATTTCTGTAAGGTCTGGTGAAGCTGTTGGATCGTAAACATGGTCCAACATCCGAAACATATGTAACCAAACAGATAAAACGGTAATAAAACAATAAAACACACACACACACACACATATATATACATATATATATATGTATATATATATATATATATATATATATATATATATAAGCTTATATGTAATTGTACTGAGTTCGTGAAATTCAGTAAATTTTCATATACCAATGAGTTTTAAGCTAAAAATGGTTGACTTAAAGATTAAGCTACAAAATTATCAAATTTTATAATTGAGCATTAATATACTGTGTAGGCAAAAACAAGACTCCAAAACAAGGTGTTGGTGGCAACAAAAAGTGTATTTCAATTTACGCTACAATTGTCTCCATGTCCAGTTCGACAATTTCAAGCATTATGTCGTTTGAAAATTTTCAAAACAAGCATTTCTTCAGACTTTATGAATAAGCACACTTTTGGCAATGGAGCATATTTTTTTAAGAGAAGGGAGGAAGGGGAAATCCATAGCTAGAAAGGCATGCGAGAAACATCTACCTTTTTGTGGTTACGGAAAATCCCATTTAAATATGATTATATCGCCTAATTTTCGTATCCTTATTTAAGAGCAGAGTCATGACAAGTTGCTACAGGGAGCCTTAAACCATTTAAAAGAATTTTTTAATTATTTTTTTTATTATATATCCCATTCGTTGGTTTCCTAAGTTAGATCTTCTTATTTCTTTGTTACCCAATACTTAATTTAAAAATTTTTAAAAATTTTTGTTTCGATATTATGACCGTAACAGCCTTGCAAAAATGTTACGGTTAGTTTTAGTTTCGTATTAGTGACAGGTAATGTTTATAGATTATCGTTATATTTGTGCTCGGATTTAAGACCCTTTTAGTTTCAAAGTTTAATTGAATACGAACGTAAATAAAATGGGTGTATTAAAGATATATATAAAATCCTCGTATAATATTACGGGTGAAGTATTCTAATCTATTTATTATTATTTAATGTTTTAAGATTCATTGTTATTCTACTTGAAAATGTTTTCATATCGTTAAGTAGGATAAAATGAAGGGAGATAATCCAATTATACTGTTAAGTATTGTTAGTCAATTTTGTTTGAAATTGGGTCGATTAATATCCTATAATGGTCAAAGGGAGGTAATTCAGACCGTTTGGTGTTTTTTGGTTTATTGATTACTAGAAGGCGTCTATGATTTAATAATTAATTTCATAATTGATTTAACTAAATCAGACAGATCCAGAACTTGCTACGATGGCTTACTTAGCCAATTAAGTATATAGATTGTTTTGATCTCAAAGAATGGTCTTAGCCCATGGGTTTAACCCGCCTCTGTTACTAATCACTTAATTCATGCGTTGTATTTTTTCTAGTTATTGTTCTGACAGAAAAACCACCAATGGTTACAAGTGTGTCTACTCTTGCATTTATGGGTAAAAACATTTAGAACAGGGATTGCTGTAGGTAAGTAAGTAAGTCAGTATGGATTCTGCCAACTTAGGGTGTATGGATGATAAAATCTGATGAAATTATATTTACATAAATTTTGCAAGCCCTAAATTGCTAATTTAATTTTTATTTTTTAATAATAACTGGTTTAATTGCTAAGTTGTTTTATTGATTGGAATAGGGTAACCATTATTTCACCGTCCATACTGCTATGATTGAATACAAGGATGCTCACCATTATGGAGAAAAACATTCTTAGATGAGCTGTATACCTTATTTATATTTCCTATCCGGTTAAGAGGAATGGAAGTTTTATTCGCATGTGGGATTTGGATCGTTCATTTAGATTGTAACAATTCTAGCTATTTAACTCTACATTAAAATTTAATCCTAGCATCTGATGATCCTTATTATTGTAAAAAAAATAAAAAGATTTATGCCTCAGTTACATTTAAGGCGTGATAGCAGAAATCTATTTCTGTGAAAACATCCCTGTATGGCATCAGGTCTTTTAGTCAAAATTTCCTCTTTGGAATTCACAATGTAGAAGGCTTCCAATAAACATAGATTGCACCTTTTTGATTTCCCAGGGCTGTACTTCCTCCCCCTGTCCACTACTGACTATTTTAATTCAAAATTGTCATTATTTCTGCTAAGTTCCCTAATCCAATCACTTAATGCAGTTGTGTTTCTCTTTTTGTTTTTATTTTTAATACTTATTTTTGTGCCCAACCCCTTACTGTCGTTCACGTCATTCCTATTAGTTTCTGTCCCAGGTTCATTTTTAAATGATACTACGTGGTTTCTATATCTGTCCTTAAACTCTGTTCCCGTGGCTCCCAGATATATCTTCTTTAAAAATTGTAACTGCAGAATACCTGCAAAATGTCCGTTGGATGGGAAATGTATAACCTCAGAAATAGTGTATAAATGCGAGATAAAAACCAACAACACTAAGAAGATATATCCGAAATGCATGAAGAAAGCGCTGATCCCCAACATTTCTAAAAAAACTTCAGAACTTTCCCAGAATTAGAATCTCTTTGAAAAGAATACTACAACGAGGCCCTTAGGAGATCAGGATACAACGGAAAAATTGAATATAATAGTAACAAAAATAGTAACTACAAACCCAGATGTGTAATCTCATACAACATGGCAATGTGAGCTAGAAAAACAAAACAAAGATTAATAAGGGAAACGCTGAAAATGATCTTAAGAATAGGAACGGTGGGGGAAATAATAACAGCAGAATAGGGAAGGATGAAGGTGGTACCATTAATAAGAAAAATAGACGCAAGAGACAGGTTTGATTTAATCCACCATTCAGCGAGCACATCAAAATTAATATACCTAAAGAATTCTACAGAATAATAGACCAAAACATCCCCCTGAAAATAAATTAAGCAAAATAATAAATAGAAACTCTGTAAAATTATCTTTCTAAACGTCCAGAAACTTAACTAACACTATAATCAGCTCCAACAATAGAAAAATCAGCAAAATAAGGAACAACAACGAACTAACATCAAACACAAGTATCCTAACTAGAAATTGTAACTGCAGAATACCTGAAAATTGTTCGTTGGATGGGAAATGTCTAATCTCAGAAATAGTGTATAAATGCGAGATAAAAACCAACAACACTAAGAAGATATATCTGGGAGCCACGGGAACAGAGTTTAAGGACAGATATAGAAACCACGTAGTATCATTTAAAAAGGAACCTGGGACAGAAACTAATAGGAATGGCGTGAACGACAGTAAGGGGGTGGGCATTCAGAAACGTCAGAAAACGTTTTGTAGTTTTAGGTGTACCAGCAGCTATAGAAAAAGTGATGTGATCGATGCCTAATTCGAATCTTCAAACATGGTATAAAGGTGCGCATTAGGGCTGTCAAGGTGAAACTCGTTTCTGTGAAATTTGATAGAAGATTGACGAAGTTTCGCGATTATGTCAAGTAAGATATATTTGAATGTTCCCCAGGCAAAAGTATTGAGTTATCATAAAAAAAATGGTAATTAAAAAGACGTTGATTAACAAAACGCTGATTATGACCCGGTTAAGAGTAGAGTATGTGGCGCTTTTTGTAATTCTGTGTTTATAACTTAATATATAGACAATTTTTCATGTCTCTTTAATAATTTAATGTATGCTTTTGATTAGGTAAGCAATTGTTTGAGTTGCTGGAGAGATAACTCGGTTTTCGAAATTTTATAAAATAAAGTTATAAAGTACTAACTCGACTCAAGCCTAACCTCAGTAAACTTCAAAATTGTTTTTCTTTTTTTCTTTTTCCTCTTCTGGGTTTGGGGGAATTTGTCTTTATTCTCATTGGTCAAAAAGAATGATTAATATATTGGTATAATGTGTGCAAAAAGAAGCCATTTTTATACATATAAAAATAAACACTTTTCAAATGTATATAAACATACAAATATAATACTTTTCAAATACGTATAAACATATGCACAAAAATTCACAAATATACATTTATTGTTTTGTTTTAACAAATGTTTGCCAAAAAAGAGATACAAAAAGAACTATTTAACAAATAGGAAGTTTACAAAAGGGTTTTAACAAGTGGCTTTTTTGTAACAAGAACTGGGAACATTATGTTAGGTATTAGTTGGTTAATTTGGTTAGTAAGGTAGAAATGGTCGCAGTTTAACGTCGTATCCGGGGCAATTTACAATTTTTTTGTGTGATTTTGACTGTTTATGCTTCTCCTTTTGGGTTTCTGAAAAGAGATTTATTCATAATAAAATTCCAAAATGTTCGGTTATAAAATGTCTTAATTTTATTCTTTTTATAGGGTTTGTGAAAATGTCGGCTATATTATTTTCAGACGTCACATAAGTAAGAGTAATAGATTTTTTCCTTATTTCATCTCTTATAAAATGATATCTGATATCAATATGCTTCGACCTTTTATGAATCATAGAATTATTTGCTAATAAGATACTGCTCTGATTATCACAATGAATTACTATAGGTTTTTTTTTTTACCTTGATCTGGTTTTAAAATAGATTTTAGAAGGGTGTTCAGAAAAATTACCTCCTGCACGGAATGAGTAAGAACCGCATATTCTGCTTCACAAGTACCAAGGACAACAATTTGTTGCTTTTTAGTTTTCCAAGAGATCATAGGTCCAGTCGTTGACAGTCTAAAACAATACCCCGCTATACTCTTTCTATCCTCAGAGTTAGCCCAATCTGAATCTGAAAAGCCTTCTAAATTTAGAGGATATGTAGATTTTTTAAATCTTAAAGATTGTTCCTTGGTTCCTTTTAGGTAACGAAGGATTTGTTTTGCACGATTAAGATCTTTAATTGTCGGCTTCGATAAGTTTTGAGATAGCTTTGTTACAGTGTAACATATGTCAGGCCTTGTTGCGGTCATCAAGTAGATGAGGCTCCTTACCATTTCCCTGTATATTCGGTTATCTATGATTTTTGTTTCTGTCCCTATATTTTTTATTTATGTTCATTTCGACGGGAGTTGAACGCGGCTTACAATCTTGCATTCCGAACTTGAGCAGAATTTTTTCAATGTATCGTGATTGGTTCATTGTTATAGTTTCATTTTCACAGGTACATTTTATACCGAGGAACCATGACAGTCGTCCAAGATCAGCCATTTTAAATTTTTTATTTAATTCATTTTTAACATCTTCTAAAGTGTTGTCACAGTTGAGGCGAGTAATATATCGTCAACCCAAAAAAAAACAAAATCAACAATTTATTACCTACATTTTTGGTATACATGCACGCGTCTACGGGACATTGCTTGAATTCCTGTTCTATTAAATAATTATGGAGTGTTAAATTCCAATTGTGTGCACTTGGTTTTAATCCATATAACAATTTATTTAATTTCTACAAACAATTTTTATTTTTCATTTTAAATCCCTCCGGAGGGTAAATGTAGATTTCACAATCAATCGGAGTATTTAAATAAACATTTTTTACATCCATTTGATGTATTTTTAAATTGTATTGAGTGGCAAGTTGTAATAAAATGCTAATTGACGTTAAATTTGTCATTGGTAAAAATGTTGCAAAATATTCCACTCCAGAAATTTGTGAGAAACCTTTTGCCACAAATCTCGCTTTAAAAGTTTCACTGCTAGAAGCTGTGAATTTTTTGGAAAAAACCCAGCGTGAAGAAATTATATTTTTATCTGTTGGTTTTGCCACTATTTCGTATGTGTTATTTTCAGATAATTCGGATACCATAGCTTGTTCCCATTCTTGGTGATTTTCTGAATTAATCGCCTCATTATAACTTTCCGGTGCGCTGTTCAACGAATAACAGTAATCCACAGCGTGATCTTGTATTTTTTGAATTTGTAAGAAGTCTGGCCTTTTTCGCTCCCTTATTGGGTATCGACGTGTCTGGTTACTATTTTTTTCAGAAGTACTGTAATTGTCGTCGTTATTAATATTTTTATTGTGATCGATTAAGATGCTAGGTAATATTTCACGTTTTTCATCCACTGGATCGCCATTTTTAAAATTTAATGTATCGTTGAATTTTACACATCTAACATTTTTATGGCATTTTCAGCTGAAAAGTAGATTAAGGATGCCAGGCTATTTTTATCGTAACCTCCGAAAGTACCTTTTTCGCTTTTAGTATTTAGTTTACTGGTATTTTCTATAAATGCAAAACAATCAGAACCAAATAGACGCATTCTGTTCATTTTAGGTTTTACACCGCAAAACGCTTTATACGGCGTTTTTCCTAGCCTCTTATTGAACGATCTATTTCTGATGCATGCTGCTGCCATTAAAGCGTATATCCATAAACTATGCGCTAATTTCGATTCGATAAGTAGGCATTTTGTCATCTCAAAAAGGGTTCGCCATGCCCTTTCAGCTGTGCCATTTTGGAATGGGGAATACGGCGCCGATTTCTCGTGTTTAATACGGTGGTTAATTAATAGAAGTTCAAAGTCTTTACTTGTAAAATCAGTCCCATTGTTTGAGCGAATACATTTTACTGAACCGTACGGGGCAACATCAGCTAAATATTTCTTAGTGGCGAGGATAGTGTCGGATTTGTTTTTTTTTTTTTTAGAAAATAAACCATAATTAAACCGGAAAAATCATCAATAAAGTTCAAAACATACCTTAGATTGTTTCTCCCCATCGGGTTGATCGGACCTGCTAAGTCACAATGCACAAGTGAGAGAATTTTCGTAGTTTTTTTTTGTCTGGCGTTCGGCTTATATCTTTTGTCATTTTCCCCTGTACAAACACATCACAATTTGGGAAATCGTCTGAAGGTATTATTTTCATGCCTTCGACTACATTTGGTAGTTTTTTTAATATCAGCTGTATTGCAGTGTCCTAGAATTTTATGCCAGGTTTCCAAGTTGTGACAGGCAGTTTTTGAGGGAACCATACTTTTTAAATAATATAGTCGGCCATTTTCTTTAATGTCAAATACAGTTCCATTGGGGTATATCAATTTTGATGTATTTTGGCCAAATTGTATATTCGCGCCTTGTTTAATTGCAGCCTGCACGGAAAATATGTCTTGCTTAAATGTAGGTATGGACAGAGAATTTTTTAGAATACAGTTACAGATTTTGCCTTTATTATTTTTAGGTATATTTTAGCATCGCCTCTGTTCAAAACTATAATTTATTTGACTACCGTCGGCAAGTTCGACAAAATGACTTTGAGGATTAAAGTTTGAATCAAAATTAATAAAATCAGATTCCTTGGTGATAACGTGCGCTGTAGCACCACAGTTTACAAGGAGATTTTTACCGTTTGTGGTATTGTCAAAGTTACATGTGAATAGAAATGTATGTTCTTCCTCAAAGTTCTCAACGTTTTTTACGGAGTCCATTTTAGAGCGTTTATATCAATATTGGAAACTTTTGTGGTTGGGTCGTCCACAATTATAGCAGATAATTTTATTCTTTTTCTTGGGAAAATTACTTTTGGAGAATACGTTGCGGTGAGGTGCGTAATTTGGTGGTGTCTGCTTTCAAGAAGCATTTTTGAACTTCATAATATTGCTGGAGTTATTATTGTCCACGAACATACGATTAGTGTCTTCGTAACTGCGCAATGCCACTTTAAATTCGCTGAAATTTATGGGTTTGTCTTTCTGAGTTATAACAGTTGTAAATGGTTTAAAATCGGCTGGAAGTCCCTTGAGGGTCATTGATATCAACAAGCTATCGCTTATTATTTCACCTGAGAGTTTTAAGGCATTGACGGTTGTTTCTGACCTTATAACGTAGTCGGTAATCGTTTCATCCTCGTTACGTTTCAGAGACGTTAATTCTGTATATAGGGATATTATTTTCGGTTTCCCTTTTGATAAATAATGTTCTCTTATATGTTCAATGCTTTCCTTCCATAATCCAATGCGTCTCTTATAATCAGAGACAGACTTCTATCGTCTAAACATTGAATCAGTTCTGCAAAAACAGTCGCGTTCCTTTCGAGAAATTCGGGGTCGTTTGGATTCTCTGTTGTAGATTGTATGACTTTGTGTAGTTTTCGAATCTTTAGATATCCTAGAAATTTTACCTGCCACAATTCGAATTTAGATTCCGATCCGTCAAAGAAAAGACGGTGGCTGGGCGCATAACCTGTTAAGTTTTGAGACATTGTGTGCTGAACAAAGGTGCCGGCATAGTTCAGATCAGTAACCAAGATGGCGGCCAAGAATCAAATGCGGTCCGTGGCGTAGTTAACCTGTTAAGTTCTGAGATATTGTGTTGAACAAAGATGGCGGCGTAGTTCAGATCAGTAACCAAGATGGCGGCGTTGTTCAGATCAGTAACCAAGATGGTGGCCAAGAATTAAATGCGGTCCGTGACGTAGTAAACGGCGAACTGATTAAATCCAAAATTCGACAATTTTTATAATAATTTTGAAACGTTTTTATTGGTTGTTTAGCACAGCCGTTGGTTATAAAAATTATTGGCGAATCCATTCGTCTCATACCCTCATTAGGAGCCAAAAACATTTTACAACTACGCATACCAACAATGATACAAACAAAATGGCGATAGCGTGATCGGTGAAAGAATACAATACCTGAGCGATTGTAAATTGTAAATGTCTAATTCAAAGAGAACGCCTTCAAATTGAAAACCGTATCTAATGACCAACACAATCAATCTTTTATAATACAGACTGGATGGAACAACTTCAATTTAATAAATTTACCGATAAATTCTTTGTGTTTCCAAATTGAAAATGTAAAGGCTGAAGAAGAGAGACCAAAAGAAAACTTTAAATAAAAGATTTTTCTGGTAAGCTTAAAAGATATAAAAGAATGTCTGCCAAGTTTGAATCAAACCAAATTTTTTAAAAGAAAAAATATTTAATTCACATTCTTAAAATCAATTGACGTTGAACAAAATAGACTCGGGTGTTATCAAAAGTATAGTACAGCGTCGTCAAAAACAAAAATACAAAAAATCTTTGTTCGTGCGTATTTCTCTATGCGATTAGATACTGCATTAAAAGATTACCAGTACACGTTGTCAAATCCAAAATAAATATTTGCAACGCTCATCTTTATTAAAGATTGATTTGATATAGTTGTTGTGGGAATTGTAATAGTTTTAACTTCATTTCCGATTCCAAAAACGATTTTTTAACTGAATTTCTCATTACTTCTACTAATAATGAAATAATTGTTTGTAACTTCCAGTAAACAAAAATCTATAAATCAAAATACTTTGTAAAATTTTACGATAATACAATGTAAAATCTATAAATCCAAATTTGATGTAAATTCATTTTACTTGTGTAAGAATTATTGCATAAATTCACTATGTAACTTGAAAAACATACAATTATGCGAAAAATGAAAACATTTTTGCCAAGATAAAGTTGTAACAAACATTACAATATAAAAAATGAAATTTATTTATTTTATGCTGTTGAAATGTACTTTTAAAAATTATATAATGTTCCATGGGCATTTATTTAGCAGGCTTTTTACCACCCCCATCGTTGACAAACCTCATAAGACTATAATAATAATATACTAGCAGGACCCGTTAACCGGCGTTACTCGGTGGTAGCATGCACCCCCTCCCCGCGTAAAAAAATAATGTACAGCTGTTATTGTTGTTGCTCAATCCACAACTCCCTAATGTTAAGAACGGCTTTTGGAATGGACAGAAAGAAGAAATAATAGTTATCAACATGTGACGATATGTCGAAAAACAGTATGTACGGTGTACATAAACACAAAAGATGTTGCCCGGTAGTTACACGTACGGTATATTTAATGTACAAATAAAAGCAGCCTTGTCTTATAAACATGTTTCTATGTGTTAATATGTTTGTATTTTGGGGATTACATTTAAAACGATTGCCTCTTTTATAGTGGGAAGTCATGTTTGTAAATCTCTGGAGCGTTCGTATTTGTAGGAAGATTTACATTCTAGGATGAAGGAATAGTCAGTTGTCAGCCAATGAGATTTGGTCGTATGTGAGAAGAGAGGAATCATTATTTTTGGAATCGGGAAATAGAAAGATTATGTGTGTAAGTATATGAGTCAGATAATAAGGGTGCAACCCCATATCTGCCCAAAATGCAGAATACCTCCCGGTGTTGACTGAGAGCGTTTGGAGTACTTTTTATTTTGAAGGAAAGATAGCAACTCCTTTCACTAGAGTTGGGTGCTACTGTGTAGTGCAGGATTTGATTATAACAAATAAATAGTGTGTAAAATGGCGTTCCAAAGTTAAATAATATAATAGCTAATAGCCTAGACATAATACATTTGCATGTGGCATGTGTTGGAGCAAACCTGGTGTACTTTAGTCTAGAGGAGAATTTCTGCAATCAAAATATTATATATGGAGATAAACCGCATTTGTGTTCTAGTTTTTATTTAACAAAAACGAAGTAATGTGTTGTCACCGGATAAATATGCAGTTATACCTTGTATTTTATATCTGATATTGTTTGACCGCATAATGTCGGATTTTTTTCTTTGCTATTATTAGTATAGACTTTTATTTACACATGAATCACCACTTACAACAAATTTCATGTTTCTCGAATGCCGCCATAATTCTCGTGTCTTACGTTGTTGCTATTGCCATGACGTTTGCTGCTATGAGGGGCATGCAATAAGTAATGCCCCTGGCACACTTCCCATAGCAGTAGAGCAACGAAACTTGGGACAGCTATTAGTCTTTTTCTACATAGGAACCTCAGAGTCATGCATTTCTCCCATCGTTTGATGCAGCTCTGGAGACCGTTTTTGTAGAACACCCCACCTTGGTCCTCCAACCACGACGTGACTTCAGAAATCAAGGCTGCATCATTTGGGAAACGCTTTCCTTTAAAAAACAACTTCATGGCTGGGAAGAGGTGAAAGTCAGAGGGTGCAAGGTCAGGAGAGTAGTGAGGAGTGGATGGAATTTCATAATCACACGCCCGTGCGTTGTCCTGCAGGAGGAGGGCATCTTTGCTGATCTTGCCCCGCCTCTTGATTTTGTTAGCTTCTCTTACTTTCCTCAAAAGTGAAGCATAATAGGCTCCTGTAATTGTGGTACCTTTTGTCATGAAATCTGTCATCACTACTCCGTCCTGGTCCCAGAAAACTGTGAGCATGACTAACTAATTTGCATATTCTTTCAAACATTCATTTTAATTAATTCCCTATTAGTTTTTTCGGTTTTCTTATGGGATGATCATCTAGAGTTAACTATTCCGTGGAATTATATTCATGCAGATATTCTACATGATTCATACTTGCATAATATTTGCGTAAAATCTTTAGAGAAAACAAAAAAATGTTTCCATATATATTTATGTATACGTATATATATTTGTTTAATCTATTCTCTATCTATCTATCTATCTATCTATCTATCTATCTATCTATCTATCTATCTATCTATCTATCTATAAAAGTGAAAGTATCTGCCTGTCTGCGTGTGTGTGCGTCTGTGTGTGTACATTTCCCTACGCAATAACTCTGTCAATTTTAAGTCTACAGACTTGAAATTTGATATACAGGGTACTGAGATTTGTAAAAATCGATATGATCGGTTTTTGGCCAGAAATTTTGCGATAAAGGGGTCAGAGTTCAATGATTTGACGTTTGAGAACTCTACAAAACTCCTCCGACAATCTGGGGTCTACACACTTAAAATTTTAGATATAGATTCCTTGAACATGGCTCTTACTTAATAACTAAATTTGAGCCCAAAACAATAAAATTTAAGGGGTCATAATAGGGGTTAAAGTTAAAAAGACCGACCGTTTTTTTTGTTCAGCATACATCTCCAAACACCCGGGCAACGCCGGGCACCAAAGGTTGTATATATATAAAAGTGAACGTGTCTGTGTACTTGTGTGTGTGTCTGTGTACATTTTTCTACGCAATAATTCTGTCAATTTTTTGTCCTCAGACTCGAAATTTGATATACAGGGTACTGTGATTTGGAAAAATCTTTGTGATCGGTTTTCGGCCAGTAATTTAGCTGTTAAGGAACCAAACTTCAACGATTTGACCTTTGAGAACTCTACCAAACTCCTCCAACAATTTTGGGTCTAAGCACTTGAGATTTTAAATATAGGTTTCTTGGACATGGATCTTACTTAATAACTTAATTTGAGCCCTAAACAATAAATGTTAAGGTGTTATAATAGGGGTCAAAGTTAAAAAAAAAATTGACCGTTTTTTTTTTTTGCTCAGCATACACCTCCAAACATCCAGGCAACGCCGGGAACACATGCTAGTATATCTATAAAAGTGAAAGTGTCTGTGTGTCTTTCTGTGTGTGTACATTTCCCTACAAAATAACTCTGTCAATTTTCAGTCTAGAAACTCAAAATTTGATATACAGGGTAGTGAGATTTGGGAAAGTCTTTATAATCCGTTTTCTGCCAGAAATGTTGCTGTTTAGGGATCAAAGTTCACCGATTTGATTTTTGAGAACTCTGCCAAACTCTTCCGACAATTTTGGGTCTAAACACTTGAAATTTTAGATATAGGTTCCTTGGACATGGATCTAACTTAATAACTTGATTTGAACCCAAAACAATAAATGTTAAGGGGTTATAATAGGGGTCAAATTTTAAAAAGATTACCTCTGCGGCTCTACCAAATTACACAGGCAATTTCTGGTCTAAACATTTTAAATTTTACATAAAGGGTATTCAGAGATAGGGCAAGATTTTTAATCGGTTTGCCTCGAAAATTTGAGCTACAAATATATAAGTCTATGTATGTATGTTTGCATGTCTGCCTAAAACTTTTGCACAGAGGCAACGGTGTTATATAGGGGTTTCATTATTGTTATTATTATTATTCTTGTTGTTATTAATAATGAGAGAGTCTTATTAAGAGAGTGTCTTAGAGAGAGATGTTGATGAGAGAGGGATGTTGTAAGAGATTGTTCGTTTTATAAAGAATGTCGTTGTTTCTGTTATGAAGATTCATATATATTAAATAATGTTCATTCTTAGCTGTGTTGATGGAGAAGCTCTTTGAGTGAGGAGATAGTGTTCAGACAGTCTGAGAGAGAGACGTTGTAGATATGAGACGTGTAGTTCACATTGTCGATATGAGATGTCGAGACGTGTATGTAAGATGTGTATGTTAAGACATTTTATAACACAGATATACAAGACATATAATAACAATTTTCACTTTACCTTTTGGTAGAATCACAACACAAAGACGACGTTTATAAAAACATATGATGGGTTTATTTCTTCTCACGATCGGTCGTGGTTTTCATCATCCAGAATTCAAAGCTTCACATATTAAGTTTCAAAAGTGACCGTCTCGCTTCTAGACGTTCGAATCCCAAACTGCAGACTATCGTCTGTCGGTCTCAAACTCTCTCTCTGTTTCTCCCCGTTTCTCCTTTCTTAACTCTAATGTTTTCTAACTATATCTAGAACTTCCCATTTTTCCATGACGTCATACACATGTTAAAACATGTGTCTTCTTTCACGTGTTCTGGACATGCGTGTCCAAAACTTTTCCTTTTTTTATAAAAGGAATTTTAACCTATATTCTCAGTAATCTATATTTCCAATATGTTAAAAACATGTTTATTAAATTATCTTGTAGCTGCATAAAATTGAATTTTCATAACAAAATTGACAGTGCACATTCTTTTCTTGAAACTATTTTATCTCTAAGCTAAACAATCGTTTGTTTTACATTCCATTTTCTAATTCTCACACGTAATATATTTCTAAACCTAAATTACGAGGTTCGAATTTCGTCTATGCTATTTCATTTTCATTTTAACTAAATCTCTCTATTTTTATACTTACATGAAAAGGGGACAGTCCTTATCATGTAACAACGGATTTTCACAAGATCAGTATCGTGTTGAAGCTCGAGCCTTCAGACGACAAATACCGAAAACAGTGGCTAAAAACATTAAATTTTTCACCCTCAACTGGGCACTTTTCTACAGGTAGGCGTCGCTTTTTTCGCCGATATTTTCGAAAGTCATCCCCTCTCTTCGATTGTCTAGCCTTAATTTAAATTACGTCACATCTGGTTTGGTGGTAGTTGTAACAGCAAAGACGTCCGTTTTTCCCCGTTCTTTTTCTCCTTCGCAGTACGGGGTCGAGCCTGCCTCCTACTACCACTTTTTTTTTTGGCTCAACACACATCCCCAAACACCCGGGCAACGCCGGGAACCCATGCTATTATATATATATATATATATATATATATATATATGTAGAAAGAGAGAGAGAGTGAGAGAAAGAGAGAGAAAGAGGTGTGTGTGTATTTAGATTTAAAACAGCATTTAAATCAAGTCTCAAAAATATTAGCCTTATTTGCGCACGTTTCGTAGTTTAACTTATTGGTTCAAGTCGATGTAAGGGAAAACATAAAGAGATCAGTGTTTTTTTTTCGCGTGTGTATATAACACGGTCTCTTCGCGTCAAGAAATAAAAAAATAAAATAATATATATATATATATATATGTGTGTGTGTGTGTGTGTGTGTTCCATTATGTCATATTCCATTCAATCAACATATCTTTCCCTGAGTTTACATATGCATGACCACGTATACGTCAAACATTGATTACGAAAAATGCATTTCCGATTATCCGTTCAGCACGTATTGATTCACAACTGATCACACGACTTGTGGTGCCCGCGGTCGTATGCATGTGAAAGGAGCGCTCAGCAAATGTCGACCTACACCAATTATATCTAATTGACTGAGCCTTCGCATTTGCGTTAACATCTCGAATCGGCGTGAAGGCAGATTCAAAAGCTTAAACTAAATAAATATAATAAAATACTCGCAAATATGCTGGCACGCTTTTACTACATTTTTATGACTAGCATACACTTCAGGGACCACTTTTACTTTGTTGGATAGAATTTATTATCGTTGACTCTTTCATTTGCCCCGAAAGCCATATAAGATGTTGGCAGTTTTTTTTTGTAGTTGATCTGGAATTGTGATGATAAGCGATGAGAAATAAAAAAAAAAAAATAAAAAAATAAAAAACGACCGGAAGTCACACAAGAAAACTGATGTTATTTCGTACTTTTCTTTCTCTTTATCTCATTAAAGGTTTACTCCTTACCTCATTTATTGGAGATATCTCGAATGATCTATATATTAATACCATAGCGTGTGTGTTATTTTCTGTGCCACGCTTACATCCAGGTCGTTTAATTTTATGTTCTTTCATTTCTTGTAATAAATAATTTTACCAAGAATTCTTCATAAGTTTTGGTTTCGGTTTCGATAATAGCTGATGGCACTCAAGTCATTGAATTTTTTTATAAATAATTTTACAAAAAAATCCTTATAAGTATTGGTTTCGGTTTCGATTATAACTAATGGCATAATAATAATCTATTTCTTAAAAAGCTTTGGTTTCGGTTTCGATTACATCTGAAAGAACTAAAGTTATATATATATATATATATATATATATATATATATATTAATTATAAATGATTTTATCAAGAATTCTTCATAAGTTTTTAGTTTCGGTTTCGGATTTATATTCATAAGTTTGGGATTCGGTTTCAGTTCAAACTAATGAACCCAAGTCATATAGATATATATTTTTTATTCTTGAAATCGCAACTATAATATATAAAAATCGATAGAAAGCTAACTCTATAATAATATATACGAAATCTGCATGTTAAAATATCATATTTAAGCGTCTTTTACGACCTGGCTACGCTGGGCATCCCTGCTTGCGTGGATAAATACTTTTGCAGTTTTAACAAAATAGCTACAATAATATCAGCTCGTCTCCATTTACGCTGACCATCTACAGGATGTCAACATCATTATATTACATATGAATGAGTCCCCTTTGGAATTTCTAGAGATCTCACTTGTGTATATATTAATACGATATACGTGTGTATTATTTTCTGTGTCCCGCCTACATCTGTGTCGCTTCCATTTCCTGTCATAAATGATTTTGCTGTCATAAATTTTGGTTTTGGTTTCGATTATAGCTGATGGCACTTAAGTCATCTATTTTTTTTATACCAAAAAATAATTTTTTTTTATATTTTTTATTTTTGAAATCGCAACTTCATAATATAAAAATCAATAGAACATTAACTCTATAGTAATATACACGAAATCTGCAAGAAATAAAATATATTTAAGCGCACTTTACGACCGAGCTTTGTCGGGCGTTCGTGCTAGCTTAGCAGTTTTAACAAAAAAGCTTCAATAATATTAGAGCGTCTCCATTTACACTTAACATGTACAGAATGCCAACATCAATATATTACGTACGAATGAGTTTCCTGTAGAATTTGCACAGGCCCCGCTAGTTGTTATTATTTTCGCAGTATGTCTTTAGAAAACATCTGTTACAAAATAGACTACTGTGATGTATAATACTTTTCTTTTTAACGTTCTGCGTAATTCTGACTAAAAGATCAAGTACAACGAATATTATATAGTTCTAGCATCGAAAAACGATATAGCTTTCATTTTTAAACTATTTTGCAAACTATTTAAAAAGATTGATATTTATTGCACTTGGGGATTTGTGGTAACTGATTAAAACGAATTTTAACGGAAAATCTGCGAGTTTGGGGAAGGAATAAGTTGAACAAATGTTAATATTATGTTTTTTTTTTATTTAAAATATAAACATAAGTGACTTATAGATTAGTTATGCATGCGGCAAAACAAACTAAATGAATCAAACACACAAAAACTATTGAATAGATAAAAAGTGTAAAAATACCACAGAGAAATTATAAGACTGAACAGAAAATACGTCTCCGGTTTTTTCTGTATAATTTATTTTTGTTTAAAATGAACATTTTCCTTTTATCCTCAACAGCTTTGAGAAAACTTATATATAAGTGTACTTTAACGCGGTATATATTCCATTGAGTAAGAAGAAAGTACACTTATGAGGGAGAGTGCAATTCATCCATAGCTTTCCTTGATGTATTGGTTACAAAAACACCATCTAGTTACCATATATCTATATACCGTAAACCAACATGTACAGGGTTGTACACTCGTTTGGATTCAGTTCGCCCTAAAAAAGTAAGATAAATCTAATTTGGACCCTAACACATCGTGCCCTTCTGATTTGTTCCAAGTTAAAATTAGATGAGGAATTGGAAACAATTACGGATACTTTATCCAAAAACGGGCACCCACTAGATGTGATTAGGTCAGCTATTCAAAGGAAATTGGCTGAATTCTCTCTAATTAAAGAGAATATAGTAGCCAAATATACAATTTATCTTCGTTTGTCTTGGTTGGGTACAGTAAGTGAGAAATTTGCCAAACAAATAAGTTCAGAAGTTTATGGATGTTATTTTGCTGCCAATTTGCTTGTTGTGTTTTCTACGAGAAATTTATTACTATCTTCTCGAAAAGACGTTCTACCACCCATAATAGTAAGTTTATTTACAATTTTGAATGTGGTTGCGGTGCCAACTACTTGGGTCGAACGACATTAAGATTAGATGGAAGAATCCAACAACATGTACCCAGTAAAATTAGGAATGGAACCTACCGGGCAACGGACGTTGTTACTAACACATACGGGTCTTCAATTACTGATCATTTACTTAAAACCCCGTCTTGTGCAGCGAACTTTAGTACATTAAATTTATGTGAGTAAATGAAGTATATATATATATATATATATATATATATATATATATATATATATATATATATATATATATATACTTCATTTACTCACATAAATTTGATATACGAAAGTATAGGTTTATGCGTAAACTTTAAGTATTTACTTCAAAAGTGCTCAATACGTAGGTAGAGCTAGTTAGTAATTTATAAAATATATATGGCGATTAAGCTACACTGAATATTCTGGATTCATCCACTATAGGATTCGTCAGGCTTATGCGCGAATTCTGTGGTTGTTTCTTGTTTTTGTATATGTTGAGGATAAAAACAAGAAACAACCACAGAATTCGCGCATAAGCCTGAGAATCCTATAGTGTATGAAACCCAGAATATTCAGTGTAGCTTAATCGCCATATATATTTTATAAATTACTATATATATATATATATATATATTTATATATATATATATATATATTTCATAATATATATAATTTCATATATATATATATATATATATATATATATATATATATATATATATATATATATAACGATTTGATCACTGTCTGTCTGACGTAATGAACATTTAAATTAAAATGTTTAAAATTCAACGCTATTTCACACGATTAATGGTAGCCGAATGGATACGGCCTCCGCTAATCGAGCCAGAGATGTCTCGTGTCGCGGGGTTCGAATCGTTCGACTGGTAGTAATTGTGACACCCTGCACTGAAGAATCCCGAAAGGATGAAACACTAGTGTCTGTAGGTATTTAATTATTATAGTAAAAAAAAATAATTATGACAGCCCCTTTAAGAAATACATTTCTTATCGTTGAGCACTTTCTGTTGAATAAAAGTCGGGTCAATTTAGCTCTTATGCGTAGATCGTCGTATAACGATTTGATCACTGTCTGTCTGACGTAATGAACATTTAAATTAAAATGTTTAAAATTCAACGCTATTTCACACGATTAATGGTAGCCGAATGGATACGGCCTCCGCTAATCGAGCCAGAGATGTCTCGTGTCGCGGGGTTCGAATCGTTCGACTGGTAGTAATTGTGACACCCTGCACTGAAGAATCCCGAAAGGATGAAACACTAGTGTCTGTAGGTATTTAATTATTATAGTAAAAAAAAAATAATTATATATATATATATATATATATATATATATATATATATATATATATACCGTACTTTGGGGTAATTGCGCCACGTCCGGCGTAATTTCGCCAACTAGCTTTAAAGTATACTTTTGGAAACCACGCATATAAAGAGCACTTTTTTTGTTACTCCCGGATTTGGCGCAATTACCCTAAAGTACGGTCTCATTTCTTATGGATTCTAAAACGGTTAAGGCTATGTTTCTGAAATTTCACACGAATGTGTCTGGGGGTATTCTTAGGTTGTGTTTTTATGGAAATGGTTCTGTTAAGTATCTACAATAGAAAATCAAGACAATCGGTGTCAAAAGAAAAAGATCAATACTTTGACCAAAGCTTACAATTTATACAGCCTAACATCACAAGTATATTTGAAAAGAAATATAACCGTCCAATCAGAAAGGCCTAGCCTATAAAATCACTTAAGGATTCTTTTATAAGACAGAGCTGCTTCTGAAATGATTTGTTTTCAAGAACACAATTGATCGATGATACTTTACTTTTGTACATTTAACTGATATTCAAGTAATTCTATAAAAATATAGTTTATAAAATCAACAGCAGGCTCTTTTATAAGACAGGGACACCTTCGATATAAATGTTTCTGTTTAGCACAATTAGATCCATGTACTTGACTTTTATACATCTAACTTTAGTTCAAGTAATTATGTAAGAATAAATTAAGAAAATCTACACTAGGCCCTGCGTTAGACAGAGACGCGTTATAAAATCAACAGTAGATTCTCTACAGTGCAATATAGACTACAATGGAAATGTTCAAAAAAAGGAAAAGTAAGTTATGAAGAATTCTTGATGAAATATATATATATATATATATATATATATGTATATATGTGCATATATATATATATATATGTATATATATGTATATATATGTATGTGTGTGTGAACAAAGTTGAGGTAAAATTCACCGAGGAAGTTTTCATTCATTCCGTTTTGTTATTTCAAATACGTAAACTTTGATGAATTTAACAGATACATGAACAATGAAAAATATATCAAATCAGGATATATATATATATATATATATATATATATATATATATATATATATATATATATATATATATACTAGCAGGAAGACTCGACGTTGCTCGGGATTGAATGAGGAACAACAAATGTTTCACACTCATATATTTTTATTGTAATCGAACTAGATGAAATCGACCATTTTTTAATCAAATCGATTGTTGTGGACCCATCGCTAGGACGAATCTTCGCATGCCTCCCCGCAGTGACTTAGTTTACAATACATTGTAGTCTACAAATGCAGTGTAGAGAACTTACTGTTGATGTGATTAATTTTTTTATATAATGGCTTGAATAAAAATTTAAAATGTAAAAATCAAGTATCGTGCTTTAGTTGTGCTCTAAACTATACAGTCATTTCGAACACGCCCAATGTCATATCAAAATACCTACTGTTGATTTTATATATCTGGCCTTACTAATTGTGTGGCCATAATGTCTCGAATTTAAGTTTAAAATGAAAAAGCGAAATATCATAGTGTCAGGTCTTTCGGTTTGTGTGGTAATAACATGCACTTGTGATGTTAGGCTGTGTAAGGTGTTCTTTCTTTCATTGTATTATTGAGATTATTGATGTTTGTCTAAACATTCCGATACAAAACCCATCTAAGAACACTGCCAGGCACATGAAGTACCTTCGTCTGATTTCATAAAAATCAGCCTAGCCGTTTTCGAGTCTATAAGGAAAGAACTCTTACACACAGACAAATCCCATTTTACAATGGTATATATACACTCTTGATCAACAATTTAATACTACTTAAAAATCCGAATCTTTTTTAATGAAAGATTTTAAACTACTTCCACTTAAGCCTACCAATATTGCAACCTAAAAGATTATGGAATAAGGTTACATTCCACCATTTATTTAAGAAATTTACATTTTTATAAAATGAGGCATTTTACACTTGGTAAAAATAATAAGACGAGGAGTATAATTTTTTTTTTTTTTAGTTCAATTACAGATTAACGATCACTGCAGAAAGGTGTCACCATGCCTAAAGCAAGCAAAACGTACCGAAGTTGAGCATGCTCAAATGCTAGATTTCCATAAGCAATGTTTGTCACAGCAGGCGATCGCAGCTAAGGTAAATCGCAGTAAAAGTGTGATTCGCAACTTTCTAAAGAAGAGTAGGAATTATGGAGAAGAAAAATCCACTTGTAGACCCCCATGTTTTTTTTACATTGAGTAGGAGAATAAGACGGGTTGTAATGAAAGACAGAATGCTTTCTTCTAGTCAAAATAAGGCAGTCACAGATGCTGACTACAGTCCAGTAACCATAAGACGACACTTACGACAAAAAGGCATTATAAATAAAAAGCGTAAACAAATTCCTTGCCTGCTTCCACGTCACCAGGTGAACCGCTTAAGTTTTGGTCGTGAATACCAACCATGGGACGTTGAGAAGTGGAAGAAAGTAGTGTTTTCTGATGAGAAAAATTTCCATCTGAATGGTGCTGATGGCTTCCAACGATATTGGCATAATGGAAAAATGCCTTCTGAAATTTTCTCCACTCGTCATAATGGTAGAGGGCCCCTAATTGTATGGAGTACCTTTTCTTACAAAGGAACAACGGAGCTCCAAGTTGTGCAGGGTTGTCAGACAGCAGCTGGTTATGTTAGCATGCTATAAAAAGCATCCCTGATGACGGAGGGCCATCGTTTGCATGGGGATCGATGGTTATTCCAATATGATAATGCTGCAAGCCACACTACACAAGGGACCTTGACGTTTCTGCAAGTAAATGGGGTCTATCTCTTGGAAAATAGTGCATGCTAAACGGACTTGAACCCAATTGAAAATGTTTGGGGATGGATGACAAGAGATGGTTATCGAAATAGCAAACAATATTCAACAAAAATGAACTTCGTTAAGCCATCTTCAGAAGCTAGAGCAACATCCCCCACACCTTAATGGAAACGCTTATTTCTAGCATACGTCAACCATTTTTGAAGCCATCAAAACCAGTGGAGCTAGATTTCATTATTAAATTTGGTTGTTGAATCTTTTCATACACTTTTCGTACAATTTCGTAGAATTTATACTCCTGGTCATATCATTTTAATCAAGTGTAAAATGCCCCATTATATAAAAATCTAAATTCCTGAATTAAATGTTTGGAATGTAGCTTTTTTCCATAACTATGGTTGTAGCATTGGTAACCTTAAGTATGGGGAGTTTAAATTTATCCTTAAAAATAGTTTCTTTTTAAAGATTTTCAAGTGGTCTTAAATCTTTGATCAGGAATGTATGCATACATATATGCATAAAAATATATATAGAATTTTTTTCAACCGTTACAACTAGACGAAAAAATTTAGTCTTACGCCCTCTGTTATCCAACTCTTTTGCTGGTAAGTCTAATTAATCTCTTGCAATCACCCCATTAGTCTTAATATTATTGTAGGGACAATCAATTGTTTACCATGAAATCTTTTATGAATATATATATATATATATATATATATATATATATATATATATAAATTTTAAAATTGTTAGTGTCTGCGTGTGTGTAGATTTCTTTATTCAACTACTCTGTCAATTTTCAGTCTATAGACTCGAGACTTCATATAACGGGTATTGAGATTTGGGAAAAAATCATTTTTATCAGTTTTTGGTCAGAAATTTTGCTCTCTAAGGGGTTAAAGTAAATCGATTTGATCTTTGATAACTCTACCAAACTCCTCCGCCAATTTTGGGTCTAAACACTTGATATTTAAGATGTAGATTACTTAGAGATGGATCAAAATTTTTAATTTGATTTGAGCCCCAAGGAGTCAAAATTGGAGTAAAAGTTAAAAAAAATATTGACCTCTGCTGTGTCTACCAAATTAATCAGCCAATTTTGGGACTAAACATTTGAATTTTTACATATGGACCAAGTTTTATTCGGTTTTTGACAGAAAATTTGGCTGCCAAAGGGATAAAATTAAAAAGATTTGACCTTATCGGCATCAAGCAAACTATTAAGCTAATTTTGTGGCTAAACATTTAAAATTTTACATAACGGGTATTCAGACATGCAGCAAGCTTTTTCATCAGTTTGGGGGCGTCATTTGGCAGCCAAGATATCAAAGTTGAAAGAGTTTATCTTTTCAGACTCTATAAAACTCCTCCGTCAATTTTGGATGTAGGTTACCTGGACATGAGTAATAGTAAAAATTTTAATATAAATATACATATATGTATATATATATATATATATATATATGTATATATATGTGATATTTTAATAGGTATACATATGCGCATAAAGTTATGAACAGTACATACGGAGTGAGCAAAGCCGGGCTGAACTTCTAGTATATATATATATATATATATATATATATATACATATATATATATATATATATATATATATATATATATATAAGATTTTATGGTAAACAATTGACCATGCCTACAATAATATATATATATATATATATATATATATATATATATATATATATACATACATATATATGTATATATATGGAATATAATGTGTTCATAGTTTTGAATTGAAAATCAGTTTCAAAAGGAAAACAAACAAAATCAATAGTTTATACGATCATTCCAGAAACGAAATTTTTATTGAAATAGACAATATGTCTTGAACAATTATTTGATAAAAAAGATTTTTTATATTAAGATAAAGTCTCCTCATCAGCAAAAAGTGGGGAGGGGTTAAAGACACCAAAATATACTTGCATTTTATATTAGGGCAGATATTCCCGGAAATATTTTAAAAAATAATAAAGAAAAATAGGTTACTAATTTTTATGTTTATAAATAAAATAAAAATAAAATAGGGTTGAAAAGTAAGGTTCAGAGAAAATATTTTTAATATTTCTAATAAAAAATATATATTTACTTTTTCCGCCCGTTTTTAAAGTTTGTTATTATTTCAGCCCATTCATTGCTTGGCATGTTGTTAAAAGGTGTCTCTGAACGGTTGAAATAATTATTTACATTTCTTTAAATGAAACGCTGATGAATTTATTATTGCCAGTTTATTATTGTTGGAACGCTACTTTTGAATTTAAAATTATAATTAATTTAGAAAGGGAGGTAACTGCCATTTTTTGAAAAATGACATTTAAATAAAAAAAGCCTTTATCGATCAAAGGGAGATAACGACTTTTAATTATAAATTGAATTATTTATTTATGGTTCAAATATATTAAGATTAATAAAGTCCATAATAGTAATATCATTATTCTTTATAGTAGTAATTAAATAATAATAATTATATTAGCAATTATAATAGTTATAGCAGTAATAATAATAAAAATGCATCTAAATTTAAAGAAAACGGACAACAAAAGAAAAATAACAAAAGAAAATAATTGTAATAAAATTCTAAGCAAAATAATAATAATAATAATAATAATAATAATAATTATTATTATTATTATTATTATTATTATTATTATTATTATTATTATTATTATTATTATGAAATTATAGAATATCAATGTTCAAAACAATCAGAAAATCTTATGATTTATGGTGGTTTAAACCTGTCGAATTAACACTAACTTTTATGAATGCATCCCGTAAAAATTTCGTCTTTTAAGTTGAAGAGAATGGATTTACCGTCATTATATTTTAATATATTAAGTGTTTCATATCTACAAAGTGCACAGAATCCGGAATGTACGCTTTATAAGATCCTGTTGTCGTTGATTAATTGTGTTCTGGAATTAGTCTGTGTCAAAGGATTTTTATGGTTACTATTATCACCATTTATATTTGGAGGTTTTGACACTGTGCATCTATAAATTACACTTTTTACTTTGCAGGTACCTTGTAACGGATATTTATATTTTCTTCTACAGTTACATCCTGATAAAGTTTGCATATTTGTATTTTGTATCTTCCAAATTTTTAATTGTTGAAACTGATTACGTTTTTTTATGTAGATTTGACATTGTTGAGTAAGGCATTTTGAAATAGATGGACTGAAATAATAACTAACTTTAAAAACGGGCGGAAAAAAGGTATATAGATCTTTTTTATTAATAATATTAAAAATATTTTCTCTTAACCTGACTTTTCCACCCTATTTTATTTTATTTATCAACATGAGAATTAGTAACCTCTTTTTCTTTATTATTTTTTAAAATATTTCCAGGAATATTTACCTTAATACCAAATGATGGTTTATTTAAAAAAAGAAATCTTTTTATCAAATTATTGTTCAAGACATATTGTCTATTTCAAAAAGAACATCACTTCCGAAATGATCGGACAAACTATTGATTTCGTTTGTTTTTGCTTTGAAACTGATTTTCAATTCAAAGTTATGAATGGTTTTACTCAATATTAAAATAGCTATAGGATATCTATTCCTATCGAGCTTATTATATATCTACATTACAACGTGCACTGTTTTCTTTTAATAGTATTAATGCATTTACTAATGCATTACAATAAATTCTGCTCTTTAGACTCTAGGTTTAATTCCCTCAAAATTATGTATATATATATATATATATATATATATATATATACATCTCAAAATTATATATATATATATATATATATATATATATATATATATATATAATATATTGGGATGTTGCTACATCTGTGTATGTCTAAGAGCACAATACATTCACAATTATGCAACAATGCGTACGTGATCGGCCGTATGCAGGCATGTATGCACGTGTGTGTGTGTGCGTGCGTGTGTGTGTGTGTGTGAATATGTGTGTGTGTGTGTATGCAACAGAACAGATATGCATATCAACTTAAACTTGGTGGTTACGTTGCCGTTATTGAATTTTGAATTGTACACTGCCTCCGGCCGAACGGATATTTCTCTAATTGAATCAAAAGTAGCGTTATCGAACGCTCATCAATCGATTCAAACGCCCGCCGGGTGTTGGGTAGGTGATTGAAATTGAAGCACGACGTTTACAATCCACGCCATCTCGCTCAGCATCCTGCTTGAATAATAAACGAATCTACTAAAGGGCGTACGCGTCGCCCTTACTCACTAATATGAAAATCTTATTATAACTCTGTTCTTTCGTTCGCTAATACGTTACGCTTTTACCAAGAAAGAGATCCTTTGAAAATAACATTTTGAATACATAAACATTCACACTCTCCTTTGATATGATAATAGTTATTCTCTTCTAATGTAATGCTCAACATGTGTCCGTTTACATAATGCTATTATTTACCCAAATAATTCTTTTACTATCTTGATCTTTCGGTGTGAAAATAGAAGTTAGGTTTAACTAGATATTAGATACGAAAACTAAACAATGATAAAACAAATCCTGAGTACTAAATGACATAAGCGCGATTCATTTCTACTAGCGTCGAGATATGGAAATTCCACGGTGTAGTCTATATCGATCTTAAAAATTTACACTTAATAACAATATTTCTTTTTAAATAATAAATGTCTATATTGATAACTATTATTAAGAAAAAAAAGGACTTCCTTCTTTCGTTAAAATAAGAGTCACTGGCAGCTAAATATTTATTAAGCTAAATAAAACATACATAACTCATCTTTCTTTTTTATGTTTTATTTAAAATTTTTACTATTAATTATATTTAATACAATATTCTATGCCTTCTTATCGTTACAATACCTGTAATATTCTCCACATCAATGAAACGAATGCTATTGTATGAACTGTAGTTATTTAATGTTGCATTGGTTTATTCGATGTAAAAACATTTGATTTTGGAACAATTCATTTTAAAATGAGTAAGGTTAGAATTGTTCACTTTAGCAACATTAGAGTATCACCAACCATCACGATCAAACTAAATAATTTTTTTAAATGTATATGATAGATGATAACGTACGAACGAGGCGCCTTCAATAAGTTTTTTTTATACTTTTTTGTGTGGGCACTTTTATGGATAGTACACAGTTGAAATCTACTATCCTTCGAAGTAATCTCCTCCGGCTGCAATGTACTTGTTGTACAGTTCCAACAACTTCTAGAAGGCCCAATGGAAATCCTCTTGTGTGAGAGCGTCAATGGGTCTCGTCTCAACCCTCTTTTATCAATTGTCTCATAACGACAGCCTCCGAGATTTTCCTTGAGCTTAGGGAATAATCAAAATCACAGGGAGCAAGTTGTGGACTATAGGGAGGGTAAGGAACTAAATTGATGCTTATCTTCGTGAAATAGTATGTGACAAGGATAGAGCACCCTTGGGGCAAACCTCCGCAATTTCAGTTTCTTGCGAATTATTGTGTGTACAGTTTCCACACTGACATCAAACTATGCACTCATTGTAATTCTAAACAAACTATAGAAATAAACTTTTTTTTATTGATTTAATCTTTTTAAACATAGTAAGAAAGTACACCCGAATATGAAAATAAATAAAATGAAGTAAAATTCGTGATTAGATCTGCTATATAATATAATAACTGCAAAAATTCCCCATCTGGACCGAAGTATCGTAAGTTAGCAACATATGCCACATAAAAACTCAATACTTCTAGTTTAATAGCCAATATGTTATGTAACTTTCGGACATCATTTTAGACACATTCAGTTGTGATAATAAAATGCTACACTGCTTCCGACGAGCAACACCATCACAATCGCAAATTCTTTAGAGGAAGGAGTCCCTAATTTTTCCTCTAACTACTTAGTCCAAACTGTTACCAGTCGTCGCCTGACCAATTCCACATTTTTCACAGATACTGTGATTACACACATCGTAATTGCCTCATAAACACATAGACATTAACATAATCTTTCCGATTTATGATTCATAAATATTAACGGCTCCCTTATCAAAAGTCCGTTCATTCTGATTGGCTGACCGCTGAAATTTCTCATATTCCAGAATTCGATTCTTATAAATGAACAAACAGTTACTAAAATTAAAACATGGCGTCACTAAGAGACCCTTTTTTTTTCGAACGGCGTTAAGTTCATTATATGTTTAGGTTATTACAGTCGTGAGTGTGTGTGCGTGTATGTGTATAATACGAATCACACTTGGTTTAAAAAAATCTAAACCACAGAAACGCATGGCCGTGTACATATATTTAAATATAAAATAATAACATTTGAACAGTAGTAATTGTAACAAATGAACTAAAATAAAAATAGGCTAAAATTAGTTTTATTTTTACTAAATAATTCGTAGATGTAAATAATAATATTATGCTTACGTACTTATGTTATAGTGCCATTTAAAAAAATCTTATTTACAAGTTATTACAGTCGTGTTTGTGTGGGTGTGTGCGTACGATATAAATTAATCTAATACTTGCTTTACCCAAACGGAGCCATTGCAAAGCGTGGCCGGCCACAGCTTTTAAAACTATATATCTATAAAAGTGAACGTATCTGTGTATCTGTGTGTCTGTGTGTCTGTGTGTCTGTGTGTCTGTGTGTCTGTCTGTGTGTGTACATTTCCCTACGCAATAACTCTGTCAATTTTAAGTCTACAGACTGGACATTTGATATACAGGGTACTGAGATATGGGAAAATCGTTGTGATCGGTTTTCGGCCAAAACTTTGGCTGTTAAGAGGTCAAAGTTACAACGATTTGAGCTTTGAGAACTCTACTAAACTCCTCCGACTATTTTGGGTCTAAACACTTGAAATTTTAGATATAGCTTCCTTGGACATGGCATGGATCTAACTTAATAACTTGATTTGAATCCCAAACAATAAATGTTAAAGGGTCATAATAGGGGTCAAATTAAAAAAGAAAATGACCGCTTTTTTTTTGCTCAACATACACCTCCAAATACCCGGGCATCGCCGGGCACCCATGCTAGTGCATCTATAAAAGTGAACGTGTCTGTGTATCTGTGTGTCTGCCTTACTGTGTGTGTACATTTCCCTATGCAATAACTTTGTCAATTTTAAGTCTAAAAACTTGAAATTTGATATACAGGGTACTGAGATTTGGGAAAATCTTTGTGATCCATTTTCGGCCAGAAATTTGGCTGTTCGGGTGGTCAAAGTTAAACGATTTGATTTTTGAGAAATCTACCAAACTCCTCCGAAAATTTGTGGTCTAAACATTTGAAGTTTAGATATAGGTCCCTTGGACATGGATCTAACTTAATAACTTGATTTGAGCCCAAAACAATAAATGTTAAGGGGTCATAATAGGGGTCAAAGTTAAAAAAATTAACCGTTTTTTTTTTGCTCAACATTTATCTCCAAATACCCGGGCAACGCCGGACACCCATGCAAGTATATCTATAAAAGTGAAAATGTCTATCTGTCGTTTCTCTATGGTAGTTAACGCTGACTATTATACAGAAAGTTTTTTTTTTACTCAGCATACACCTCCAAACACCTGGGCAACGCCGGGCACCCATGCAAGTAGAGCTATAAAATTGAACGTGTCTAGGTGTCTGTCTTTCTGTGTATATTTCCTTACGCAATAACTCTCTCAATTTTTAGTCTTCGGACTCGAAATTTGATATACAGGGTACTGAGATTTGGGAAACTCTTGGTGATCGGTTTTCGGCCAGAAATTTGGCTGTTAAGGTTGTCAAAGTTTAACGATTTTATTTTTGAGAACTCTACCAAACTCCTCCGAAAATTTGTGGGCTAAACATTGGAAGTTTAGATATAGGTTCCTTGGACATGGATATAACTTAATAACTTGATTGGAGCCCAAAACAATAAATTTTAAGGGGTCATAATAGGGGTCAAATTTAAAAGAATTAACCGTTTTTTTTTTGCTAAGCATACACCTCGAAACACCCGGACAACGCTAATCTATATATCTATAAAAGTGAACGTGTCTGTGTGTATGTCTGTCTGTCTGTGTGTCTGTGTACATTTTGCTTCGCAATAACTGTGTTAATTTTAAGTTCACAGACTCCAAATTTGATATACAGGGTACTGTAATGTAGGAAAATCTATGTAATCGGTTTTTGGTGAGAAATTTGGCTGTTAAGGTGGTCAAAGTTCAAAGATTTGACCAAAAATATTAATATCTTCACCTTCAACTAGGCACTTTTCTATAGGGGGGTCGCTTTTTTCGCCGATATTTTTGAAAGATATTCTCTCCTTTCAATTGCCTAGCTTTAATTTAAACATAAGTCACTTCCGGTTTGGCGGTGGTCGTAACCTCAAAGACGTCAGATTTGTTTCCCCGTTTTTTCTCCTATTTACAAGTTATAACAGTCGTGTTTGTGTGTGTATGTGCGTGCATTTGTATGTGTGTGTTCGTACGACACAAATTAATCTAATACTTGCTTTACACAAACTGAGCCACAGCAATGCGTGGCCTGGTCCAGCTATTTAAATATAAAATATTAACATTCAAACTGTAGTCATTGCAAAAAATAAAAAGAAAAAAAAAAAGAAACTAAAATAAGGATAGGCTAAAATTATTTTAATTTTTCATTAAATAATTCGTAGATGTTATAATAATAATATTGTGTCTCTGCACTTATGTTACCGTGCTATTTTTAATATCATATTTACAAGTTATTACATTTGTGCTTTTGTGTGTGTGCGTGTGATCATGTGTGCATGTGTGTGTTTGTTTGAGTAGTTGTGTGTGTGTACGATATAAATCACTCTAATACTTACTTTAACCAAACTGAGCCACAGCAACGCGTGGCCGGGCACAGCTAGTTTAAGAGTAGACATAAAAATAGAGTGACAAGACTTATTACACCGCACAAAGAATTAAAAGCACTCGAAATTAATAGAAAACGGAAACTTATCGTAAATATATTTTCAGTGACAAAACGGAAATCATTGCGATTGTAAACATATTCAAACTGCCATCTCGTTAATATAATATCAATGTGATTGTTGATTTAATTGTGAAGATTGAACATTATAATTTTTATTACATATTTTGTGTAAACTGCTGACTTGTGAGAAATACTTATCACTTTAGTTTTGAGCACCAAATTATATACATCAAATTGATACCAAAATTACAAAACTAATCATATGTACGATTGATTTCAATATTTGTAATTTTGTTTTTGTTTTTATCTATCCTGTTAATTAAGTTACCTCATTTATTTCAGTTATATTTATTCTTTTTTTATCAATGCTTATTACAAAGTGGCGTGATTTCATTTGAAGAATCTATTTCCGGCTGAAACACTACTGAGTTTAGGAAAGAGGTTTGTATTGGCGCCAGTTTGTCGACAAAAATGTCAGAAGTAATTAAATTTCAACCTAATAAATTAGTTGATTGCAGCTTTTTAGTATTTATTTACTTAGTAAAACTTCTAAATACAATTGAATAAGATTAATTATAACAAAGGAAAACAAATAAAAATAGGAGCTTTTTTAATGGAAGGTTTATTTTGTTTTTGAATTTTTGAGAACAGAATTGATAATTCGTATTATTTTTATTATTCGGACGAATGTTCTCACATTAAATGTTAGTTTCACAATGTTTCAGTCAATGTAACCTATGGCCTACTTAAGGTGTATCTTGTCGAACTCGGAATCTTTCTGTCGAACTCGGGAATCTGCATGAAATTTCGGACGAGATGCTTTATTTAATCCACGGGTTTAGTATGATCTCGTTCCGTCAGCCATGATTGGTTAGAACTCCTAAATAATTGTATTTTAAGTGTCATTTGCACTGAGTATTGGAATTTCAACCCAGAGAAGAGTGTCACTTACTACTGAATTTTTCACCTCGGTATAGCAGCTAATGAAAAACGAACCATTGGGTCGTCATCGACTATTATGCCGTTATGCCACGGGTCCATGTGGACAATTCTAGAACGGATTTTAGAAGCGTTAAACCTATTTTTAGATATTTGTACTTACTAAAAAGCACTATACATCACAACTCGACGATACCCCTGAAGAACGGGGAAGCTTACAGCGACCGAAACGTCTGAAAATAACAGTTAAGATAAAAATAATAGTCCGAAAAATTCCAAGTAATATGAAGATATATTTTCACTTGTGATTTAATGTATATTTTTTAGGAATCAAAATCAATTTTCAGATATGATCAAAATTGTTCGATTACCAGTTTTTTTTTTATAAATAATTATAGTAAAGTCGCATTTGGCAAAAGTGTTCGCTAATGATCCGGAAGATCGTTGATTTTATTTTACAGTGCATTATAGTATGCCAGAACATATTTAGTTTCTCTTAATTTAAACGGGAGAAGTAGAAAATGTATGTTTTCGTCGTACATTTTGATAAAAAGGTGTAATGGGATGTTAGATAATAGCCAGGTAGAATCACTTATCTATCTATCTATCTATCTATCTATCTATCTATCTATCTATCTATCTATCTATCTGTCTGTCTGTCTGTCTGTCTATCTATCTAGCGAAGTAACCAACTTAGAATTTGAAGTGCATATTTTGCCAGTTGGCACCAGAAGTATGCGAATGGGGACGGAACGTGACGTGTCAGGTGCATCGGTTTGGGTAAGCTAAGCTTAGTTGTGTTGGATGCGAGACGCCGAACAAGCAGGATGAGTTTAAAGGGTATTCGTAGCGGACAGGTATGTCGTCATGTGTATGTGTTTTATATATTTACATGCACGCACCCAAAGCACTAGAGGAGTCACGGGCCGTATGGCAAATAGACTTAAAGGGATCTGAGGACAACAGTCTGTTATATATTGAACATCGTACATAGATACATATAAATGGTTCATTAGTTAAGAATAAATAATATACAAGTTAGATAATGACAACACAACATATGTTAATTTTGTGCCAAACAACATGTCCACCAGTTGGTGAAGTATGAAAAAAAAACTTAAGCATAGGTAATATGGACACATAAAACTATTGGATAATATATTTTGTATATAGATTGAGTTAATCCCTCCACACGGAAACATAAATATATTTGGTAAATAAAATAATTTCGCCGTGAAGGTATTTATTCACTACGATTTAACTGCACAGCAAAAAATTTAGATGCTGATAATTATAATCTGTTAAAACTAAATTAACGTGAAATAATTTTAAAGGGATTATCCAAAAAGAATTCCACAAACACACAAAAGATAATACAAAACATAAAACCGTCATTTAATGTACCCTGTTTTGATTTTGGTTTCATTTTCTGAAACCCTTCCGTTCTCGACAGAGTATTAAAAAAATCTACCAGTTGGCAAAATAAAAACAAAAACTAAATATAAAAATAGTTAATATAGACAAAATATAAATGAATAACACACTTAGCATATAAATGCTGTCGTCGCTACAAAAAATATAAATAAATTGAATAAATAAAATAAATTTCATTCCATTTGCCGCAGAGAGATTTATTTATTCACTGCGACATAACTTCAAAATACAATTTCCAAGTCATACAGTTTTCAAGTGATTTGAAATGCTTATCATTTAACAAAGAGGAGTTTTCTCAAATATATATTATGAAACACCGTCATACACGTTAGATCACTGTGTAAGTGTTTCGACTTTTCAAGTAAGAATTACTATTGTCGAAATTATATATATATATATATATATATATATATATACATATATATATTTATAGAAAACCACTTGTTTTTGCCTTCCTTCTCAACACCAATAACTTTCTATTGCATTGTAATAGCCTTCTAACACTTCCCCGAATACATATAACACACAATGCTTCAAGTAACCTACATCTCAGTAATATCTATATTGGTTTTGGAGGTAGGCAGTGCTGTATCTGTTCTGTTGTCGCGATACAACCCTCCTATGCGTTACCTACTCCTTTGTGGAGGGCACTGTAGTATCTCTTTCTTTGTCATGGCACCAACCACCAAGATATTACCTTTTCCTTGCAATGCCACAAAGTGGTATCTCTTTGTTCGTCATTATATCAAACTCCTAGGCATAACCTTATAATTTGAAAAAACAATGTAGTAACTCGCATAAACAATTTTTTCATTGAACTGGCATCGCTAAACTCGCAAATGTCCGTGCATTTTTTATTTTATTTTGCGGCCTTTTGGTTCAAACAACAGTTTATTGCTTGTTCTCGCTACGAATTTTTGATGAATTCGCAACTCTATTTTACTACCTTTTAATGAGGGTAGTGTAGCATCTGTTTCTTCCTTGAAAGATTGTCTTATTTATAAAATGATATTAGATCATACCTAATCTCTTGGGTTAATACTTGTTTATATTATTAACTGGCGGGGAGCGCCCGGGCTTACCCAGTTGTAAAATAAGCTTAAATATATTTAATTCATGCAGATTTCGAATTTATTCTTACAGAATACAGTTTCTATTAAATATTATATGGCACTAATTATAGGATTTCAAAAGTAAAAAATAACTTGAGTGCCATCAGCAAGAATCGAAACTAAAAAATTTAGCGCCCCAACCGCGTTTCCTACCGTTTAAGCTATCAACAGATAAATAAGAAAAGTATTCGAATTATACTACTTCAAGATATAATTAAATTTACGTATGCGCAAAAGTAGTAGAAATGTGTCAGCAAGTTTAAACGATCATTTTACATTTCAACTTGGCGACAGATTTCTGCACACGTTATCCATCCATCCAAACAAAGATTTTACTCCCAATAAATCGTCCTTGGTGTATGATGACTATTTCTTGTTAATTTTAATGTTATATGAGCATTGGTTTAAAAGTTTATCGGTTAAATATTCTCACGCGCACGTGCATACATCTACTGTTTTATTCATATAGAATATATAGTATTATTTTTAAATTCGCGATCGATATTTTTATTTGAATTTGAGCTTTACTAATTTGAGATTTTTCTGTTTTAAATTTGTGGTTGAGCTTTTACAATATGGCGTTTAAATTGATAATTTGAAAATGGGATTTTTAATTTTATATTTAAGATTGATCATTAAATTTAAACTTGGATATCGTCCATCAAACGTTATAATTTCAAACTGAAAAAAAAAACAAACCCTGTAGTGATATGTTTTTGTGCACTATTGAATCAATATTCTGATGGCCAGATTGGTTTCAACCTTTGCGTGTACCATCAGATGCTAGATGAGGTCAGGTAACCTTCCGTGAATTTCAAAACCTAATTTTGCATAGAGCAATGTACAGCCAGCCACCTGGGGCCGAGTCTCGTTTGCAGGTGCTACAGTGATTGGCACCTGGGATTAAGGGCTGACTTTATTTAAAGTAGATGAACGCAGGCGAAAGTAGAGAATTAAATTTCGTAATGTAAACGCTGACAGATATTTGTGAGGCGTTTGGCACACTACCAAAATAGAATGTATAGGTAATTTACAGGTTCTTATCAAAAACGAAAACCTTAAAGTGCACGAGAGAAATTTCATCTTCTAAATGCCCAATGTGGGTATTATTCTGTTTGGTTTGAGGAATTCATTGTAAATATTCTGGGACAGGTCTTCTTTTAGTTGATCATAAAACCTAACAGTGTATTGACTCATGCACTCACGACGGCACATTTCTTTACAGAGTATTAGGTGTCTTGCACATCAATTTATTATTAGACGAAAGCTGAGTTCATAAATACATTCTAAAATATTCATAGCTATTGGGATTGAGTTACGTTTGAAAAAGATCCATTTTTATTGTTCGTATTATAATTAGCAATTTCATCACCAAGTCACTCATCTCTTTTTACGTTCTATCCATTCCTACAACATGTTCTTAACATACGCTGTGTTATTTTATACAGTTTTTTATCACTTTCTTGGGCTTATCTATCTGTTTGTCTTTCTGTCTATCTTTTTGTTTATTAACAAAAATAATAAAACTAATTATTAAATAGCTAAAACGAGTACATATAAACAAATGAAAGTTTTAAAATGTTTGATTTGTTTTGTTTTATGTCATATCAAGCGTCTATGTGTTATTTAATATCGAATAAAGGTCTGAAATAGAGAAAAACTTAATCACAGAAGAAAATTTCATATTGAGAGTGGGAACGCTATTCTCAGAAATTGACACCGGGTAAACATTACTCTCAGAAATTATTGCTCCATGGCAATGGCAACCTCTCTTGTTGCTAAACACGATAGACCTTCAACTATCGTCGCCTAGTATCTATTTTGAAGAAAGATAAAAATAGATACTAGGCGACGATAGTTGAAGGTTACTTTTTTAAGGAGGATGGAGAAAGCATTGCTGATGTATTTTCGGCAACCAAGAAACTCTCTTTCCTGGACTTGTCCCTCAGTCCTCAAATTCCTCGAATGAGCAATATTTCTGACAAAGGGAGAAGAAAACGCTGTATACTCGGTTGATCGTTTTTTTGTAAGTAGTAGCTAGAAATGACTAAAGTCTCTTTCTATTCTATTCTTGTTGCCATGCATCTAATAAGCAGATACAAACTATAGTGTTGCTTCGTTACCATTTGGTAAATAGAGCCTGGATCATGCAGTAGCTTCTGATGGAGTGTCTCGATGCCATATCAGTAGGAACTGCTACGGCCTTTCTATTCAATGGTCTACAAACATCTTTTTAACTTATTCTTCATCCCTATTCTCTCTTGCCTCCTGTCTGCCTTGCTCTAAACAACTCTGCTTATCTCTTCCAGAAACTCGCCAACCTATGAAAAAGAAAAGTAAACAAAACAAGAGAAAATCCAGAACAAGGACTTTCATCGTAAAGCTCCCCCCCCACTACAAGGCCTCCATTCTCTAGCATCAGGAGTCTACGTCCCAACCTTCCAGAGATTGAAATTATACTACGAGGAACCAAACCTGAGCTGTTGTTCTTGTGAGAAACTAGCATAACTCATCCGATTTCTAAGCTAATTGCTCTATCTAAGGATATTCTAACTCCACATTCCAACACAATCCACAAATCGCCATAGAATTCGAATATGTGCCTACATTATGAATACCTTTTCCTGTGGTATGCCAATCTCCAAGGAAGACTCTAAACATCCCTACATGAGTAGCACTTAAACAGTACATCATTTATAGTTGCCTTCTACTATCTCTACAATGATGGAGTAGCAATCTCTGGAGTATCGCTAAGCAAATTGATCCTTCAGCCAACATCCACGTCTGTGAAGATTTCAATGTTCACAATGTTGAATGGTAGATCCACTCAAACAAAACAGCTGATAAGGAACTATTTTGCCATGATTTCTCCCTTGCTTATGACCTAACACAGATTGTTAACGAACCTACTTGGGTACCTGATGCTGACGGAACATTTGAAAATCTTACAGATCTTTTTCTCACAGCATGCCCTGCACTATACTCATACTCAGTTCTGTCTCCGCGAGGATCTTCTGATCATTCGGTTGTCTCAATAGATATTAAAACTAAGTACCCCCCAAATATCCCTCTCCATTTAACAGTGTATTGATACTCTATGGCTGACTAGGATAGTTTCCGAACGTTCATATCGAAACTATCCCTACGCACTATTTTGTAACAGAATGCATCCGCTATAGCATCACATTAACTGATAAGTTAACCATCTGCACAGATAGTTAAATAGTCTGTCATAAATTCTCACAGAAACTGAACAGCCAGCCAGTGTAGATTCCTGAATGAGTTGTTGACATATTACAAAGAAACCACTAATTCGAGCCACTCAGGGATAAGGGTTATTGTAAGTACAGTACGTTAGTGGGGAGATTTGATGAAGTGTTTACTTAAGGGGGCGGTTCATTAGGAATTTGTTAACGTTGGACTTGAAGACATCCAGGTTGTAGTCAGGTGGGAAGCTGGCAGACGGAACAGACGACCAGAGTTTAGTTCTTTATAACATATTCTTACTTTAACGTAGAACTACACTCACCGAGAGCCATTTGTTTTGGATAGTGATGAAGTCCCTAAATGAAACTAAATGCATAACAGTCTTATCTGCATTTTTCAGTTTTCACGTGTTTTATATCATTGAACGCATAAGCGCTCTTTACAAAAAAAAGAAAGAAAAAGATTTCCTTATCTTCAGTTGCGCAAAAGATAATAAATATCTTTTAGTTTCAAATTAAAAAAAAATGTTATTTGTGATATTTCTTTTCCATGTTTTCATTTGGTTTCCATTTTAAAATAGAACTATTCAACTTCTTTATGAAAAATACTAAACATACAAAACGAGTATAATAAATAAATATTATTTTGCAGTTATATTTTCTATGTTTATTAAAAAAATATTCCTTCCGCCTTTTCTTATTTCACTATTGTTTCTGTTTCGTTATCATATATTTTCCATAGAATATTATTCAGAAATTTAACATTTATGCTGATGACACCACTCTCTATTCTGGTAATGATACTCGCTCAGCTTTCTCGGATCTTTTGAAATATGCAGTTGATCTAGGAGTTGATTCGGGTTCAATTATGGATTATGGATTGGGGTAAGAAATGGCTTGTTTCATTTAATCCTGTCAAGACTCATCTATTCTTTTAATTGCAGACATGTCCATTTTCTTCTTGAGATTCTTATGGATGAATCTGCTCTTGATGGGAAATCGACTCTAAAACTTCTTGGTCGTTCTTTCTCATCAACTCTTTGTTGGAGTTCATCTATTAAATCCATTGCTCTTTCTGCCTGTCATAAAATCAGTTCTCTCTATCGCTCTAAACATTTTTTCACACCCGAGATTATTCTCTATCTCTACAAATCTAATATCAAACCATGTATGGAGTTCTGCTGTTGGTATATTTGGGCCGATGAATCTGTGTCCCACTTAAAAGTTCTTGATAAATTGCAGAAAATTATCTGTAATTTGATTGGCTCACACTTTCTTCTCTCTCACAAACGTGATGCTGCTTGTCTCCGTCTTTTCTACAAATGTTATTGTGTCATGTATTCTTAAAAATTGTCTTATGTATTCTCTGTCCCTTTTGTTCCAGCTCGTTTGACTCGTTAGTCTAGTGGTCTTCATAAAGCACTGTTTTAATACCTCATTGTAATACAGCTTCCAATTCCAATGGCTTCTTTCTTAGGACTGCAAGATTATGGAACTCTCTTCTTGCTCACTGTTTTCTTTCTACCTACAGTAGTAGTCTTTTCTAGATCAAGGTTGTGTAAGGCTGATTATTGCAAAGACAGGCATCTCCCGTGTTTGCAATAATCAGCTTTCGTTATCGCTAGCTCCTTACAGCGGCTTCATGCATTGTCTAGAGCGATTTCCATAAAAAGTATAAAAATATGCATAACAAAGTGCGTGATAAAAATGATCTTCTCGTTTCACTTTCTATTTTTCTCTCTTCTTTCCAAGTACAATTAACTCTCTTATTTTCCTTTATTTTTACTTTTTCTAAACAAATGTCTATTAGTATTGTTTGGACTTTTCGTAATACTCTTCTGATCTTTGGTGTTATTCTTACGACGTTTCGGTCGATGTAATTTCTTAATTTTTTAAAGATGTATCATGCCGAACCAGAGAATCTTTCTGTCGATCTCGGGAATCTATACGAAACTTCGATCGTAACGTTTTATTTAATCCATGAAGTAACATGCTCTAATTAAGTCAGCCCTGGCACCAAAGATGAGAATAGTACTCTGAATAATCTAAACATAAAAAATCCTAATCTAAAAAAAAAAAAAAAAAAATCAGAAACTAAATGTCTTTGTTTTGTTGTCTAACTCTCTCATGTAATTATCTCCCCCTTTTCTTTTGAAACAATCTCATATTTTTTTTGTTTTAAAAATGTTTCACTTGTTCTTGTTACTTTCTTTTCTTTTTATACACAATCAAGACCACATGATTCCATTTCCGTTGATGAAAACCGATTTTCTATTTTTGTTGCAGACAATCTACTAGTTGGCCAGTTGTATACAAATCCAAAGAGCAGTAGACGCCTTCTATCATGTCTAAAAGTGACCCAATGTTCAACGAGCCAGATCAGAGATGCGCCACTGTATAAGTCATGCTCTCTACCGATCCAAGTTATGAGAACAGGACCATTACTAGCGCCCTCAAAATGCAAATCCAGACAGTTCAACACTTGAGGGCGCAGCTCAATGAAGTTTCTGGCCACGACTAAGGTCTTTGGTGTTGTTTCATTTATTTAAAAGCTTCAACTTCAAATTAAAAAAATGCATTAAAATTTGAATTAATAGGACTTAACTTCAAATAAACTAAACACTAATTACATAGGTTTAATATCAAATTGATAAATGATTGACACAATTAAAGAAATAATGTGAATCAAAGAAGCACAACTTAAAATTTAAAAAGCTCAGCGGCAATCTCATCTCAAAATTAATAACATGATTGATAAATATTTAAACTAAACTTCAAATTAAAAAAGACCGACTTCAAATTGAAAAATGTTTGATATACATCAAAAAGTTAAACTCCGAATCAAAATAATGACACACTTTTACAAAAACAACTTCAAATTATTTGAAACATTTTGACATAATTAAAAAAGCTGAACTTCAAATTGAAAATGCTTAACATCAAACTTAATATTAAACTTTATTAACAGTAACAATATCAATCAATATTAGCATTAAACTTAAAATTTAAAAATGCTTTTTTTTCAAATTTAGGAAGCTTAACTTTAGGCTGCAATCAAATGAACACAGATCAACATCACTTAAAAAACAATTTAAATTGGAAAAAAATGCCTTAAATAATGTAAAGAAACTCAACTTCAAATTACAACAGCTCGACATCAATTAAAATACTTTATTTGAAATAGGAAACGATTGCTTCCAATTAAAATTCAAGCTACAAGTTAAAAAAATTTGCTCAATATCATATTGCAATATGACCAACTTCAAATTTTTTTCTATTTTATTAAAGATTATTTGTTTTCATTTCAAAGGACACCATTAATTTGTACTTTAATCTAGGGAGAAGAAATCAGACACCAGGTCGAGTTCTAATGTGGGACAAACCCAGATCCCACAAAATAGGATAAATATTTACTTGCTGCCGACCTTAGAAAGATGTGACAAAGTCAGAAAGTGGGGATGTCCAGCCAGCGCACCTAAGCACCTAAAGGAGGGGCACTCTGGCCTAGCAAAAATTGCTTGGACATCCCTATCAGCATTCCCCTGTAGGGACGACTCAGACAACAAGCGATAAATTTGTCCTGCCTGAAAGCCTGGTGTCAAGGCCTGGGAGGGTGGACCTTCTATGCAATACCCAGGCAACATACCTCAATCAGACTGGTCCAGCACCTGCCAGGATGATTGTCAAGAACGGATTCGTGACTAATACTTTCTATTAGTGATGAGACGATTCCAATATTTTTCCGATTCCTGTACAATTACCTATTCCGTAATAAATTCATGATTCCGGCACAATTAACGATTCTGATCTCAATTCTTTATAAATTTCTAAATATTTAACTATATAGATGTTATTTTTCCCCGATTACCATAAAAACATGTTAAATGTGCAGATATTTTCTCAAACGTAAAAATATACTTTTGGGGAATGATCTATCGATTTTAGTTTTATTGGTAGTTTTAAATTAATAAACATTTTTTAATTTATTATTACAACCAGCAGAGGAAGATTTTGCTTTAGACAAAGCCAACTAAAAAAAATCAAAGAAATCGTTTTTGGCATCGGAAAATCGGCAGAAATTTTTCCGATTCCGATACTCTGAAAAGTTTCATTTTTTTTTATTTCAGATTCCCGATTCTGATTCCTATTAATGGTCTCAACACTACTTTCTACCCAGTCTCCAAGCAACCGAAGCAGTAAAGAGATTCATCCTCCAACATTGAAAATAATGGGAGAGTGGAGTATACTGGATTGAAACAAAAATAAACATGGCTGAAGAGTGAGAAGAGTGCGCATTCTCTCACTACTGAGAGAAATTATCATTATCATTTAAAATATACATTTTCGATCCTTTTCGTATATTTTCCTTCGTCTTCTAATACAAAATACAAAATTATATTTTCGTTATTTCAAAGATACTATAACAAAAAAAAAAAAAAAAAAGAAGAATCAGGGGAAAAACATTACACAAAGAAAAGAAAAGCTAAATGTTTTTTTTTTTTTTTTTTTTTTTTTTGCAGTCATATTTTCGAATGAATTGCTGTTTTGCGGCGATTTCCGACTGTGGAGAATTTATTGTTTCTAATCAGCGCTTTTTATCGCAAAACATAAAACACGATTGATTCAGTTGCGTTGCACGTGGAAGCTTCTCTTTTTCTAAACAATTACAAATGAAACTATTTCAAAGGTTCTCCTACACCACCACAAACAGTTGGACGGCCTCTGTGTAATCAGAATACGAACCGGTCCTTATCTGTAAAAGCAAGCCGGCCTTTAATAAAGGAACACAAAGAATGTTATTTGAAATAAATGAAACAATAGATATTGATTTTCGTTTGCCAAAAATGTTTAATAATAAGTCTATTTTATAATTAAAGTTATTTTACTGGTAATTTACTAATTTTAACATCTTTTCATTCTAACTTTATATCCCTTTATACTTCTCGCTAAAGGAATAGAGCTCTCATGGTTGTTAATAATGCAAAATACAAGCATTACGAATTAATATACTTCGAAGCTTGTTGATAGATAAAAAGTTTTCTGGGTATTATATATATATATATATATATATATATATATATATATATATGTACATGTATATATATATATACATGTATATATATATATATATATATATATATATATATATATATATATATATATATATATATATATATATATAATTCAAACACTGCCGTGTTTGAATATATGGTTAAGTGTCAGTTTTAGTCATTTAGAACTGCTTTAAGCTTCAGCGCTCACTCATTTTTCGACAAAATTTCAAACAATTATTACAATTTATAAATTATCTTCTCAGCTATAATGTGAAAACATTTTTCAATTTTCGTTCAGTAAAACAAAAGTTATGGTGAATTCTTCTGGTGTTCAAAATCGTTAAAATAATTAAGGAGGTGAGTGACGCTTTCATAACTGGTTTCCATATCAACCACGTTACTTCAGCGACTACTGTTGCTACTAATTCGAAAAGAGAAGTAATTAGTGAAACATGAAAGGGAGATCATTGGGGGGATTTTATTGAAAGCAGACGGGTGTCGTACATTGTTATTACATATGTGTTTATGGGGGTAAAAAATAAGACTGAAATTAAATAAAGAACAAGTGAATTTATTGGAAGCCTGGAAAAGTCATGGATTGTAGTAAAAATATGCGAGCATGAAAAGTAATATGTTAAGCTTAAACATGGAAAAGTAAACGACTAGTTGTTCAAAATGGAAAAGAAAAGGAAAGATATTCTAATAAAAAGTGTAATAAACTTATAACTTAAAATATGGCAGCATTAAGAATTTAAAAAAAATTCAATTATAACATTACATAATCAATTCTTAACACTGCAATATTTTAAGTTATAAATTTATTATATTTTTTACTAGAATATCTTGTCCTTTTCTTTTCCATTTTTGACTAGTTTTTTACTTTTCCATGTTTAAGCTTGACCATATTACTTTTCATGCTCGCATATTTCTACTCTATTATATATATATATATATATATATATATATATATATATATATATATATATACATACCTATATATGTTTGCGTGTGTGTGTGTGTGTGTATGATCTACACATTTGTTTTTAGTGTGTATTGATATTCAGATTAAAAACTCTTTTTTATATTTATTTAACTAAAAATACAACTTTGTTATATATTGATCATGTAAGCGCATTCATCTACAAAAGATCTAGTTAATTTGCATATACTTTTAAACATTCATTTTTATTATTTCCCTATTAGTTTTTCGGTTTTCTCATGAGATGGTCATCTTTAGTTAACTATTACGTGTAATTATATTCATGCATGTATTCGACTCCCAGTGTGTGTGTGTGTGTGTGTGTGTGTGTGTGTGTGTGTGTGGGCGTGTGTGGGCGTGTGTTTAAATCAGTGAAGCTACCAACATTTATTATTTTCAATATTTTCCATTTTTTTGTTCTTAAATTTTTCGACTTTTTATCACTTCGGATTTTATTTTAGTTTTGAAAAGTCTTGAGAGAAAAGTGAATTCAGTTATCTCACCCAAAAATCTGGCGAGCATGCGTCGTGTGTTCTTGTGTAGGTAATTCTCCACTTTCCATCTGGGTCATTCCCAATACATCCCTGTGTTTCTCCCTTGAGATTTAGACACTGGTTTGATATAAGGTAAGAAGTGGAGTTCGATATAATTTATAATAATTGTGTACTTTTTTTATCTCCACACACACAACACACACAATCATACAAATCACATATGTGCATACATATGAAAATTAGTGATGGTGAGTTTGTGTGTATTAGTAGATAAGACCATATATGCGCACGTACATGTAAGAACGGATACATTGACTTGAAAACATACACGCATCCCCATGCATAGCGTCATATACATACACGTAGAAAAGAGAGCTCAGAATAAAAAGCAAAGAAATACTTACGCATAAAATTAAAGTATATGAAACTCCACCCCAGTGAAAAAAACAAAAAACAAAACAAAACAAAAAAATAAAAAACAACTTACAACAGGATTCACATCGCATTGAACGAATTATACAACACAGACAGACACAGCACAGACAGAGATAGCGTCATAAAACAAGTCTGCTACGGAAATAGCCTCCAAAATCGCCAAAAATACATCAATAGCTTCTATTACAAAAATCTGGAAGAATGTGCCAACCAACGAAATTGGTAAGTATTTTCTCAATGAATTCACTCAGAACTATATAAATCAATGAAGGCTCTATAGGCTGAGGATCATTTCACTATGATTAGGAGAATTATAATGGCTCGCCAAGATCAATTCTTGATGAATAATGCTTTTAAGTAATGAGTGGTCTCAGCAATGTCAGCAAGTACAGGTTCTTATTCACAGAAGTAGAGACTGTGAGCCACCTGACATCTAACTATAAAGTTCTGCGGAGGGACGGCAACTTTACAATGGTATACAATGGAGGGTGTAAATATCTCTACTGGATGATCTGTAAAAAGTTGACTATCGAACGCAGCAGCAAGTCCTGGGGACTTATACCAGAAACGTTTCGAAATAAGTCATACATCATCCATTATGACTACGCAATCCCGACAGCTATATGTCTAGAAAATGAAGCTATAAAAACTAACATGGTGATATGGAGCATGAAGGTGAAAGAATCAACCTTAGTAGGAGTTAGTACCTACAATGATGAGTGGATTAAACAGGGCTGAGAGGGACAAGATAACAAAATATGAAAGTCTTGTATACGAAATGAAAAGAAATTGGGATCTTAGGAAGATCTCCATTGTTATTATGATAAAGAATTTCAAAAACTTATGGACTTATGATAAAGAATTAAAAAAGAAAACTTCCTGGAAACATACCCGGTGACCCAAGTGCAAGAAAAGTTCAAACAATTGCACTTAAAGGCTCGTTCAGAATATTAAAAAACGATCTCTCGGTTGAATGTTTGACATCTGGTAGGTTGCACCAAACCCAGCTTATCAAAGGGATAAAAAAAAAAAAAAAACATATACAGAAATAAATATTAGTATATGTGTTGACAAAAACGCATATAAGCACACACACACACACGCACACACACACGCACACATACGCAACCAAAACTGATACATAAACTTAAGCACGTGCTCACGACACGCGTGCACTCATACGCAAAAATACACACGCGCGCACCCATAGAGGATGGCGATCATGAAAAAAAGTAGACAACTATCATAAATTGTATCGACCCCTCCCCCATCTTATATATCAAGTCAGTGTAAAAATCTCAGTCGTTGGGCAATTGACTGACATCCATGTAAAAGATGCATTGATCATTGATAGCCTTTGTGATCTCTACACGGTTGACAACTTCTCGTTTCACATTTACAGGGGATGAGATGCAAGTTAGATGTAACGTCTATGCTCCGTGCTTTTCCTCTGTGTTCTCAGTATCAGAAAATAGCATTCAGAATGTTATTAATTTATGCAAAGAATTATTTTCTAAACATGTTTAGTTAAAAACATTCCCAAAATTGTAATTATCTTCACCAATTTAGAAAATTGAAAAAATAAAATAAAACAAAGGAATAAACAAGGAAATACTCTAAAAGTCAAAGCTAGTTCGACACGTATTATATAGAATAATTTAGTAGGAAAAATGAAACTCAAATTGAATTTGTTGAACATGCAGTATTTTCTTTTACATGCAAAAACAAGTGTATCACGTGGTTCCTTTAGTTACCGGAAGTAATCAATAATTAACAATAATGTTTTTTTCATAATATTCCGAAAACAAGCGTTCGATTGCAAAACAGATCAATTCCCAATTTTCTGGAAAAAAAGAACATTGGTGCCAGCGTGAGCATTTACCGTTTATCGATTAATATAATCAATAATTATATGAAATCAATGATTTTAAAAAGCTAAAAACCCCACAAAAAATAATTATTCTGACTAAAAAGTAGAAAATCGTTTTAAAGATAATCTTGTAGTACATGTTTTTATTTTATTATATCTATATATAAAGTCACTTTTCCCTTATTTTGTTGGCCGGAATAGCTTTTCTAAAATAAATTAAATAAAAAGTCCGTTTCACCAGTGATTTAGGCCAATTATTGATCCATGTTATAAAAAACGATAATTGCAAGCTAATGACCATGTTCATTATACTGTTGGTCCCCAGATTTATCTGCGAGGGACCTATATTTTCAGTGGCGTCCCTGCGTCCATTAGTCCGGATGATTGCCAGATAACCGTCCATTAGTTTTTCCTGAAATCTTGCTACAAATTGTATTTCATTAAATAGATATGCATAGTAAAAAAAAAATTTTGCGAAAATTTCCGTTGCGTCTTCAGGGGCTCAAAAGAGGTCCAAATGCCCCAAAATGTCCAAAAAATTACACTTTTTGCCCCATAACTTTTGATCCATCCATTAGATTTTTCTGCAACTTGGTCAAAAAGTTTGAGTCAATTGTTCTTAATATAAATCCAGTACGGATGACCCTGGCAAAATTCTGGTTCGCATCCCCCGGGGACTTATAATGCTAAAACGCCCCTTTTTGTGGCCCTTTTTTCATATTTTTCAACAAAAACTTGATATGTTTGACTATATAGTGTTTGTTAACGGTGGTAAACTCAAATATACCTGTGTTAAGGTCTGAAATTGCACTGTTATCCATTTAAACTGGGATTTGGCATCCCCAGGGGCTAAAAAGAGGTGAAAAATGCCCCCAAAATAGCCAAAATGACACTTTTTGCCCCACAGGGAGTGGTCCATGCATTATACTTTTCTGAAACTTGGCCAAAATGAGGAGGCCATTGTTCTAGATATAAATTTAGAATGGGTGACTTTGGCAAAATTCTGGTTCGCATACCTCTGGGACTTTTAGGGCTAAAAACATGCTTTTTTGGAGCTCTTTTTCATATATCTCAACAAAAACTTGATATGTATGTCTGCAAAATGGCTTTCCATGGTGCTGAATTCAAATATAAATGTCTTCAGGCGTGAAACTGCATTGTCTGTACATATTCACTGAAATTCGGCGTTCCCACGAGTTCAAAAAGGGTCACAGATTCCTCCAAATTGCGAAATAATTTACACTTTTTACCCTATAAATTTTTCCCCATCAATTAGATTTTTCTGAAACTAGGCGAAATGTGAAGGCAACGTTGGCCCTTCACACTTCTCACATTCATAATTTCTTCACTATATTTTGTTGCGCCATCTCACATGCAGCACCAGAGGGGGACCACACACGCGCGCGGCTTGTTTTCCTTGAAAGCAATATTAAATCGGCAAAGGGAATATTTATACGCGTAGAAAGGTTTACAAGATTGGATTTTTTTCTGTGTTCCTGAACGCTTCAACGATCATTATTTTGGTCTCCTCAGATTGTTAACCAATAGAACAGATTTCAACTTACTAAAAGGAATTACTGACTATGGTTATGATATGAATACGCGTATTCGCCAGGCGTTGAGTGCAATTAACTCTATCGACAAAATCTAAAAAGCTGCAATCAAGAATGAAGCAAAACTCAAAGTTTTCAAACAAATCGATCAAATTCGTCATATTTTACAGATCGGACTCTTAGAGAGTAAATACTTGATCAAATAGACTTAATGGATCATGCAACGCATCTGTTACAACACATCGGGGCGAAACCATATAAAATATGTTGGTTGCTTGTCATACATATTTATGGTTGCCTAATGTCGGTTTGCTGCTGAAGAAAACTTTTGGAAAAGTAATTCTAACTCCCGACATCGAGAACATCACGAGTCAGCGGTTGAATACAAAGTTGGGGAAAATTTGGCTCAGCATCGACCAGAGGAAGACAGATCCTGATTCTAACTCCTCCTGGACATTCTTCAAAGCCTTACTAGACGGGTAGATCTTACACTATTACAGCGGAGAAAGGTTATAATTTTAGGGGCTGCTGCAAAAATCGAAAAAGAAAAGGAAGAACAATTACTTTCACGTATGGTCCTTGAATCTTTCTTTCTACAGCGGCCCCTTCCAATCTAGGCTTGTGCTGCTAATCCGTATTATAAAGGGGTACTGCTAAATAAGTGTAAAGCACAAGAAATTATTTTGGGAGGGACATCAATTTATGAATCTTTGGACAATAAATATTAATAAACAAGTAGTTAGTTCCAACAGAATTGGCATTTTTTACATTTTCTGGGAATGTACTATTGCTAATTGAGCAATATCTATCTATCTATCTATTTCTCTCTCTCTCTCTCTCTCTCTCTCTCTCTCTCTCTATATATATATATATATATATATATATATATATAACGCATAGAATAACCATTCGTGTATGTGTATGTCTCCCTCTATCCATCTCTACCCATATCCCTGCATTTCCATTTCCCTTCTCATCTTCTTTTTCTTCGTATTCAAACTCTTAATTTTCATTCATCGTCGTCAACATTATCATTGTTATGTTTACTCATCTTTTCTTGCCTTTCTCTGCTTCTTGGATTTTCTTTATTATACTATTACTATCCTTGCCTTTTTATTGTATTTCTCTATCACGCACTCATCCTTTCCCCCATATCTCAATCTCTCTTACATCTTCTTCTTCTTCTTCTTGTTTCTCTTCTTCTTCTTACATAACTCGTATAAAAGTTAAGATATTTCAAATCAAACGAAACGTTCTATTTTTGTTCATGTTATGTTGTCATCAATCCAGTATTTTTAATTCCATTATTTTTTCTCTTTCTCGTCATCTTCATTATAATTATCATATTTCTTCTCTTCTCGCCTTTTTCTTACTACTCTTTCTCTTGTTACATATTATGATTAACTATGATCGTCTTGGTAATATAAACGGACAGTTATTTCGTTTTTAAATGAATGCAAGACACTTATTACACTGGTCAACAGCAAATTTGGTGTCTCAGTTTTGTAAGCTGATTTTGGACAATTTTGATGTGCTGAATCCAAAAATAACACTCTTTTTGCTGGGTCAGGTCGACATTTTAAGCTATCGTTAATTTTCTATTTTTTAACTTTTAAATACCCGAGAAAGGTACAACAGAAGTATTAACCATTTACCGTTTAAAGTTCTATTACCTGAACAAATTAAAAATTTTTTGCACTAGCAATACAAAGAAGAAAGCATTTGAATAAACAATTTTTGATTAAATTTTAATTAGGGAGTCGCGATTATTATGCGATATTTAAAGATAAGATAAGACTTTATTGTGTTTGTTCTGTGTGTTTCAGAGTCAAATTATTTCATTATTGTGCGATTAAAACTATTCGCAGGACATAGATATAATTGTGCTGATTTTTTTTGATACAGACTTTAAATTTCATGGAGACAACGTACACAAATTTAATTTTACATTTTTTTAGGTATACAATGGCGACTCGAAGAATGTGTGTAAATAAGCCAGATGTTTTTTGCTATGTTTGTGGTGAATACACACTTGCACCAAATCGCAATACTGTCACCACCTTTATCAAGCGCGTTTACTATGCATATTTTGGCATGAAGCTCGGCGATCAAGAAAAAAGTTGGTCACCTCACATGGTTTGCAAAAGATGCACAGAGCATCTCCGTCAATGGAGCAAAGGCACGCGAAAGTCCATGAACTTTGGCATCCCCATGATTTGGCGAGAGCCTTCAAATCATGCAACCGATTGCTACTTTTGTGCTATCAATGTCATGGGGATTAACAGAAAAAATCGCACAACACTGGAGTATCCCAATCTGCCGTCAGCTATGCGCCCTACTCCTCATAGTGAAGAAATTCCCGTACCTGTATTTGAAGATACAAGTATTGAAGAAAGCAGCAGTAGCCAGGATGAAACTCAAAGCATTACCACTACTGATGATTATCATGATGCATCCTTTCCCGATGACAATGATGAGCAGCCAAAATTGTTTTCCCAAAACGAACTAACTTGTTCGCGATTTAAATTTGCCAAAAGACTCTGCCGAACTTCTTGCATTTCGTTTAAAGGACAAGAACATGCTAAATGGTAAAGTTAAGGCAAGTTTCTTCCAGGCACCAGGAATTTTTAAGATATTTTGCTCAAGAAAAAGAATTAGTCTATTGCAATGACATAGTAGAGCTACTGAAACATCTCGGCGTACCTGAATACAAATCAGAGGACTGGCAACTTTTATCGACAGCAGCAAAAGGTCATTGAAATGTGTGTTGTTACACAATGGAATTCAATTTGCATCTGTGCCATTGGCACATTCGACAACATTAAAAGAACAGCATGAAGCAATTAAGTACGTCCTAGAAAAAATTTCCCATGACCAACATAAATGGCTGATTTGCATTGACTTAAAAATGGTCAACTTCTTGCTTGGTCAACAGTCTGGATTTACCTAATACCCATGCTTTTTATGCCTCTGGGATAGTAGGGATCGTACTCAACATTACGTGAACAAAGAATGGCCAGTACGTGAAGAGCTTGCAATTTGTAGAACAAAAAATCTGATAAACAAGCCTCTAGATGACAGGGGACGTATTTTATTTCCTCCACTGCACATAAAGCTCGGTTTGATGAAGCAATTCACAAAAGCCCTGGATAAAGATGGACGGTGTTTTCAGTTTCTGTGTAAAACCTTCCCCACTTTGTCAACTGAAAAATTAAAAGCTGGTATTTTTGGTGGTCCTCAAATTAAGCAGCTGATCAAAAACTCTCCCGCGTTTGAGGAGACCATGAATCCTGTTGAGCAACAAGCGTGGAATTGCTTTGTTCAGGTCGTGACGAATTTCCTAGGCAACACAAAAGCAGAGAACTATAAAGACCTAGTAGCAAACATGTTAGTGGCCTTTAGGAACCTTGGCTGCAATATGAGTATAAAAATGCACCACCTGTACTCGAACATGGATCGCATTCCCGAAAATCTTGGCTCTTTAAGCGATGAGCATGGAGAGCGCTTTCACCAGGACTTGAGAGAAATGGAATCACGCTACCAGGAAAGGTGGGACATGGTGATGATGGCGGACTACTGTTGGAATTTAAAAAGAGATGTGCAAGCACCAAAACATTCGCGACAATCAAAAACACGAAAATTTAGACCGTAATAATGCAAACATGAAGTTTTCATTTTTAGTTACATGTACTGTACATGAAGTGTACACGATTCTTTGTTAGAATACAGCAATTTTATCATAAAAACTGACATTTTGCCATTGAAACATCATTAGTAAATCTTGAAAACATTGCTTTAAAAAATATAAGTCGCATAATTTTAAATTCAAATTTACAAGAAAAATTTTACCTCCGAGAGCAAAATGGATGTTATTTCTAGATTTAGCATGGCAAAAATATAGTAAATCAGTTAAAAAATATCAGACACCTTTTAAAAAGTTTCTTTTTGTTGACTAGTGTTATTTATAATACAGTTTTGGTTTATTTACAATTTACACTTCAAAAGTAACAGTGATAACTATCATCATCGCGGTAGAGGTTAGGGCCAGGGTGGGTCGCAGAACTCTGTATCAACCTGTATTTTCGTTTGTGTCTCTTCTCCCTGCTTTCTCTCTGCTTTTTTTTATTTATATCACTTTGACCTATTGACCTTTTTCTCGCCAGCTTGTTTATTGTTTGCAACTCTCTAGGTCATGGTTCCTGTTGATTGACCCGTTAACCTTATTTCCGCTAGCATTTGTTTATTGCACATTTTTGCTGGTTCTGGTATGACCCATTTAATATCGGTTAGCTTTCCTGGCCGATTGACGTCATGGATATAGGTCGTTTTAAATCCCTGGATTTCCCATTGTGTTCTTTTGTTTACCGGGATACAGTTTCGTAACACTATTATAGGTTACCTTTCCTGGGATTGACTTATTGTTTCTTTGATCGCCCGGACCCTCTCCATAACACTCTTAATATTAATAATACGAGAGATGTCTCAAAAGTAATGTCTCCTAATTTTTTTTCGCTCGAATGGATCAGCGACGGTTGCAAATTGCATTGGCTGAATTTATGTATTCATGACCGGAGAGTTTAATTACATTGTTGCAGATATTTACGGGATGAGACTGGGAAAGTAACCTCTGTCATGGACTTGCGTCGGAAGTAAGGACGCGCCATTGAATTCCATGCAGAAAAAATGGAATCGATTAACATTCACCAGGTCCAGTTGACCATTTACGAAACCAATGCATTTGATGTTAGTACAGTTAAGAGATAGGTTAGTCGATTTCAGAGTGGCGACAGAGGTGCGAGTTACAAAGCGAGCTTCAGACTTTTATGATCGAAACATGGTTAATCGCTTGAAAAAGTGCATTGAGAATGGCGGTGACTATGTAGAAAAATAGATTCTAGAGCACAAAACGTTACGCGTTTAAATGATCCACTCCTGTCTTCATAATTTTGTAACGTTTTAGTTTTTAAGTTATTTTTCTGGAACGACCCTCGGAATAATAATAATAATAATAATAATAATAATAATAATAATAATAATAATAATAATAATAATAATAATAATAATAAGTGTAGCATGCATGGTCCCCCCGTGAGTGCACAGTGAACGAGGTATAAAAAATGACTAAGTTCAGCATTTGCCTTCCCCCATTTAGCCCCAAAAATGCTCAGCGGAAATCAAATCCTGGTAAAAATGAAGGAACGGTGCCGTTTTAGGCCTTAACATATGTAAATTTGAATTTTTTACCATGCAAAAAACTAAATAAATAAATAAAAATATAGAAATGAAAGAAAGTCCACCACTTGCTCCCCTCTATTTATCCCCAAAGGTCCCCAAGGCCTTAACATATTTAAATTTGAGTTCAGCACCATGCAAAACTGCTAAATAGTCGTACACAAAAATGTTTGGACAAATGTGGTAAAATAGTCCCGAAAACGGAGTGTTTTATTAGTCCCAAAAGAGCCCCTAGGGCACACCCAAGAGTTATCGCGAAGTATAGACAAACAAAATTATATAGAAATCAGTTAGTTACAACTTTTCAGGAAGTTTTATAAAAATCCAAGCCATCAATTTTTTTTAATAAGCACAAAATGTCAATTTTAGCCATTTTAACCCGAAAAGCATCTCTAGGGGGAGGCAACCGGAATTTTCTCGGAAAATCCGATCTGTTACTGTTTTTTACTCAAAAAATTCCAATGCGTAGTTATTGAGAAAGGTGCGGATGGACGAACGGACAAGGGTAAATTTACAGATCCACCCTCCTTTTGTCGGGGGACCAATAATAATAATAATAATAATAATAATAATAATAATAATAATAATAATAATAAAATTAATAATAATAATAATAATAACAACAACAACAACAACAACAACAACAATAATAATAATAATAATAATAATGATAATAATAATAATAATAATAATAATAACATTAATAATAATAATAATAATAATAACATTAAAAATAATAATAATAATAATAATAATAATAATAAAATTAATAATAATAATAATAATAATAATAAAATTAATAATAATAATAATAATAATAATAATAACAACAACAACAACAACAACAATAATAATAATAATAATAATAATAATAATAACATTAATAATAATAACATTAATAATAATAATAATAATAATAATAACAATAACAACAATAATAATAATAATAATAATAATAATAATAATAACATTAATAATAATAATAACAATAATAATAATAATAATAATAATAATAAAAATAATAATAATAATAATAATAATAATAATAATAATAATAACATTAATAATAATAATAATAATAATAATAATAATAATAATAATAACATTAATAATAATAACATTAATAATAATAATAACATTAATAATAATAATAATAATAATAATAATAATAATAATAATAATAATACTAATAATAATAAAAAAGTAATAGCAAATACGCAGAATTTCATAGAGAACTGAAAGAAATCAGTATAATACCAAGAAAACTATGGACAATACAGCCAAACCTAAAAAAAAAACAAGGAAAAATTGTAATCTAGGCGAAGACTGAGACTTTTTTTTTTTTTTTACACAGTGATCACCACTTATCAAGGCCCGGAAGCCACTCAGGGATAAGGGTTATTGCAAGTACATTACGTTAGTGTGGAGATTTGATGAAGTGTTTAATTAAGGGGGCGGTTCATTAGGAATTTGTTAACATTGGACTTGAAGACATCCACGTTGTAGTCCGGAGGGAAGCAGGCAGACAGAACAGAGTTCCACAGGTTCCATCCTTGGACGTACTTGGCTTTTATATAGATAGAGAATTGCATCAGTAGTGAGATATCTTCTGGAGCGGTAGAAGGATCCCACCATCTTTCCAGCGACCTTAGCAACAGACTTGATGCACGTGTTCCATTTCAGATCAGGACTAAAGGTCAAACCCAGAAGCTTGTCAAAACACGGGGCCTCACCCAGACGAGAACCATCCATCACAATTGATGCCAGCTGGGGATCAGAGCGTTGATGATGTAAGGATAGGAGTTTGGTTTTTGGATGCGTTAAAGGTAACCAGCCACATCTTCCCCCACTGAACCACGCGCTCGAGATCAGAGGAGAGAGAATCCGAGAAAACTTTGTCATTTACAGCCTTTGATGTGTTGCCGTAGATGGTCGTGTCATCAGCATAGATGTCAACGAATGATTTAAGTATGTGTTTAGGGAGGTCATTGATGTAGATCAGGAAGAGAATTGGGCCCAGGATTGACCCCTGAGGGACTCCAGCATTTATATTGCAGGCCTCCGATTTTTGTCCATCTACCACTACTCTTATGAGCCTATATAACCCGCGGTTATGATTAAATCAGTGTAAATCTTAAGGGAAACTCTTAAATGCAGACACTAACCAACGTAAACTACAAACACTAAACAGCTGTATAGGAAACTGTAACAGAAAAACAAAACAAAACAAAAACATCAAAGAAACACTACACAAACCCAAGGAAAAAGAAATTGCAAGAAATCTTATAAACTGTACCCCCTTCGCCATAAAAGGCATCTACGTCGTCTAGTACGACGCAAAATACTTATGAATGTCTAGGATGATGAAAATAGCAAGAAGAAAGTGTAATGACAAAATCTCCTACTCGATGAAGAAGCTTATTTCCATCCAAATTCCAGTCAAAAACCAATGATCATATCCAGCGACAAATCAATGGGTAAAGACTGTTGCGATAACGCAAATAAATTTGCAAAGATTATTGGATGAGGTGGAAAATACTGGAAATCTGACGAGACTTTTGTCACCCAGATTTTAGGGGACATCACCGGTTATTATCAGTGAGCAATCTCTCATCATGACCTGTACGAGAACTCCTGGTGACTATTGATAATAAGATTAAAACGTCTTTATTTAATAATTTTTAAATGTAAAAATATACGGCTGTTAGCGGGTATGGGGATTTACCTATGAAATACTCATGTTCTTTTCTTTCCATTACTCCTTACTTTCTTCCCTCTCATTCTCCTATGTATTCTTCATCATCTGCACAACTCTTCTTCTTTTTCACGTAATCTTCCATCGTAATTAGCATTATTCCTCTCTTCATCTTTCTCTTTTTCTTTTACCTTTTCCCTCTTTCTACTCCTCCCCGTTATTCATCCTTTTTCTGTTTCCCCACCTTCCTCTTATTATTATTTGTAGGCCTCACTCTTTCAATCAATACAACACAATATTATTAACAACGTCATAACGCTGATTAGATTCTGCCTCGAACAAATCATATTTTCACATATTTACTGATTGCTGAAGCATAAATATGAGCATTGATGGTTTTACGATGATCATTCGTGTAATGTTATTATTTTCACCCCCACACTTCCCTTCATTCTATTGTTTAAGCTGATGCTTGTCATGCCCTCTCTTTGCCGAATTTGGAGTATTTAAAGCAAGTGTCGAGTTGACCTGAAACTTTGTTTCGATTGTTTAAGAAAATCGTTTGATTAAAGACCATTTCAATAGACTTGCTCATTTGTCATTCTTTAATGAAGACAGATTTCTTTCTTTGTTTTTCTTTTCATTTATAAAATAAATCTAAAACGGATTTAATTGAAACTATAGAATAATGCGCATTTTATCAATTGATTTCTCGGTTCAACAAGTCACGGTGCGAGGTTAGCTAAGTGAATACTGTTGCCAGTTATGGAATCTATTCGAGCGTGCCGAGTTCAAATCCGATAGGACGTATTGTGATTATTATGGTAACAATACAGTTTGCTTCGAGATACATGCCAAATGGCACGATTTGTTGAATGAGGTACGTACAATAAATCATTTAACCTGGCCATGTATAGTGTGTATATATATATATATATATATATATATATATATATATATATATATATATATATATATATATATATATATATATAAAATGGGTTAAGAAATTCACACGAAAGAAAGATGTATATTTAAATAAGGGGGTAGTCACCAACAAAGTGTATTTTTTAACATTATTTCATTATTCTGTGTCTTGGTTTTTTATTGAGAATTATGTTTAGATCATTGTAATAATGTTTTTAAATCACTGAAATTGTTTTTAACGCGTTTCAGACGTTCTGTGAAGCGTCCTCTTCAGAAATTATTTTCAAAATGTGTTGGAGATGTAAAAATAGCATTTTCGTTCATTTGAAGTGTTTCCAAGAGGTGGAAACGTTAAGTGTCTACTATTCATTGGAATGTTCAGCTTTTATTACTCTTTTATTGGGCTGTGGTCACTCCTGTGTTGTGTTTCTCTCTCTCACTCTCTCTCTTTCTGCTTGTGTTTTGTTTCCTTTAGGGTTGGATGTGTGTGTGTGTTTTCTTTTATTGGTTTGAAAATGTGTGTACTGTTTTATAGTATTATGAAGTTATTTGCTTCCCTAGGAAGGTGACTGTGATCCGAGGTCGTTACTAATGTGTATGTGTGAGGAGGGGGGGACCAGCTCTCCTGAAATAAGGGTAGGGGTGCTTTCATTCTATTTTAATATTTATTTTTTGGATTCTTAGATTTTAGTATTGTGACTTTTCGTTTCAGTCTTAGACTGTTCGGGTATTCTTTATATTATGTTTGTTTAGATAGAGGGGTGTATTTAAAAGTATGTATGGGGAATTTTTTAATGTTTCTATTTATTTGTCTCCCCATGTGGGTATGGCCAGACCCAGGATCAGTTCCTAGTGTGGGAAAATCTCGTTCCCCGGAGGGGAGGGACCAATTGGAGGAGTATAGGTATGGGAGGGGGATGATAGAAGGGATGATAGTTGTCTCAGTCATGAGATATTTCTCCTCCACTGAGTGAGGGGGGAGCGAGGTGTTGGAACAGATATTATACTATGGTTCTAGGTGTTTCCTAGTGTTGTTGATTTCGAGGTTAAGTAGGGTTGGTATTGTTCAGTGTGTTGTGTTAGAGATAGGGGTGTTATGTCTCTGTGTGCTTGTATGCGCGTCCGCGTGTGTGTTTTAATGTGTCGGTTCTGATTTATGTGTGGGTGTGTATATGTATATGAATGTGCATCCGAGTGTGCGTTGCATTTCATGTTTTTTTTTGTGTTGATATCAGGCTCTGTTTAGTTCAGGAGTGAATCTTGTGATGAAGTTTTTTCCTGTGTACGTAAATAAAAATAATTGTCTATTTGGAAGATTGGCATTATTTTGAAGCTGTTTCCACTGCATCTGTGTACGTGTTTTGAAACATAAATGTGTCTGTTATCTGCAATTTTGATGTTGCTCTTATGTAAGGCCACTCTATTGCTGAAATTTTTGGTGGCGCCTCTGTAGGATTTGTTGCATGCTGTGCATCTTAGTGCATATACTACATTTCTGGAGGTGCAATTTAGATCCTTTTTTATTTTGAATGTTTCTGTTGGGGTTTTCTATTATTATGTCACATACTTCACATCGCGGTTTGTTGCATTTTGTAACTCCTTTTGTAGTATGTGGGACGAGTTTTGAGGAAGTTAGGATGTGTTTTAAGTTTTTGGGTTGGCGTTTGCTTTTTATTATTTTTGTTGTTTTAAGTATGTTGTTTAGTTTGTCGTTCTGATTGAGGAGGATAAGGTTTTTTGTTATCTGTATAAATAGTTCTGTGTTTAGTGTTGTGTGTAGAGACGTATGCTAAAATTTGTTCTTTGTTATGTTTATTTTGGGATTCTTAGTTTGTCTATTGGAATTTTTCAGCCAGTTCAATACATTTCTGTATTAGTGGTAGTGGATATCCTCTTTTCCGCGGTGTTATTTGTAGTTCATTCAGTCTAGTCGAACGGAGGTGTCTGTCTGTTACTATGGTGCAGACTCTACGTGCTAGGGAGTAGGGTATTGATTTTAGACAGTTTTTAGGATGGTGGCTTTTGAAGTGGAGGTGTTGTTGAGTGTCTCTGGGTTTGTGGTAGATGTCTGTGATTATGTTGTTGTTTTTGATTGTTACAAGGATGTCTAGGAAAGGTAGTTCTGTGGGACTTCGTTCTAATGTGAAGTTTACTTTTGGATGTAGATTTTGTAGCAAAGTGTGGAGTTCTCTGATATCTCCCCATGTGGTTCTCCAGAGGATAAAGCAGTCGTCTAGGTATCTTTTACAAGATTTTATGAAGAGTGTTTTTATATTGTGCCCGTACTTTTATCCTTTCATAAAGGGTCTCTTCTAGGGAAGGCGCGTGTAAGGCTATATATATATTTTATATATATATATATATATATATATATATATATATATATATATATATATATATATATATATATATACTAGCAAATGTACACGTCATTGACTGGGTTTAAAAGCAGCCTACAGAAAATAGACTCTGATTTATGAAAGTATGATACGTTATGAAAAGGAAGGGTTGTAAGGAGATAGCTTCGAATTTAGGGGTATCAAAACCAAAGCAAAATATGATGAAAGTAATAATAAAATAGATAAACCCCATAATTTATTATACCATACCTGTTCACACTGAAACACTTATCACAATATTTTGTGGATCTATATTAAAAAACCTTGTAAAATTTTGTGACATATTTACATTCTATGGAGGTCAGGTGCGAACGAACACCCCATAATTTTATTATACCATATTTCTTCAAACTGAAATGTAATTATCAAAGTATACTTACGCAGATAGATATGAAAAGTCTTTATTAAAGTTTGTGCCTATTTCCATTCTATGGAGGCCAGGCACGAACGCAGACCCCACAATTTTATTATACCATCCCTATTTAAGTTAAAACATACTTATCAAATTATTCTTATGTACATATATATCAAAAACACTTGTAAACGTTTTCTTAAATTTTTTATTTCCATACTTTGTGGACCAGGCGCGTACGCAGACCCCACAATTTTAATGAACCACCGTTCTGCCAGATCAAACATTCGCATTCCTGTGTCTCGATACATCTTCTATCATTATGTGTAATCAGTTTTTTAAAATATTCAACCATATAGGAGCCTATTCGTGACCAAACACACACATACACACACAGACATCCAACTAGGAAAAGAAAAACCTTAAGCAAAATTCATCCCAAAGCAACAAAACTGAAGCTAGCCTGCCAGGACACTATATATGCAAATTTAGGCATATTTTATTGGTTCGAAAATATAAATTCTTTTTAACCAATTTTCATGAAATGTCACCTATAGAATAGTATTATAATCGTCAAAAAGCCTGCAAATTTTCATATAGTTTTGTTCCATAGAACCAAAGATATAAGTATTTTTATATTCACTTTGGCTACGAGTATATATATATATATATATATATATATATATATATATATATATATATATATATATATATATATATAAATTACAATGAAATTTACTAAAATGATCCAAGATGGTAAAATTAAAGTATAATATAAATATTAAAGAATTAATATTTATAAAATTATCTCAGCCAGATGTAAGCTCGATAAAACCAAATAGGAAATAGAGCTTATAATATGAGAAAACAGTTAATAAAATATGTTAAAAACACTTTGAAATGAGTTTAATCTAAAAAGGAAGCACTAGATGAATGGATAGTCCTTAATCCGCGGAGTTTCGAAGAAAAACTTTCCTTCTCATCAGACGGTAGGAATTAGCAAAATGCGTGATCGGATTTTGCATGCTGAAGTATTTGATAAAACAACAAGTAAGTCAAAGATCTTACTTGAAAACAAAATAAGCTAAGCAGAGGGAATATGGAGAGGAAAAGGTGATTACACATGAATGGATAGTCTGGTGGAAGATAAAAAATCCAGTGACGGTAAAATCCAAATGTAAAACTTCAAGAAAGTTAAAAGAATTTCCATTTGTACAAGTAAAATCCAGGGAAATCCCGTAATTGGAAGAAGATGGTCCATAATAATCCAAAGGCAGAAATCCATGGAATAATTCACAAAAATGTGTACAAGGAAAAAAGAAAAGATTCCAATAATATTAATAAAAGAAAAAGAAAATCTACTTCCGAGATATATATATATTTTCGGAATAGTTTTTATTTAACAATCAGTGGTTATGTAAACGTGAGATTGTAGGTTTACAAAATATTACTGGCAGTAATATTCTATAAGTTATCCCATCTAAAAAAGAATTGCTCGATATGCAAGATAGAGAAAATAAATTAAATTGCAATTCAATGAATTTCAAAAAACTCTCATTGAAATGAAATGAAGTGGTTGAGTTTCACATCAAAGAATTTTTATTATTCTAAGCAAGACAAAGTACAAAGAAGCTAGAAGTAACGTTAAGAAAGAAATAGCGACAGCTAAGAGGGAATTTACGGAAACCACTAAAAAACGCATCGAAGCACAAAAATTAGGAACTCGTGACTTCTGGAAAATCTACAACAGTGTAGTAAATAATGGGCAATCAACAATTCCCCCACTAACCAACAATCACGAGGTTCTTTGCTCAGCAACCGAGAAGGCTAACATGCTTGCCAGTCGGTTTGCCTCCAACTCTACACTGGACCCTCTAAACCACCCCCTACATGACTTTCCTATGCGGACAGACGCCACGCTAGACGATCTGGAAATCACCCCTGCTCAGGTGCATGCTATCATAAAAAACCTTGACACTTCCAAAGCATGTGGACCCGACCTCATCCCAGCTGTGCTATTAAAAAAGTGCTCAGCCGAAGTAGCTCCAGTTCTCTCCAAACTCTACAACAAATGCCTTAATGAATCTTGCTTTCCGAGCTGTTGGAAAACTGCTTCTGTGGTACCAGTATTCAAGAATTCTGGCGAAAGAACTGACCCATTAAATTATCGCCCTATTAGCCTCCTCCCACTTTTCGCCAAAATATTTGAGACCTTAATTAACCATGCTCTAGTCCAGCACCTTACAGATGCTAAACTTCTGACCGACCATCAATATGGATTTAGACAAGCCCGTTCCACGGCAGACATCCTCACTGTAATCTCTGAACGCATATACCATTCACTGGACAAAGCGGGAGAGGGCAGAGCGGTAGCTCTAGATATATCTAAGGCTTTTGACAGGGTATGGCATGAGGGTCTCCTCAGGAAGATTAGATCTTACGGTATCACTGGTAGAATACTTAACATAATTAAATCCTTCTTAGATAAGAGAAAAATCCAGGTTGTCCTCGACGGTCGTACGTCTAAACAATATAATATAAATGCGGGAGTGCCCCAGGGATCTATCCTTGGTCCTCTGCTGTTCCTGATATTCATAAATGACCTCCCCGACAAAATTGCCTCTGAGATGGGTATATATGCTGATGACACCACACTCTATAGCAGGCACGACAGGAAAACAAATGAACATATATCTAAAGTAATGGCAGAAACACTAGAGGATGACCTCAAATCAGTAGTGGAATGGGGAGAAAAATGGATGGTAACGTTCAATGCCACCAAGACAAAACTGGTTTCATTCAATAATTACAAGAAACCTTCTCTACCACCTATAGCAATGGCCAACAACTCTTTAGCTGAGAGTACGTCTTTCAAGCTCCTTGGCCTAACGTTCACAGGAAACATGAGCTGGAACAATTACATCGAGGGCATTGCCAGGGCCGCTGCGAGGAAGGTGGGCTCTCTCTACCGTGCTAGAAAACTTCTAACACCCGAAAGTATCCTGTACCTCTATAAGGCCACTATTCGCCCATGTATGGAGTATTGCTGTCATATTTGGGCCGGTGCATCGGCTACTAGTCTCTCGCTCCTTGACAGGGTTCAAAAGAGAGTCGCAAATCTGATAGGCCCTAAACTGGCATCAAATCTTCAGCCTCTGTCCCATCGTCGAAACGTTGCATCCCTCTGCCTGTTCTACAAGTATTATAATGGTGAATGCTCTGAAGAACTGCAAGCACTTGTGCCCCCACGACGTGAACACCCTCGACAGACCCGACCAGCTACAAAATCCCACCCCCACACTGTAGAGATCCCTAGATGTAAAAGATCTTTCTACTCCAGTAGTTTCTTCCCCAGAACTGCTAGACTTTGGAATTCCATTCCAGGTCACTGCTTCCCCAACTGTACTGACATGCATAAGTTCAAGTGCAACGTGAACCAACATCTCGCTGCCCTAATCCCTACATAGTACCCCAGTAGATGTTTCCCCTGATAGTAGCCCCCTACATTAAAGTGGCAATGTGCCTTGTTTGGGGTGAAAATGTAATAAAAAAAAAAAAAAAAAGAATGTTTTAGAAAATTAATCTCCTTAACCTATAGGGTTTCGATGTCTATCATCTCATCAGAGGAGAGAAAACATTAGCAAATAGTTATAAAGGTATGCACCCTATTTGCTAAAGTCAGTGAGACATGAAAAGTCAAAGTGAAAATAATACATTTATCAGAAGTCCTGTAGCCGGAGGATTTGTAGAAAAAGGATATGAATGTTTTTGTTGATCCAACTTGCTTGGTAAAATCCATATTATACGTTCTTTACATCCGTTTGGTAACAATTTCCAAGCTATATACTGGGTAATCCGCATAGCTGTGTATATATCCGAATCGGGCAAGTGCTTGTTTAAATTTGTTTTGGGTCCAGCGATAATAAATTCAAAGTCTGGTGGAAACCTTTTCATTAGAGGTTTATATTATTTTTAGTGGGGCGAAGTGTTAGGGAGAGTAGGTAGTGATAAGTGGTAGAAGGTGGGGTGAGACATATGTGCATATTCATCCTAATATACACATGAACACACATATACAAACACACACATACACACAATATCCATATATACATATACATACAAATACACATACACATACACACACACATATACATACATATACACACATAAACATACATACATCTATATAAATAGATATCTCTTCAAGTAGAATCCAAGAATCATAAAGTTTGACCGGTCGCTTAATTGAGGTCAGGTCGTGTACAAGATATAGGGACTTGGTTCGGGGGGGGAGATAGGAGCAGTAACAAGAAGAATATAGAGATAAGAACAAAAACCAAAATTAACTAAAAATAAAAGATGGACCAAATACGTAAAAGGAATAATTCTTTTTTTCCGGATTTTTCCTAGTTTCATCTCAAACCTCCTTGTCAATTTAAATCGTATTTGTTCTGTCAACTCAAGTTATATATATACTGCCTATAAGGTACTAATTATTATTAATTTTATATGTATCTATATTTCCCTTAGAAAGAGGATTGACATAAAGTTTAGAATATACTAATGTTTATGAGCTAATTGTGAAATTAAATCTAATATTATTGATGGAACGTTTTATCTTTATTTTATAGTCCTTACGGTAATAGTTCAATGCTAATACGTTAAAACAAAGGTAATAAAGTACCGATAATACCTTACTGAAAAACGTTTAAAATCAGTAATATCCATAACCTTATGCTATTTAATAATATTTAAATGGGGAAATTTTCTACAGCTGCATTCCAATATATACAAAGTTATCTATAAATACTTGAATACATATACATACAATCATACATATATACACACACACACATACATATATATATATATATATATATATATATATATATATATACCTACACATAACATATACATACACACCCACGTACACATGCATGAACGCGTACAATATATATTTTTACATATTCGCACCCATACAGTTAATATACACATACGCTCACTTATTCTATATATACTTACATCTAAGCCCATATATACCCACATATGACACGTGTTCCATATATACCCAGATATACCCTCATATACACAAAAAAAATATATTTAGACATGAAAAAATGTATACCATTATTTAACACCATTAATTATAGCAATAATTAGTGTAAGTAACTTACCTAAGTTTATCATAGGTATTTTTTATTCTTTAATCGCCACTCTGCTAATTTAACATTAATAAGATGAAAAAAGTGGGGTTGTGTAACTATGGTTATAGAATTTAATTAAACTAGTACCGACAGGGATGACACATCAATGAGTATAGTTCTTTATTGTTTATACGTACGGATCTGGAGATTACCTTGCAATGGGGAATTTTTGCTCCTTTTCTGGTTAGTAGATGGGGGCGGAGTTTTAAATTCTTTAATTGGGAAGCTACATGTTTTTGGAAATACTATTATCATTAGGTCTTAGAGTGCAAATTACGTGTAGGAGATTTAAAGTATATTAATGTGCTTATAGTAAGGCTCTACTTAACATGTGCATATATACAAAAAGAGAAGGTTATTTTATGTGTTAAAAGAGGTGATTAAGAACCTATCTTTAGAAAATGAACATTATTATATTAGCAAAGTAATTGTTTAGATTTTAGTCAAGACTGACGTGTATTTAGTACTTTGTCTTTACCTATTTCTCATTTATACCGAGAGTGTATGTTATTTTATTTTAAGATGGCTGTATTTAAATTTTTTCTTGTGTTTACATCTGGACACTAGCTCGTTCTTGGTTTTTTATTATGGGTTTATTGAAGGTTATGATGTTAACTGCCTCGGATATACAAAGATTGCAAAACTTATCCCCTGGGGCATATGATCTAGATTTATTCAGTATTCTCCATTTAATTGAATATGGAATTTTCTTGTCCTCTAGGCTGTTGATTAATTGGTTAAAGATGTACTATTATTATCATTGTTTTGAGATCTTTCATTTCTGAAGGAATGAAGGTGGTTTGAGATTCTTATTTTTATTAAGCTTGAAGATGCATCTATATACGTGAATGTTTTCCTTGTTTTATTACTGTTTATTTGTTCATCGGTCCCATTTCTACTGAGTCCTATATTGGGGGGGGGGGCTGGGCAAAGACGTGGCATGGGGATTCATAGCCTTGGTTCTGATTAGTCCTAAACTGGTCTTCACTGTGAATTATATTATTGGATACGTTAGCCTGGCCGTTGTTTCTGTTTTTATTATTATTCGAGCCCTCACCATATGTTTCCCTATATATGTTTGCGTTCTGAACGCTTCGACTATGTTCATTGTTTTCCTCGTTTGATTGGTTGTTTTTATGTTTTGGTAATTGCGTGACTGTGCAGGCGTATACCACGTCTTTGTGTATGCAATCGTTATTAAGGGGGCATTCATTTTTATTTAGGCAGTTACATTTGTTACTCGGTATTTGGTCAATTGGTATATCCGGCACTCTTTTAATTTTCCTGTTATTTGTTGAAATTATTGTCTGTGCTAGATTAGGCATTGTGGAGTATGAGATTTTTATGGAGTTTTTGTTTAATATGGTACTATACTTATGAGGGTATTTAAAGGATTTTTCCACTATTCTGAAAAATTCTTTTGGAATGTTAGTTTTTACATTAGAGCTGAAAGGAGAATTGAACCAAATGGCATTCTTACGTATTACTTTTCTCTTCTTATTAAATTGTTTTTGATTTGGTATTGGGCTTGTGGCTGTGTATTTAGTGAGGAAATTTGTATTGTTAGGAACATTTTGGCTTATTCTGTTGCTGTTATTTTTTATTGTCATATTATGAGTAATTACTGAGTGTAGTTTTCTCGCTAAAGGGTGTTTTTTGTTATATTCTATGCGTTCTTTATATCCTGAATTCCTTAAAGCATTATTGTAGAATGTTAATACCTGGTCAAAGGCTTTTTTGTCTGCTGATAGATTTGATATTCTTTTGGAGATAGATGGAACTATTGATTTGATTATTGATTTTGGGTGATTAGATTGTTTGTGTACATAAAATAGGTTTAGATTTGGTTTATGACACGGGGTGTAAGATTCATAATATAGATTTAACGATACGTCTAAAAATTTGGAAGTTTTTTTATTTGGGTCAACATCTATAGTCAATCCAAAGTTTTTGAAAAATTAATGCAGTTTTTTGATAGTGTTGTTGTATTGCCTTGGTCTTGCGGGGGTGACGAATAATGCGCCATCCCTGTATAACCCCCCTTGCATATTGCTGAATTCTATACTAATTTCTTTTAATAAATAAAGACCCACTAAGTCAGTTACTTATGCACTATCGGAAGATCCCATTATTATGTCGAAGTCATTAGGGGTATCTTTTCCTGTCCAATATTTATCTTCAAAATTAATTAGGAATCGTCTGGCTAATAAGATTACTTTAATTTCTAAATCCGTTATGTCCGAATGCTTTTTTGCAAATATTAGTGCCTTATTTAATAGTATTGCGGAGATTGAGTGATAGTAATTATTTATATCGAAAGTGATAAAGCTTATTTGTTGCTTATCCTTTAGTTTTAAGAACCAGTTTATAACTGAGTCCGTACATTGCCAGAGTGGGAATTTAACTTTGTCTCTAATGGAAGGTATGATTCTATCTAAGATTTTCTTGCTTACTAGACCAATGTCCGACCTAGATGGACAAATAAGTCTAATTGAAGGGTTCTCGTGGAAATTTTCTTTGTGGTCTTTCAGTGTAAATCTGGGAGTGCCAGGAATGACAATTTCTGTATGTTCCTGGATATTCATAATGTTAAGTAAGTTTTTAGTTTCTAAGTTGATTTCATCTATTTTGTTTTCGGGGGCAGGTTTATAGGATTTGTTTAATTCTTTGTATATAAATTTCTTATAATTGCTGTATTCTAGTTTATAATAGTTTTTGGTTTTATCGGCTGGAACAAATATATGTGAACTTTTACTGACTTTTTTCGCAAAGTTATTGATTTTCTTAGTTGTACTGTTAGGTGTTTACCAGTTATTCTTAAACTTTATGTTTTTGACTAAGTCAATTATCATATTTTTTTTGAAATTCATTGAATTACAATTTAATATATATATATATATATATATATTTATGTCTCGAAAGTAGAGTGAAAAGCATATTTTCTTTTTCTTTTATTATTATTATTGGAATCTTTTCTTTTTTCCTTGTACAGATTATATATATATATATATATATATATATATAGAGAGAGAGAGAGAGAGAGAGAGAGAGAAAGATAGATAGATAGATAGATAGATACACCAAATTTTTGTCAATTTTGTAAGTTCCAAATCTCAGCAACTATTAATCAGAATTTTACAAATTAATAGCCTTGGAAAGATAATGACCTTATGTCGTGGGCTATGTGACATTTGCCCTTACAGTTGCATATTAAGGAGATCATCCATCATCCAGAGCCTATTTTTACATTCTATAAAATGTTTTGGTAAACGTGCAATATCTTTCCACCCTCAAAAATCTATTAAAATTACCCCAATTATAGTTTTTCGAGTGTACCGAAAACGAAAATAACTTTTAAAATTCCAGGAAACGAGTAGTTTCAAGATTAATAAATTATAATTTCGGAAAATGGGGGATCACTTTTCATTATTAATGTAACGAAAAATGAGCACTCACTTTGTAGCAACGTTTTTTTTGGAGGGGGGGAGGTCTTTCATTTTCTTAAGGGAGGTATTTATTGTGGCTTTGTAAACTATCACAAAATCTATCCATAGGTTTTTCAGATATGCTGGAAACGAATATAAGATTTAAATTTTCCGCAAATAAGTTATTTTTCGGATAGTAAGCAAAAATGTGCGCATTTGCGCGTACAACAATAGCCACAAAATAATATTTAGTTGGCATCTGCTGTTGCAAACGTACGATACTTTGGTCAAGAGGGAAATTCTGCAGTTATTTTATTATATAGGAGAAATATCATTTAAGAATACATATCATGTTAAAATATCTTTGTGATATTCACTCTTTATTCGAACTAACTTTCTACTTACTTAATTTCCTTTTTTTCAGGATTTTTGATATTTAAACATTTTTTGTGCGAATATGAATGTTAGACCACTTAAAGAATTAGGTTAACTTCGTATCTTTTGACACCTTAGATCCGTCTAAGAAGCCACATATTTACTTTTCATGAATTACCTTAACAGCCAGACAACATGATTTCCTGTCATCTAGACGGCCGGTTTTCGCACACAGAAAACCAAATACATATGAAACATAAAAAAAAAAAAAATAATACAACGTATACACACACCCAAGCACATATAGAGACATATATCCACACACACACACACACACACACACACACACACACACACACACACACACACATATATATACATATACATATATATATATACATAAATATATATATGTGTGTGTGTGTGTGTGTGTGCGTGTGATGAGAAAAATGAGAGTAGTATTTCGATGAAATAAAGAAATAAAAAAGGAACCAACCAAGTTATGTGTTCATAAACGTTTTGACTTTATTGCGAGAGTCAAGTCTAGCAATAAAGACGAAACGTTGATGAAGACATCACTTTGTTGTTCCTTTTCCCCCTCTCTCTCTTTCTCTTTATCTGTATATATATATATATATATATATATATATATATATATATATATATATATATATATAAAGAGGTATATTTGCTAAAAAACAGGGAAAAGTGCTCAATACGTTAGTAGAGTTAAATAAGCTTTTATTATTTACACCTCGGGGATTTTTATTTAAACTATTACAAGTTGTTTCAATAGACCGAATTATAAAAGCTGTTAAATAAACGGGAAGCTGTAATATATTTAATGGAATTTTTGTTCAGTTTAGTGAGGGGGGGGGGAGAATGTAAAGATTCGGAGTTTTTTAAATTTATTTTCGGAACAATCAGGATTTTAATTAATATAGGTTGGGTGATTTTATTTAAGGAAACTTGAGTAAGATAAAATACTATAAGGATATATAACTATTATTTTATAATTATTACTAATAATATAATAGAAGATAGATAACCGTTATCATTATTATTACTAATGAAAAAGAAGAAAAATAACTATTATTATTATTATTGGCTCACATGGAGAACGATCTGATTGGAAATCTGTGGTGTTCTCTGGAAGCTTAGAGACAACAAATCTGCCCAGACGTCCAGCTCTCTCCACCTCCTTCGATAGCATTTGCAAATTAATTTGCATCATTGCAATAGCCGCTTACCATTGATTTCTCGCTGGTAGTGGCCATTGGTTTATATTAGAATTTGAGTGGCACTAAGCCTCCCTAAGGTCCCAGTTGTCTTTACGCTTGTCCAACCAAGGTCTGGTTGGCGCTCGCTCCTCGGTCTTTCAGTCCTTATTGACCCTTCTCGGCCCTTTGGTATCCCTTTTTATTGGGGGGAACGGTGATGAAACAATGGAGGGGATGCATGATGGGGGGTGTCGAACTTGTAGATATGCAGTTTCGGTGTTCTTCATTCCCTGTAGCGCTTATTCGTTATATTGTCTTCTTGTATTATTCTCCGCATACAAGGGGTTTCCTTAATATTTCAGTCGTTCTCATTATCGTTAGTCGTTGTACTTTCCTCTGACTCCAATTTCTGACATTCTTTTTTCGAAGTTTTTCGTAATTGTTCCTAGTGCTCCTCCAATTATCGGTACTATTTTGATTTTCTTCATCATCCAAATATTATTATTATTATTATTATTATTATTATTATTATTATTATTATTATTATTATTATTAAAGATAAATAACTATTATTTTATAATCAATACCAAAGGGATAACAGATTAATAATACTTATTATTATTACTACTAGAATAAAGGATAGATAACTATTAGTTTATAATTATTACTAATGGAATAAAAGATAAATAATATTATTCTTGTTACTAATAGGATAAGACGGAAATAACTATTATATTATAATTATTATTATGGGAATTAATGATAAATAACTATTATTATTACTAATGAAATAAAAGATAAATAACTATTATTATTTTATAATTGTAACTAATGAAATAAAAGATGAATAACTATTATTATTATTACTAATGAGATAAAAGAAAATAACTGTTATTTTATAATTATTCTAATGGAATAAAAGATAGATAACTATTATTATTATTATTATTATTATTATTATTATTATTATTATTATTATTATTATTTAAATGTTGGGATTTTACTGTTTGAATTAATACGAATGTAAAGGAAAAAGAAAAGAAGGGAAGGAAAAAATTCCAATCCCTTATTAGTTATTACTATTATTGCTATTATTATTACTACTACTACTATTATTATTATTATTATTATTATTATTATTATTATTATTATTATTATTATTATTATTATTATTATTTGTAGTAGTAGTAGTAGTGGTGGTGGTGGCGGTGGTGATAGTAGTAGTAGTTGTGGTATTTTTTAATTATTTTTGTAGCTGTTATTGTAGGTGTTGTTTTTGCTGTCATTGATATTGTTATTGTTACTGTTATTATTATTACTACCGATATTAGTGTTACTATTATCATTGTAGATTGTATCATTGTAGATTGTTGTTGTTGGTGGTAATGGTAATAGTGGTGATGGTGGAGGAGAAAGGTGGGGAGAGGATCTTTGACCTTGGTGGGGCACCCTCCTAGAAATGATGTCTCGATAAAACTATCGGTGGTGATGTAACCTTAAATTCACTAACCCCATTTATGGGAGAATTTCAAATCCAAATATTGAAAATAACGACGTGAATGAGGCTGGAACATCTTGTGATGGTCTCACATCTGGTAGGTGTCCCATTGGTCAACAGGGTGGGTCCTGTCGTCATCATACAACTGTTCAAAATTCTGAGGATGTGGTTGGATATAGGGGAGTGAGAATTGCCAAGAAGGATCCCAAGACACGAAGGGAGTTGGAACAGGAAATGTCTAAAAATCATGGATGTATGGGGAAAGAAGTGTACTGTGGGAATGCTTTGTAAGTGGATATATCCCAAAAGTGAAGGAAGAATGGGAATCGAGAGGAGGAGGAGCTAGAAATGTCGCGAGTTTGGTATCCCAGTTAAAACAAATTAAAGATAACAACCTACTTTCAGTGATTGCAAGAGAATAGATTGAACGGATGGTTAGGAATGAAATGAATAACGAAAGTAAAATTGATGAAACTAGCTCTGATGAAAGAACTGAGAGAGTGGAAGTGCAGAAGGGAAATGTAAGCGATTATGGGAGGCGAACAACTGAGGAGGAATGGAATCCTATGGTTAGGAGAAGTGATGAAAAGGAGTTTGAAGGAGCTAAGGCAGATGAGATCATTGACTCTGAGACAATAGAATCAGTGAAAGGAGCAGATATATGGAGAAGTGGTGATACAGTTCGAACTTTGACTTCTGTAGAAAAAGGAATACTTCAGAAGTTAAGAGGTTCTTCTTAAAGACGAGATCATAGACATTCCAAGCATGAAGAGTACTGATAAGCGGAAGGTGAAAAGCGAGGTAAAAATAGTTCAAGGAGTAATTCACAACATCATAAGGAAGAACATATCGATTACGGAAATTAACAGACTTCTGTATGCAGCGTCATAGGTTATTGCGAATCGTCTTGGCTTAATACAGAAGAAAAAGAGAGAAATGAAGGATAGAAGGCCATACTTGCAGAGGCGGCTTGAAGAAAGTATTAAACAGTGGCGGAAAGACATTGGTAGAATCGAAGAAATAAGAAAAGGAGTTAAACTAGGACAAAAAGCCAAGAACGAGCTTGAAAGGAGGTAATGATGAACGTTCTAACAATGTTGAAAGAGAAGATCTACACTGGTGGTATGAAATTCGGAACTTTGTTGGAAAAAGTGTTGCGTTTTGCCAGAACAACCTTTTCCGGAACAATCAGTCTCAGCTGTATAAAGAATTAAGTAGTAGTAAACAGGCGGGAAATAACAACAGTCCAAATGCAAAAGATGCCAGAAAGGTCTGGAGTGGGATTTGGTCTGTCGAAGGGCGATATAATAAGAAGGCTAGCTGGTTGGGAGAGGTCAGAGAAAGGCTATCAGGAATGCAGCAAATGAAGAACTTCGAGATAACCATTGATGACGTGAAGGCTGGCATACGAATGATGACAAACAGGAAGGCATCTGGTCCAGATGGAGTGATGGGATTCTGGTTTAAACAGTTCCAATGCCTTTATCCACCTATAGCTGCTGCCCTGCAAAGGGTTGTAGAGTCGGGAAATGTCCCTGATTGGCTTGTGAAGGGAAGAACAACAATGATTAGGAAAGATCCTGCAAAGAGAACAGATGCCAATAATTATAGACCAATTACATGTCAACCACTAATGTGGAAACTGTTAACTGGAACCTTTGCGGAAAAAAATCATGAACATTTTGAGAGTAATGGTGCTTTTCCTGACGAACAGAAAGGGTTTCAGAAAGCCTCGAGAGGTACCAAAGAGCAGCTACTAATTGATAAAGCAATAATGCAGGATGCAAAGAAGAAGAAGACGAATCTGAGCGTAGCATGGATCGATTACAGAAAGGCTTATGACATCGTTCCTCATTCATGGATACGTGAAACACTATTGATGATGAAGGTTGCTGAGAATGTGGTAGGGCTTTTAGAGACAAGTATGGCTCAATGGAAAACGGTGCTGACAGCAAACAGAGAGGAGATGGGGCAGGTTGGCATTAAACGTGGAATATTCCAAGAAGATTCGTTATCTCCACTTCTTTTTGTAATGATAATGATGCCACTGAGCATCCTCTTGAAGAGAGAAAACTGGGATATAACTTTGGATCTGTTGACAGATGCCTCAACCATCTACTGTTTATAGATGATTTAAAAATATTCGGTAGAAATAAAAAGGAAATGGAGAGACTGGTAGAACTTGTGGGGATATACTCAGAAGATGGGATGGAGTTTGGAATTAGTAAATCTACGGTGCTGGTGATGAAAAGAGGAGTAAAGGTTCATTCGAATGGAATAGTGCTGCCAAATGGAGAAATCATGAAAGAAATAGAAGATACAGGGTATAAGTGTTTGGGAGTGTTGGAGGGTGTAGGCATCATGAACAGAGAAATGGAGGAGAAAGTCAGGAAGGAGTATCTTAGAAGAGTGAAACTAATTGCAAAGTCGAAGCTGTATAGAGGAAACCTAATGAAAGCAGTGAATGCATGTGCATCAGTGTTTTGAGATACAGTGCGGGAATTTTAGAATGGTCTGACAAGGATTTGCATGCCATGGATATCAAAACAAGAAAAGTTTTAGCAATGTTTGGTATATGTCATATTCGAAGTAGTGTAGCAAGGTTGTATCAAAAGAAGAAAGACGGTGTGAGAGGATTGAAAAGTATAAAAGATTGTGTGAGAATCGAGGAGATATCGTTGAAGGAGCATGTGGTTAGAAGTGAGGAGTGGATGATTAAGGTTGTGGCCAATGTAGTCGAGGTATGTGAGACCAAGGCTGATTATGTGAAACGTATGGATAGAGAAAGGGTAGAGGAACTGGCTAGGAAGAAAATGCATGGAAGGTTCTTCCAGGATACAGAAGTGGCTGATGAAAGATCATGGCAATAGATTAGAGCTGGGTATCTGGCTAAGACTACTGAAGCTTTTGTTTGTGCAGCACAAGAGCAGGCATTAGGAACACGATTGTTCAAAAAAGTAGTTCTATGAGATGAAGTTGCTGCAGAATGCCGGATTTGTGGTAATACTTCAGAGTCAATTGCGCACCTTGCAGCAGGGTGTAGTGGACTGGCCCAAAGAGAGTACCACAAAAGACACGATTGCATGGGACTCCGGATATATTGGGAGGTGTGTAAGAAGGTTGAGGTGAAGTGTGCTGGAAAATGATTTGAGGAGGTGCCTAAGAAAGTGAGAACAAGTAAGGATGGCAACGTAGAGGTATGGTGGGACAAAAGTGCCATAACGATCAAACAATTGAAACATAATCTCCCGGATTTGGTCGACATCGACAACGTCTAAACAACTGGCAGATTGTAGACTTTTCAATATCCCGAGATGGGAATGTGAGAGAGAGGGAGAATGAAAAGTGGAGCAATTATGCTCCATTTGCCTTGGAGATAAGGCGTATATACGGGTTTAAAACACAAATAATCCCGCTTGTAGTTGGTACACTAGGAATAGTATCAAGTCGTCTGGAAGGACAATTTAAAAAAGTACAAATCCCCGATGATTTAGGTGGCCTTCAGACCTCTGCAATTGTAGGTACCATAATATCCTTTGGAAAACCCTTAATCTTTGAAACTCCTGGTTTGGAGCCGGGATTGAGGGAAATCCTCTGGGAATGTATATCATCCCTTTCAAGAGAGACGTTGATAAACGAAATCAGAATTATTATTATTATTATTATTATTATTATTATTATTATTATTATTATTATTATTAATTGAATAAGAGGTAAATAACTATTATTTCAAAATTATTACTTATGGAATAAAGGATAAATAACTATTATTTTATAATTTTTACTAATAGATAAAAAATAGATACCTATTATTATTATTATTATTATTATTATTATTATTATTATTATCACTATGGAATAAAGTTAAAGGTAATCTACTTGAATGAGAGTGTGTTTAATGTAAGTGCTTCAATATGGCGTGAAGTTACTAAGAAGGTGAGGTTTGTAATGCTTGCAAACAATAGACAGTTCATTTCTAATATTTAATAATTTGTCTTTATCTTTAAAATTAGTAATACAAATTTTTTTCATGCAGACAAAGAAAGCAAGTAGAATATAGGGATTTACAAATATTGGATTTTTTGAGAATTTCCCATTTTATGGCGGGTGTAAAATTAATTTGAATTAGGCTAAAATAGTGGGTAGTTAGAGAGGTTTTGTTCGGGTGTTTGGGGTTAGTAAAAGACATTTGAATACTCTAAAACGATTTTTACACGACGCTTCAGCAAGCCCGTAATAATATTTTTATAATTTAGATTTTCTATTTGGGCAATAATTGCCTTGTAAACAACTTCAGATTGTAAGCATTGTTATCCAAGTGGGTATTCTTATGCCTTATTTATGCATTTTCAGTTTGCGGTGTTACTGATATAATTGTAATTATTGTTGCTATTGTTTAGTATTCTATTATTGTGTTTTTTTTATTATTCTTTATAAATTGTCACTGCAACTGTAGCAAGTTTTATATTATTTTTATTAAATATTTAATGAAATATTTTATGTAATATGTTGTTTGAGGGAAGCGAGTGTTAAAGATTATTTTTCCAAGTTTACCCCTGATCATAATATTAAAAAGAGGGTTGAACTAAATGATTTTCCCAGATATGTGTCTTTCATTTAAACTATTATTATTAAATGGGGGTTGCTTCAATGTAGTTGATGGTGGTATCAGTACTTCCACTATTTTTTAAGGCTGCTTTTCTATCCAGCACTTCAAACCTTATTTTTTGATACCCTAACGTAATTTAAAATAATCTTTTTCCTTCTAGTTTCTTTTTTTTTTTTTTTAGTTTAGATCGTCTGACGACATCGGCAGGATAATTTTATTGCCCTGTATAGTGAAACAACTTGTAATGATTTAAATAAAAATCCTCGAGGTTGAAATAATAAAAACACACATACAACAACCGGTACCAACTGTATCCACACACACACACACACACACACACACACACACACACACACACACACACACACACACACACACACACATATATATATATACATATATATATATATACATGAATATCTTTCTGAGGGTAGAGAATTTTATGATAACTAAATATAAATCAAATTTTAACAGTGAATTCAAAAATAAAAATGAAAGATCTGGATGACAGGCGTCGTTCTTCGCCCAACGGATCTAACTCGATGTAAAATTACGATTAAAAATATTAAGAAATTGCAATATGGTGCTATATTTAGTCTATATTTAGCTATAGTATATATATATATATATATATATATATATATAAAAGCACAACTGATACGAACTGCATGTACACGTATATACATACGTATGCATACATACAAACGGCGGCTCACACATACATAAAAAAACACAGATTATCTACCGGAGACAATTAGGCAATTGAAAACAAATGAACTTCATCAATGAAAAAAAAATGATTCATATAGAATTTGTACTGCATAAAATATAAAATAGCCCAGTCCAACAACTAGCAAGCTACTCATATGTGCACATAAATGGAATCCCACTAGGATAAAGATAACAAATTACCAATGTCTTATGTATGGCATGAAAAGAAAGAAGAATCCCAAGAAGATCTCTGTAATTCCAGTTATTATAGGAGCAACTGGACTCCTGAAAAAGAATTTGAAAAATTACCTGGCAAATATACCCAATGAACAAGTGCAAGAAAGATTTAAGCAATTGCACTTAAAAGGACGGTAAGAATTTTGAAAAGATCTTTCGGCTGGCATATCTGACTTGGCAGGTGAATGTTTAGCATCTAGTAGGATGTTCGATTCCCAGCTTGAAGAAACTGATGAGAACATTAAAGGAAAAAAGTAAAATATATTGCACATATACGATAGTGAACAACCCTTATCTATATATATTGTCTATAAAATATATTTATCTATATATTTATAACAGTGAGAATGTGTGTGTGTGTGTATGTGTGTATCTACTTTACTCACCATCTTTAGGTTTGGGTTTCGATCTCAGCTTGAGCATTTTTTAAAATTCATTTTTTTTACTCACAAGAAGTGAACTGTTCAGAAAAAAACCGCATAATACTCGCATGCACATGTCTAAGTTTCTTTCCGTTTTTTTTTTACTTCATTTTTAAAAGAATTTAACGTTATGTTTAATACCGGGCAATGCCAGGTACATTTGCTAGTATATATATAAAGTTATAATGTACACAAACCCTATACAAATAACACTAAGAATACCCAGACACCAACAAATGCAATCGATCAGATCATGAATTATACTTCTCATACACACATACATATAGTGCAAAATATATACGCTCTGTTTGCGCAACTGCATTTCACCATGCGTAAATCATATCTTGCGTTCAGTTTTGAACTCGTGGAGAAGAGGCAAATAATGAGAGACATCGCCATATTCTCCATTGAAACACTTCGTCCATCAAATTTCTTTTAACATGTTATTCTAATACTTCGGATTGTTCCATAATTCGAAATGTTAATCTAAGTATATATGATGCTTACACTTGTAAAGTCGAAAATATACCACGAGTGGCTTGTGGTTTCCTTGTTTTTTCATTTTTCTTTTACCTTTTCTCACTCTATCTCTGTTTCGATTTTGTCATAACAAGTGATAACCGCAACAGTTGATGAGATTTTATCACGGAGGCCAGATACGTGTCTGGCCGACGATTCGAATTTCATGTTTTTAGAAATGAAATGATAAATTCTCTTTTTTCACAAAATGCTTTGTCCAACGCGCTTACCGATTCAACCAGGAATAGAACCATAGCTTAAGTCGAAGACTAGTCGAAACACACATGTGAATTTCATAACCACAAGAGTTAATAAAATGTTCCCAGAACAATAAAATTCCATTCCAGAACAGTGACACAAATACACACTTACAGACGATGATGATGCCACAATAGTTCCATTCCCATGGTGATAAAACTGCATTCCGGCGCAGATCCACTTAAATACACCCTATGAGCTAATATAGTATAGCATAAACACACATACACACACATATAGTCATATATATATATATATATATATATATATGTATAGAACTTGAATGCCTACTGGAGAGAACTTGAATGTCTACTAGGCATTATCCTCGAATGCCTAAGGTCTCTCTTTACAGGGGTTTGTCAGAACAACTTGGCATGAGGATACTTTCCCCTAGAAGTAAAGCCTGACCAAATATTAAAAATCACATTGTATTCATAGCCCAAATAAGATCTTCTCACTGTGGTCAACTTACATTCTTTTATGAGGAATTGTGCACCTTCTCCAAGTGATGTTACCTCAAGTAACAGCATGAAGCTATATGCTCCACCAGACTAGATAAATTATTGTCATGGAATCCAGTAAGACCATGAAACCAAAATGTAAGATAAACTACAACATACGAAAACGGTTAATTGAGGAGAGAAAAATTATTTTCTCAATTTCTTTATTAAATCTGTGTTTGAGAGATAAAGAACTTTACTGAAATATTCGAATATCTTTGTATCTCAAATAGAGTTGAAGTATTAGCCCCAGGTTGTGCGCCCCTTGATTTTTGAGAACTTCGACTTAAGTAAAATAAAACAAACAAGTGTATATATATATATATATATATATATATATATATATATATATATATATATATATATATATGGGGGAGCCAAATAGACATAGAGAATGTTTTTTAAAGGAGGCTTATCGGAATATTGCAAAATTTAACAATTGAGGAGAAGCTTATGTAGAAGAGAATAATAAAGGAACCACAATATAAAAAATGCGTATAAATTTGGTCGTTGCTTCCATAGTGAAATTGCATCAATTAGAGTGTAGGATAAATATGCTCTTATACGTAGGTATTTCGAATTCTATTATTTCATTCTAAATGCAAATACATGTATATACAAATGCATATACGTATATAATCAAGGAGAACACCTCTAGGCAATCACACACACACATATATATATATATATATATATATATATATATTATATTATATATACATACATAATTATTTACTATAATAATTATTAAATACCTACAGACACTAATGTTTCATCCTTTCGAGAATAATCAGTGCAGGGTGTCATTATTAACACCTGTCGAGAGATTCGCACCCGGCAGTGACACCATCTCTGATTCAATTAGCAAGGGCCAAATCCATTCGCCCACCGTTAACTGCGAGAATTATTGTTTAAATTTAAAAATGTATTTTTAAATGTTTTTAACGTCTGTGAGAGTGATATAATCATTATATGATGATCTGCGCATGTGAGCTAAATTGATCGACTTCATTTCAACTGAAAAGTGCTCAACGAGAGAAAACGAGTTTCTTAAAGGGGCTGACATAATTATGTACTATAATAATTATTAAATACCCACAGACACTAGTGTTTCATTCTTTCGGGAATCATCAGTGCAGTGTGTCATGATTAAAACCGGCCGAGAGATTCGAACCCGGCCACGAAACCATCTCTGATTCCATTTACAAGGACAAAATCCATTCGGCCATCGTTAACTGCAAGAAAAATTGTTGAAATATAAACGCATATATATGCGATTTGACAAATTTCGTTTTCTTCAGAATTATAGTATTGGGACATTCTCTAGTACTTAAAACTTATTCTGTTCAGAATAAACTGAAATGTCTTATTTCTTGCTAAAATATGTACGTGTATCATTGAATCTTATAATTTCCAATTTCTTATTAAGACAGAAGTAACAATGTGTATTCGGTGTCTGCTTATTTCAGGCTTCTTAATTATTTTAATTTAATTATTGGTATTTTGAGATAGTTATGTCTGTTTTTCATATTCTCTGAGGAGGTAAGGTTGATCTAGAGTTTTGAACAAAGGAAACTTACAAAATTGATAGTAAAAATGTTTGTACTAATAAAACCTTAATAATAATAGTATACATACACTTATATATATATATATATATATATATATATATATATATATATATATATATATATATAGATATATTTACTAACAGGCTATAACATTTTAAACATTCAATAATATTCCAAATATAAGAATCTCACATCGGAAATCGATACATAACAGTTTTTCCCATATGTACACACGTTTGGGAAAACAATTTTATTATTATAATTATAGTTAAACAACGATTGAAGATCTATAATTTTTATCTACAGCATATCAGATTTTATCAATTAAAATTTCAGATAACATTAACTGAAACCCGTAAAACCTGAGCCAAATTACAAGATCAAAACCCCAATAAAACGTCGATTTATTCCTAGTCATTCTCCCTTAACATGACATAGCCAGTCAGGACTTTACAACGAAAATATTAGTAAATACATTTCTAAATTAAAAGAGTCAAAGTCTTTTTTACTTTTTAACTTTTCTATTGCTTTTTTTTTGTTTTTTTATTCCTTAACAAGGATAGACAAATCTATGACATTTTCAAATATATTCCAAAATTGGATCTAACATGGTAACAATTGCTGAACAGTAAAAAGATATAAAATATGAATATTTCCTTACTGAAAATAACTTTTCTGTAGTTATAAACTTTTACTTATATAAATTTTTGTATTTAATTATGTTTTTCTTGATTCTTCCTGTATAAAACTCTGTTCATTTTAAGTTAACACTTGCTAGCTGGTGATCCTGATATTCTTCAATATTTTATTTATTTCCATTTTAATATGACAAAACATCCGTTTAATAGGCTTCATAATCTTCATTCATTATAACGTTACGTTTACAAACAACTTATAATTTGGACGCAGTTCTTCGTAATACTTAAAGACGCTATCCTCCTGTAAAATGACCATAAAACTGTCAGAAGTTACACCCCAATATTTATAGAACCGAAAGTAATGATACCTTTAATTTTACACCGACAGTAGTACTATATTTTAACCTATAATTAAATCATATTGCTGGATCAACACAATAAATGGGTCAACGAGGGATGGCATGTTCCATGTTTTATGAAATTGGAATATTGATGAAACCCTTACTTGTTTCAAATAACTCATTATCAGAGCCATATACTGCCATTTGGTCGCGGGCCTGTAAAGATTACTGAACGGGCTGTACGGTTTCAGCTCTTCTTTTAAATTTATATGAGACTATTTATTCATGTTAGGTCGACATAAGTAATCATTCCTCTTATTAACCTGGCAGATGTTCCAAAACAAACGAACACTGATGTCATGTACAACTAAATCACAAAGGACACGCGTCTCTTTAATTACGCTCAGCAGAGTTGTCTCCCTTAGCATAGTCGACGTCTGTTTAATATAGTACTTGAATGATCACTGTGCACCGATTTGAACGTTAAGTCTATTTTTCGTTCGTATAATTAAGGTGTATTCCATCTGGAGTTGTTTATTTGCATCACGATTCGACATCCTTTTTTCTATGCCTGTAAATGAAAAAAAAGTCACTTTAGTGTAAGAAGTCTAATCGTATCTAAAAACAGAAATCTGTCCGGCTTCAACAGTTGACAAGAAAAACTAGAATCATTTGAACCACGAAACGCAACTGTCTATTTTGTTCAGACATCGTTTTTTAAGATGAATAAAAAAAGAAACGTAAAGTTATATATTGAAAATAGAAAGATTTTTTTTAAGCATCTTCTGCATTTTAAATTTGAAAAGTAAGCGGAAAGCTGTTATAACAAACAAAAAAGACGCAGATATTATTTTTTAGTTACATCGTTCTAGATATTGTTGCCATGCTTCTTTTGATGTTCATGAGATTGAAACAGCACTTTATTTTTACGAACTTTGAAACAAATTGCATGCTGGGAAATATAATGAGAATTCTAAAGTTTTTAGGCATTTTTTTAATTTTAAGTTCAAATGTAAACAGAAAGCCTCTATATGCTACGAACATTTATTATCATCTTTTTTAACGTTGGTTTCAAACTTTTCGAGTAAAAAAACATTCATCGAAGACGGAATTTGGTTCATTGTTTGTAAACAATACGTGTATATATAAATTTATTTATTTATTCACTATGAGATTACACGCGAGGCCTTACTGATGATTTCTTACTGAAAATAAACATAATACTCTCTGGAGTTTTAGTGACAAATCTGCTCAGATATCCAGTATACTGTACTTCTTTCAATAATCCTTACAAATCACTTTTGAGTTATCGTAACCCCATTTATCATTGCGTCGTCATTGATACGCTAGGTATACGATAGTAGATACTACTATCAAGTCGTCTGGAAGGAGATTTGAAAAAACCCAAAAACTTATGAATCCCAGATGTTTTGGGCGGCTTTCGGACCTCTGATATTGTAGGTACCAATAATATCCTTAGGAAACCCCTTGATCTTTGAAGCTCCTGATTTGAAGCCGGGAATTTGGAAAAGCATCTGAAGTTAAATCCCATCTCTTTTTAGTAAGATGTTGGTGAACGAAATCAGAATTATTATTATTATTATTATTATTATTATTATTATTATTATTATTATTATTATTATTATTATTTCTAGTAGGGTCCGTTAACCGGCGTTGCCTGGTGGAAGCATGCCCCCTCCTCGTAAAATAATAAACTATGGTTGTTGTTGGTGATCAATCCCCAACTTCCTTATGTTAAGAACGGATTTCGGAACAGATACTTAATTTCCTCATGTTAAGAACGTCGTATGGAATAGACACGACCAACCTCGCCATGGTAAAAACGGCTTTCGGAACCGACACCCTATTTTATGTTGGGGGATGTCCAAGTATTTGCCCCAAGTTCAACCTTGATATATGTTGTCAGCATACCCATCCGCAAAGACTATAAACCAAAAGAAAAAATGGGGTGGGTGGCAGGGTCGTGCGGAGAGAAGTACACTTTTTTATGGCGCGTGCGTAGAACAGTGAGTTACAGTGCATAATGCATGCCATTATATCTAAAAAAACTACTTTTCTCCGCCAAATTTCAAATAGATTATCTTATTCAGCATAGTTTAAAACTCATAGAAGTTGTCAGTTTAAAAGAAATAGTGTAAGTTGGTGTAAAGATAAAAAAGTACGTAAAAAGTTTATGTCTGAGCAGTATGGAAAGCGAATCCCGAAAAGATAACTAAAGAAAATACAACTATAGTAAAAGAAAACAACAACAAAAGCCATCATATAACAATTAAGTATATCCTTAGGCAATGTAATAAAGGGGAAATTTGTACTTTAGCGGCGTAAATTATTTGACAGACAAAAAAAAAAGCAAAAACAAAAAGAAAATGGAATAAATGTAGTCAAATACAAACTGAATGAAAACTAATGAAAATGATAATTTATCTGGACGTAATTCAGATTTAGAGTGTAAAATGTGTTTTACATAAAAAGAAATAGTATTTATGATTTCGAAAGTAAAGAATAAGTTTTGTTTTTGCCTAATCACTCCAATCTAGGCTCGGTGTACTTTGATGTAGTGGGGCTACTGTAACTCTCTTTTATTAAGAGATTCGGCGGACGTTTATGAAAGTGTCCCTCTGTAAATTCCAAAATTTACATTTTTCTTTTTTCACATTGATCTCATCGATTACAAATTTAACTTTCAGTTATAAAAAAAGTAAACTCGAAAAAAGGAAACTTTTTAACTGAATTTTATGGTCAGGTATCAATTTCCATTTATAGCATTTTACTAAATTGAACATATATTCGCAATATATTGTCGCAATATTTTTCTCGATAATGGTCACAAAATATATGTTCAGTGTAGTAGAACGTTATAATTTAAAACTTATCCCCGTAGATAAAAGTCATATAATTTTTTTAACCTGAAAGGTACATTTGTAATCGGTAGGGTTAACGTGAATAAAGTGTAAATTGTGGAATTTCCAAAACGTCCGCCAGAGATTCGTTCATATTTGCATCTTATAAGTTTTAACGGTCGATCGACCGATATTTTTGATTAAATCAAATCATTAAAGGAAGAAAACTGGAATGATTTTATTACGTAGAAGACAGATGTTTTACAAACGTTACCATAACATGTACTCTTCTAAAGAAAAGAAAACAAAAACAAAAAAGAAATAGTTGCCGCAGCTTATTTTATAAATATTTTGAGAGACTGGAAATATTGTTGGTTCGTGAATTGTTTCGAAAAACCATACCATATCACTTACTGCTAAATCAAAGGAAAAGACGCAGCAGCTTCCTGTGTAAATGTTTTGATGTTATGTAAGTGTCGGTGGTTTGTTGTTTTTCTGTTAATACTCAGTTCCGGAGCACAGTTTTTAATCGATTACTAAGAGATCAGTTCATTTTAGCATCGCTTAATTTTTTGAAACTAGATATATTAAAAAGAAAACTGCGAGGTAATTTTTTTAATATGCAAATAAAGTTAATCAAAATAATGCAAAATGGTATTTGTAACTTTAAACTAAATGATTTAGGTAATTTGTGTAACATTAGTTAGTAAACTAAAGGAAAAGCAACGATAGGGAAGTATGAATGATTTAAAACAATGCATGGCGATATAGCGTCCACGTTGATTTAGGGTTGCGGTGTTCCTTTTTTGTATATTTTTGTATAGCCCGGAATAGTAGCAGTTCATGGTCGCAGCCAATGAGAATAGGCGGAATATTATTAGGCAGAAATAATTATTTTCGAATAGTGAAGTGCAATGATAGTTGTATGTGTATGAGTGTTCAATCCAGTTAATAAAGGTGTCAGGTCAATAAAGTTACAATGGTTATATATTTACCCGGTCTTGACTAGGATAGATGGAAGACTTTTCAGATAGTGGGGAAAATACGAAATACTACATCTAAAGGCCTTGGCAATCGTGATACTGTCGCATGTAGGATTTTGTTATACAGAATATATATGTTCGCAACGGCGTTCTAAAGTTACATAAGATAGTGGGTAATAGTTTGGAAATAATAAATTTGTATGTGGCATCTGTTATTGCAAACCTACGGTAATTTGGTCCAGAGACGAATTTCTGCAATCAAATTAATATATATATATATATATATATATATATATATATATATATATATATATATATATATATATATGAGATTATTATTATTATTATTATTATTATTATTATTATTATTATTATTATTATTATTATTATTATTATCGATTTTAAAATACAATACAATGTATAGATGCCAACGTTACTTCAATTATGGTAAAAAAAAAGAATGTTTGGGATGAAAAAGAAATATAAAATACCTTTTCCTGAAGATATCAAATGTTTCCTTTCTAATTCGTAATGACACGAATTCTTCAACAATGTCAGAGAGAATTTTCGGAATAAAACTATGATGTAATTTGGTTATAATTCTATAAATTTCATAAAATTAAGGGACAAATAGAAAAAAAATTATTTTATCTTTTTATAAAATCATTCAAAGAAAAAATCATTTTGATGCTTGCAAACAAGTCTAAATCAATAACCAAGGATCATAACAGAATACATTTTAGTTTAATCTATTTTATAAATATCGATAAAAATCTAACCCAATCAAAAGAAAGAATAACAAAGTTTATCCATAGAAAAACATTAATTTTCAATTTGTTAAGACAATAATGACGGAACAGTTGATAAAAATCGGTAACCCAGGGTATCTGAGACCATACTAGTTGAAAATGGTGTTTTGTCTTGAAAGAGAAATTATGTACACATGTTCATATCGGCTGTCGACATACGACTTTGCGTGTGACTGTATGTGAACGGAATAAGTATTGCATGTATATATATATATATATATATATATATATATATATATATATATATATATATATATATATCAGTGTTTCGGCTTTATTTACATGTTTCCTTTTACAGAATGCGTGTATGAACTTTGGACATGCATTTGTTTTAGACATGTGCTTTTATATTGCGCGTTTTGTTTTTGAATTTTTTCCTATTTAGGAATATACCTATTTCTTTTGTTTGGTTTCCCCGACAAAGGAAGGATTGGGCCTAGTAATTCATTCCCGTTTGTTTGTTTGTTTGCCCGTTCGTTTATTTGCATTTTTTCGATAACCACGCCTTTGATTTTTTTTAATTTTGCACAAACTAAAGTCATGTTGAAAGTACTTTTTGCCAGAACGGATTTTTCAGGATAACTCTGGTTGACCCCTCCCCATCCCCATAAAATTTCCTTCAAATTGCTCGCCTCTTCGTTTGTTCGCCCTTTTTGCAATAACGATTCCTTGAATTTTTAGAAAAATTTGCACAAGCATTAATCATGGCAAAAGTCAATTTTTCACTCGTGGAGGAGAAACTTGCATGCCCAGCTTGTTTTATTTATTCCTATATTTTATTGTGATTGGGGAAAATAAACTGCTGATGTGTGATTTTGTTCAATCGGTAAAATAACTTTTCGAATAAATGTAAGTATAATACGAAATAAAATATTCCAGTTTATTTTAAAAATGATCGTATACCTAATACTTGCTGCGCTTGATTATTTTAACTGATATAAATAATTGATGAATTTTATTTATTTCAACGTTCTTTATAATAGCCCTATTTTATCTTAATAATCAACCATTGAACTGGTATTAATAACTGCGATATTTTCTACATTAAAATGACCGTAAATTTACTTTACCTGTATTTACAGTTGGTGAGTTATTTTATTCTATTGTACATTTATAACCTACTTACGTCAAATAATTTTGATTTTGAATATATATATATATATATATATATATATATATATATATATATATATATATATATATATATATATATATATATATATATTAGAACTCCGAGATAAGGCATTAAAAATTAGTCATAAAATACTATACAGTATATAATACACATGTATATTAAAAAAAAAAACATTATAAATTACACGGTAAGGGGAAGAAAATACCGTAATCAGGTGCCAGAAAAACATCGTATATATATATATATATATATATATATATATATATATATATATGCATATATATTAGGTCTATTATACAGATCATACTAGCTAAAATCCTCTATTCTATAATAAAGATCAATGTTTATATATATATAGATCAATGTTTATATATATATATATATATTATAGTAAATAATTATATATATATGTATATATATATATTTTAAAATTTTCTTCCTTTGAAGATTGTAACGCTGGGTATCGGGCAGCCAGACCAACTGCCAACATTGCCCTGCTTTTATTGAAACCAACCGATAGCTCTTTTTAGTATCTTCGTTGTTCCCTTAAGTGCAATTGTCTAGATCTCTTTTGTACTTGATTCACCAGGAATATTAGTTAGATAGGACTTCTGGTTCTTCTTTATAAGCCCTGTGGCATCTATAATAACTGGTAACATTGATATTTCTGTAAGATTCCAGTTTCTTCTCATATCATACATGTGACCTTGATATTTGGTTTGTTTCTCTCTTTTAACTCATTCCAGACCTCCATCATTAGGAACACTCACTTCAGCCAATGTTGCAACTCTCTCTGACTTATGCCATATAACTATATCAGGTTTCACAGCAGAATTTTCAAGGTCGGTGGTTGTAAGGATTACATGGTCGTAATATATGGTATATAAATCATTTCCAACTGGTCTTTCAGGTTGATGTTCCCAGGATTTGCTGCTGCATTCTACGTTTACTTTTTTACAGATGGTCCAATGGGGGTACTTACATAATCCATCATGTCTCGTTGTGTAGTAGCCATACCCTAAAAGAACCTTGCAACACTATACTAGATGACTAACTCTTTCCAATTCAGCGTGGCAGAATCTGTGTGTGTGTGTGTGTGTAAGTAAGACCTCTTTTAAGAAAGAAATTGAGCAAACCTTCTTTAAGGAATGACGCAATCAACCTTCGTGCAACACAATATAACGACGTCAGTCATTGAATACTTTGTGACTATTTCCTGTTTATACCTATCGTTCCATATAAGTTAACAAATTTACCGAATCTCCATTACTAACGGTTACTATATTGTCCAATTTCTACTGTACACTCTTTAACCCTTATCCTTGAGTGGCCTCTTGTACTTTATAAGTGGTGATGCCTATGTAAAAAAAAAATTAATCTGTATTAATAGAACTTGTTTCCTTTAGTTATTGTGCTAGTTACCAGTAACTTGGTGATTTAATTCCAGCCTACGGAATCAAGCATGATTTTGCAACTGAGTTCGAACGCTCAGAATAGCAGAATTTAACATTTCATAAACTGATGGGAACGAGGGTTTTCAGTTTTAAAAATAATTATTAATATTTATTTAAAATATTATCAAGGAGCTTACATAAGGGCATTGTAATTGTTTACAGCTGATTAAAGACAGTCTTTATTTTAAGTCATATAAGAAAACATTTTTAAAAACATAACCATCACCGGAACAAAGATTTCTCATGTGTGCTTGAAAAATAAAATAAAAAGCAACGTAATGAAATACGTTTAATATATAAGAAACAAAATAATGATTAGAAATTATCGATACATAGGTAAAAACCATTAATTATAACAGAGATTAAACATTTAAATTCGATTTATCAAAATTCAAGTATCAAATTTTGCCTGCCTGGCTTTCAATTTTCTCATCATCCAGCCGACAATCTTATTAACCATTATCTGCGGGTGACCTTTGACCCTGGTGTTTTGGTGAGTTATTAGTATACAAAAATCGTGTTTATTTAAGTGAAAGAAATCTGCTTGCTCCATTCACTGATAAATTTACTTTCTCCTATTTTTTTTCTGACAATGAAGCGACATTTTCTTTTCATTCTGGTACGTTTTTGTCCTTTATCGATTGTTTTTGCTCGGTTATTATCGATTCTATCGCATTTGTCCCACAATCATAAGATATTTCGTCTATTTTGGGCATATTTTGTTTCTGCAACGATGTCCTCGACTATTCGTCTGCGATTCTTTCTACATGTTTGCCTTTTAAGTTCTTTTTTCGTAGAATAGGTCATTGTTTGCTTGTTTTTTTTTGTTTCTGTCATTCTTTAATGTATTCCTCGCCTTGTCTTTCGTCTTTTGTCTGTGACGAACGTTTACAAATGATTTTTGTTTTTTTTATGATTGTTGAACACACTTGTTTTGCAGTTTCCCCGTGCTTAAAAAAACATAACGATTATATGGATTTAACCATCACAGTTTTTAAAATTTACATTCAATCATAAATGTTTGGTGCCTATGTGCAAGGTGGCGATGTAAAGGTGGATGCCGATGGAACCTAACAACTTAGAGTTTGTTGTAGGATACTATCGCGTTCATAGCAGCGATTACATTAGGTATACGAGAAATCTTAATGCGGTTTCTTTTGTTGAGAAAACCAATGCTAGTACAACAAGAATAATGCAAGTACTTATTTAGACGCAATGCGTGTATGTCTATGTGTTTTTGTTTGTCTTATGGAAACTGCTTCAGACAGGACAGGAAACCACTTGATGTAAGGAATTTAAAATACTACTAGAATATTAAAAACTAGCCAATAATAAATGCTAGTAGAATATATTATAACTCAAAAATTCTTTCTCTTGTGCCAGAAACATTAATCATGAAATATAAGGACTAAAGGGGAAAAAAGAGAAACGAGAGTTACGAAGCTGCCAAAATTTAACTCAAAATCCATTTTCTACTCTCCTAAACAAAAATTCGAAAAATTATTGTAATTAAGGGCAGTTGTGGGGTTGTGTTTGTATGTGTGCATCTACCTAAACGTATTAGATTAGTGCAAAATAATGTCATTTTTTTGACTTGAAGTTGAAAGTCAAAAAACGACATTGTTTTTGCACCAACATAATAAAATAAAAAGCAACAAAAACTACCCAAGATAAACTCACAATATTGTTATATGCCTTTGAAGCATTACCTAAAACAGAATATTGACGACGTTTTTGTAATATTTTATTTATTTGTGTCTAACAGGTACAAAATTAACTGTGGGAAAGATCAACATTTAGAACAATTTTTTGCCGTCGAGCTTTCGTGCGAAATCGTACTTTTTTAATTACATTTATAAAGGTAATATTATACTGTAACCAATGTAGATGTAAGAGGGATAGGAGAAAATGAGAAAAGGTATCGGAACAAGTGAAGAAAAAAGAAGGTAAGAGTAGAGTTTCGAGAGAACTGGAGCTACTTCGGCTGAGCATTTTTTAATAGCACAGCTGGGATGAGATCAGGTCCACATGCTTTAGAAGTGTCAAGATTTTTTATGATAGCATGTACCTGAGCAGGGGTGATTTTTAGATCGTCTACCGTGGCGTCTGTCCGCAAAGGAAAGTCAGGGAGGGGGTGGTTGGAAGGGTCCAGTGTGGAGTTCGAGACAAACCGGCTGGCAAACATATTAGCCTTGTCGGTTGCTGAGCAAACAACCTCCTGATTATTGGTTAGTGGGGGAATTGCTGATTGTCCATTATTTACAACACTGTTGCAGATTTTCCAGAAGTCACGATTTCCTAATTTTTGTGCTTCGATGCGTTTTTTAGTGGTTTAAGTAAATTCTCTCTTAGCTGTCGCTATTTCTTTCTTAACATTATTTCTAGCTTCTATATACTTTTGTTTGTTTGAACTGGACTTATGTCGGTTAAAACTGCTTCTGTGGTACCAATATTCAAGAATTCTGGCGAAAGAACTGACCCATCAAATTATCGCCACATTAGCCTCCTTCCACTTTTCGCCAAAATATTTGAGATCATAATTAACCATGCTCTAGTCCGGCACCTTACAGATGCTAAACTTCTGACTGACAAACAATGTGGATTTAGACAAGCCCGTTCCACAGCTGACATCCTCACTGTTATCTCTGAACGTATATACCATTCACTGGACAAAGCGGGGGAGGGCAGAGCGGTAGCTCTAGATATATCTAAGGCTTTTGACAGGGTATGACACAAGGACATCCCCAGGAAAATTAAATCATACGGTATCACTGGTAGAATACTTAGCATAATTGAATCCTTATTAGACAAGAGAAAAATCCAGGTTGTCCTCGACGGTCGAACATCTAAACAGTATGATATAAATGCGGGAGTGCCTCAGAGGTCTATTCTTGGACATCTATTGTTCCTGATATTTATTAATGATCTCCCCGACAAAAATACCTCTGAGATGGGTATATATGCTGATGACACTACACTCTATAACAGGCATGACAGGAAAACAAATGAACACATATCTAAAGAAATGGCAAAAACACTAGAGGATGACCTCCAATCTGTAGTGGAATGGGGACATAAATGGATGGTCACATTCAATGCTCCAAGACTAAACTGGTTTCCTTCAATAATTACAAGAAACCTTCTCTGCCACCAATAGCAATGGCCAGTGACTCCCTGTCTGAGAGTACATCTTTCAAACTGCTTGGCCTAACGTTCACAGGAAACATGAGCTGGAACAATTATATTGAAAACATTGCCAGGGCCGCTGCGAAAAAGGTAGACTCTCTCTACCGTGCTAGAAAGTTACTGACACCTGAAAGTATCCTGTACCTCTATAAGGCCACCATTCGCCCATGTATGGAGTATTGTTGTCACATTTGGGCTGGTGCATCTGCTACTAATCTCTCGCTCCTAGACAAGGTTAAAAAAAGAGTTGCCAATCTGATAGGCCCTGAACGTGCATCTAAGCTTCAGCCTCTGTCCCATCGACGAAACGTTGCATACCTCTGCTTGTTCTACAAGTATTTTAATGGTGAATGCTCTGACGAACTGCAGACACTTGTGCCCCCACGACGTAGACACCCTCAACAAACCCGACAGGCAGCTAAATCCCACCCCCACACTGTAGAGATCCCTAGATGTAAAAGATCTTTCTACTCCAGTAGTTTCTTCTCCAGAACCGTTAGACTCTGGAATTCCATTCCAGGTTCCTGCATCCCTAACTGTACTGACATGCAGAAGTTCAAGTGCAACGTGAACCGACATCTTGCTGCCCAAATCCCTACATAGTGCCCCAGTAGTTGCTGCCCCTGATAGTAGCCCCCTACACCAAAGTGGCAATGTGCCTTGTTTGGGGTGAAAATGTAAAAAAAAAAAAAGAGTGTGGGAATAAGAACAAATTTCTCTTTCTTAACTATACCGTTTATGTTTTTTGTTTTAATTTTTATTAACAAATTTAAAATAAAAAGGATGGATTACGCGGATGAGTTCTATTATTTTCATAATAACTACTTAAATAAAAAAAATTATGTTTAAACACACACATGCACACGTATATATATATATATATATATATATATATATATATATATATATATATATGCTGATCCAAAATTTAAGACCATTTAAAAATGTTTAAGAAACACAACTTTTTTTTAAGGACAGATTTTAAACTCTTCCGACTTAAGGTTACTAATACTACAATCTAAAAGGTTATGGAAACAAAAAGCTACATTCCAAAAATTTATTTTTAAAATTTACATTTTTATTAAATTTGGCTTTTTACACATGATCAAAATTATAAGACTAGAGACAAAAATTCTATTAAATTGTACAAAAAGTGCATGAAAAGTGTATGAAAACATTTAACAATCAAACTTAATAAGTTCTACCTACACTGTTTTTGATAACTTCAAAAATTCTTTGGAGCATGCTAGAAATAAGGGTTTCCATTAAGGTGCGGGGGATCCTACTCCAGTTTTAGAAGATGGTTTCACGAAGTTCATTTTTTGTTGAATATTGTTTGGTATTTCTATAAACCTCTCTTGTCATCCATCCCCATGCATTTTCAATTAGGTTCAAGTCCGGTAAGCATGCAGGATGTCCCAAGAGATGGACTCCATTTTCTTTTAGAAAGCTGAAGATCCGTCTTGCAGTGTGGATTGCAGCATTATCCTGTTGGAATAAGTATCTACCCCGACACAAATGATGACCCTCCATCATCAAAGATGCTTTATGTAGCATGCTAACATAACCAGCTGCTGTCTGACGACCCTGCAATACCTGGAGCTCCATCGTCTCTCTGTAAGAAAAGGCACCTCATATCATTACGGACCCTTCACCACTATGACGCGTGGAAAAGATTTCAAGGGGCATGCTTTTGTCATGCCAGTATCGCTGGAAGCCATAGGAGCCAGCTAAATTGAATTTTTTCTCATCAGAAACCAGGACTTTCTTCCACTTCTCAACGTCCGAGGTTTGGTATTCACGACCAAATCTTAAGCGGTCCGCTTTGTGACATGGAAGCAATCGAGGAATTTATTTACGCTTTTTATTTACCATGCCTTTTTTTGTAAGTGTCGTCTGATAGGTATTGGATTGCAATCAGCATCTGTAACCGCCTTAAATTGACTAGAAGTAAGTCTTCTATCATGCATAACATCCCGTCTGATTCTCCTACTCAATGCAGGAGAAATTTTTGGGTGGCCTACCAAAGGATTTTGTTTTTCCATTATTCTCAGTGTTCTTTAGAAAGTTGCAAATAACAGTTTTACTGCGATTTACCTTAGCTGCTATCTCTCGCTGTGATAAACCTTGCTTATGGAATCGTAGAATTCTAGATCGCTCAATTTCGGTTAGTTTTATTGCTTTAGGCATAGTAACACCTTTACACAGTAATTGCTAATCTCTAACTAAACTAAAAACATTAGAATTACTATAAATCTAACAATTTATACCCTTGGTTTTATAATTTTGATCATGTGTACAAAACCTAATTTAATAAATATTGCAAATTTTTTAATAAAATTTCTGGAATATACCTTTTTTGTTTCCATGACCTTTTAGATTGTAGTATTAGTAACCTTAAGCAAGAAGAGTTTAAAGTCTATCCTTTAAAAAAGGTTTCTTCTTAAAGATTTTTAAGTGGTCCTTAATTTTTGATCAGCAGTATATATATATATATATATATGTGTGTGTGTGTGTGTGTGTGTGTGTGTGTGTGTGTGTGTGTGGATACAGTTGATACCGGTTGTTGTGCGTGTGTTTTTATTATTTCAACCTCGAGAATTTTTATTTAAATCATTACAAGTGGTTTCACTATACAGGGCAATAAAATTATCCTGCCGATCTCGTCAGACGATCTAAACCCCCAAAAAAACTATAAGGAAAAAGATTCTTTTAAATTACGTTAGGGTATCAAAAAATAAGGTTTGAAGTGCTGGATAGAGAAGCAGCCTTAAAAAATAGTGAAAATACTGATACCACCATCAACTACATTGAAGCAACCCCCATTTAATAATAATAGTTGAAATAAAAGACACATATCCGGGAAAATCATTTATGTTCAACCCTCTTTTTTATATTATGATCAGGGATAAACTTGGAAAAATAATCTTTAACACTCGCTTCCCTCAAACAACATATTACATAAAATATTTCATTAAATATTTAATAAAAATAATATAAAACTTGCTACAGTTGCAGTGACAATTTATAAAGAATAATAAAAAAAACACACAATAATAGAATACTAAACAATAGCAACAATAATTACAATTATATCAGTAACACCGCAAACTGAAAATGTATAAATAAGGCATAAGAATACCCACTTGGATAACAATGCTTACAATCTGAAGTTGTTTACAAGGCAATTATTGCCCAAATAGAAAATCTAAATTATAAAAATATTATTACGGACTTGCTGAAGCGTCGTGTAAAAATCGTTTTAGAGTCTTCAAATGTCTTTTACTAACCCCAAACACCCGAACAAAACCTTCCTAACTACCCACTATTTTAGCCTAATTCAAATTAATTTTACACCCGCCATAAAATGGGAAATTCTCAAAAAATCCAATATTTGTAAATCCCTATATTCTACTTGCTTTCTTTGTCTGCATGAAAAAATTTGTATTACTAATTTTAAAGATAAAGACAAATTATTAAATATTAGAAATGAACTGTTTATTGTTTGCAAGCATTACAAACCTCCCCTTTTTAGTAACTTCACGCCATATTGAAGCACTTTCATTAAACACACTCTCATTCAAGTAGATTACCTTTAACTTTATTCCATTAGTGATCCAAATCCCGGCTCCAAACCAGGCGTTTCAAAGATTAAGTGTTTTCCTAAGGATATTATGGTACCTACAATTGCAGAGGTCTGAAGGCCACCTAAATCATCGGGGATTTGTACTTTTTTAAATTGTCCTTCCAGACGACTTGATACTACTCCTAGTGAACCAACTACAAGCGGGATTATTTGTGTTTTAAACCCGTATATACGCCTTATCTCCAAGGCAAATGGGGCATAATTGCTCCACTTTTCATTCTCCCTTTTACTCACATTCCCGTCCCGGGATATTGAAAAGTCTACAATCTGTATGTGTGTGAAAAAGACTAAACGAAAAACAAATTAAACGTTTTCTGAAGACATGATTTGAACAAAACCGATAAACATCCTGATTCCTATGAATTATTTATGTGTTTATTTTTTTTTTACTATTGTCTTTTTTTCAAACATCCTGTCTCCACGGCATTTCATTTATAATATATCGTGTATTCCCAGGCCAAGAATTCGTTTTAAATTTTGATGTTTAGCTCTTTCGTTAAGGAATGCTCTCCTAAATGGTAACGTTTACAATAAATGAATAATATCTATCATTTTACCCAACCTGTTTATCAGTAACATACATATTACTGACGCGTGCCGCGCACATCGTTCCCCTAAAAATGTATTGCTCAATATAACTCCAAATTTGATGTAGAGCAAATATTTTTATCTATTAAACTTTCGAAAAGTTCTTTTTTTCTGTTCAAGGATCATTTCTGTAACCACGTCTATGTTTTTTTTGTTTTTTTTTGCGAGTCTCTTTTGTTATTTTTATGAAACGTCCGCGTGGATATTTTTCTAATCATTTTTTTATTTCTTGTATGTTTGTTCTTGGCTTCGATACACCCTGTATTGTTTCTCTGGGCGGTGTCTCTTTCTGCGATTATCAGCCTATTAAGGGTAATATATTATCTTTGTTATTTTGTGTTTTCCAGTATCATTTTACAGGTGTACTGCATTGTGAATGATCAATAGTTTTCTGATATTCTGGTCAAGATGTTTGAGTTTGAATCCAGCTCATGGACCAAAGTATCTTTTTGTTTGATTCCTTTTACTAGATTTCTACTGCATAACTTAGTTGGTTTTTCATTAGTTCCAGCTTTGAGAACAACCCTCTTTTATATAGCATTGTTTGATTTGATATCCTTTGTTCCGTTGTACGGTTGTCAGTAGACATATATCATATATTTCTCATTTGCTTTTGAAAACTTCTTTCTATGTGATTATTTCTACAGTAGCATTCAGTTGCTAGGCTGTTCTCTTTTGTGATTTCTTTCTTTCTATGCCCTTTTTGTTTGTTTATTATTATAATTCATTATTGGCTCACAAGGAGCTTTCAGACAGGTCATAAAAGATCTCTCCTTGAAAACAATCTGTGGTGTCCCTGGAAGCTAAGTGACAACAAGTCCCCCCGGATAATTTATTATTATTATTATTATTATTATTATTATTATTATTATTATTATTATTATTATTATAATTATTATTATTATTATTATTGCTGTTGTTGTTGTTGTTGTTGTCTACACTTTAGAATTTTTAACGCAAATCATCATCATCACTGAATGTCTTAAATGGATTTCTATTAGTGAAGTCCTAGCGACAACAAGTCCCCTCAAATTCCAGCACTCTCCGCCGCCTTTTATAGCAACTGCAAATTATTTTACTTCATCATCATAGCAATTCCACAAAGATTTCTCGCTAGCTACGTACGTTGATCTTCTCTGGAATTTGAATAACAATCCCGCCCTTATCCTGTACTTTTGCGCCTTTCCAGCAGAGTTCGGAATAATCATCTTCCTAGATCTTTCTATTCTCTTTGACCAATCACAACAATTTTGTGTGGCACCTGGCAATGATAATATCATTAGATCTCTATACTTGAATGAGGAGTAGTGTAAGGAATTACGTTTAGTGTCAGTTTCTTTGTGTATGTACATTGCTTTTATGTTATGTTTTCGTTTTATTTAAATATCAACTTGCATTTGTTTGATTAGCGTTTGTAGTTTATGCCGATTAGTTTTCCGGTTTCCCTTAAAATGTCTCCTGTTTCCATAATTACCGTTAATTGTATGGTGTTTATCTTCCATTTGGTTTCAATTTCTCCTAGTCCCTTTTCCAATTTTTTTTCGAAATTTCTCTCGTGCTCCTAGTATTACTGGTATTATGTTGCCTTTTTTTATATTGAATATTCCTTTCATTTCTCTGGCAATTTTCTTCATTTGATAGCCGAGGGTATCAAGAACTATTTCTTCAGTATATGGTATGAATCGACCGAGTTGAACACCGATATCTGGTGTAATCCTAAGAATGAAGGGCCACCCTCCCATGCACCTCGGTGTAGCAGCTAATTAAAAGAAAGCTTTCGGGTCACCCTTGACTATAGTAGGCTAATAAGCGGTTGTTGTTGTTGTTGTTGTTGTTGTTGTTGTCGTCGTTGTCGTCGTTGTTGTTGTTGTAGTAGTAGTAGTAGTAGTAGTAGTAGTAGTAACGACGACGACTCTGATGCCTCACCAATAGATAGGTTTGTATTTTTGCAGCTAATTTGGAACGGAGGAATAATTCGTGGCGAAAACAATTTCACTGTATATGATATCTCACCATTGCCGCGTGAGTTTGCCTTCTAAAGTAAAGTTAGTCTGAGACGTTAATCAAATCTACGGTGTCATCAAGTGAAAACATTCAACCACTTAGTTTACTGATGTGATCATCACACGGATGAAAAGAGGAACGTTAAACTAGTCAGCTTTTACAGTAAGTGAACAAGCGAAATCCAATTTGCGAACCACTTGTAATAATCTATTTCTATTTTATCCTACAGCTACATCTTTTCACTATGCAATTATTTATATTCTCTCTATCTCTCTTTCTCTCTCTCTTTCTTTTTTTCTCTCTCTCTCTCTCTCTCTTTCTCTCTCTCTCTCTCTCTCTCTCTATATATATATATATATATATATATATATATATATATATATATATATATATATATATATATATCTTGGCTGTTTCTAGGAAACAAATTCCGGACCATGTGTATCACAATCCGGGGCATTTAACCGTTACGCCATAAACGGCAGTTATTGTTGGTGTACTACAGAAAGAAAAGGCGAAACTGCTGATGCTTACTGTCATTGTAGTGAAAGTTACCGTTCTACACGGTAAGGATTAGAGGGGGAAAACTGGTGTTTGATTGACAAACGAAAGCTCTGATGTTCGTGGGACTGAAGTAAAAGATGCACTTTTTCATACAAACGTCGAAGAAAAAAAAACAAACGTGTGTGTGCAGCAAAATATAAAGGTGGCATCAACAAGAAAGATGATGGATCGTTATCGCAGAGTCGTGCTGATAATTATTCAAGCTGAAGTATTCCTTTTCTCTATTTTGCTGTGAGTTGTTGCTTTTGGGCTAAATGATATAGCATTTTCGCTAGCCAGAAAATATGTTGATCATGATGATGATGATATTTTTACGATGATAATAGTGACATTTGTTGTTGATGTCGAAGGAAGAGTCCAACTGCTGCTGATGATGACTGTCGTCGTCATAGTAAAAATTGCGGTTCCGTCCAGTAAAGATTCAGGGAAACCTATGCGGTGAGCGCTATGTTTGAAGCTTCAGAGAAGTCACGCATCAATTTTTTTTACTTCCAATTAATATAGATATGGCTCTTAGATAGGTCAACTCGAGTGACGATATGCGCAGAAAGAAAGAAACTGTGTTGGTTTCATACAGACGGATGTAGGTGTCCAAGATTTAAAACATTCGTTTTGTAAACATGCTGTCTTATACTTGGTCAGCACCACAAGTTGCTCTCTCTGGATAATTGATCGTGTCAACTATGAATGCTTAATGGTAGACGAGTTATGTGTTTGTAAACGCCTGAATGTTGACATTTTCTGCCTATGTATCGAGGGGGAATGTGTTGCGAAATTACAACCTCCAAGCGCTGAATGGCATGCCCCACATAACCAACCTCTTACTGAATATTACAGCGATAAACAAGTTGTTCTCTCTGGATAATTGATCGTGTCAACTAGATATCTGGTAGGCATGAGTAGCAAAACAGTATTAAAAGTATATCAGTGAAGACAGTCGACGTAATTAGTCCATGTATTTCTATATTTGAGTAAATCGGTGACGCAAGTTTAGGTTGACTGTGTTCGATGTCAGCAATGCAAGTTAGTCTGTACTATTGAAAACGTTGAATGCAAGTGGATCCACACTGTTGAAATCCGAAGTGCAAGTGAGTCTTCGTCGTGATTTAAGATTGAAGTGCAAGTCTGTGCAATCGGAAATAGTAAGCGCAGGTGGGTTTGCACTGTTTTAAGCACGCATTATCTCAAAATGAGTGTGCAGATTCGAAGAAACGTGTAGAAGTGAGTATGCATTATTACTAGGGCTACGACAACAGCGTATTTGTTTCATTGTTTTGACTCTTGAGTATATATCCGACACAAGTACAGTTAATCAAGCGAGAACCACATCACTCTATATAAAAGCATATAAGATATCAACGGATACACACCCGAGAGTCAAAACAATGAAAAGAATATGCTGTTGTCCTAGCCTCAATTATTACTAATTTCGTTGATCAAGTTCAAGAATCCTTAGACGAGGTAATCAACAGATGTTCAATAATTGATTATGCAAGTGGGTCCTCATATCGGTCACAGGGCAAAATTCGTAAATTTGAAGAGACGAATACAAGATGACAACATGGGGAGGAAAATATTATTTAAGAACATCTGATGTTACATATTTATCAGCTTAGTTTTAATCTAAATATTTTTCAAATGAAGTTTTGACATTTTTTTTTATCCAATGTCGGACAAAAGTAATTTAAATTTTCTAAAAACACCATGTGTTGAAGGACTTATGTGAGGTATTTTCGTAATGTTAATTGAAAGCCTATGTTGTTAGTTGAGCATTGCACTTTGTTTTCAGATAGCTTTAGTTTGTAGCGTTATCGTTTTCCTTCTTGTTCAAAATCAGGTTTGCCGTTAGTGGTAATGCTATGTTGTAAGTATCCCTTTTATGAATTCGTTTACCTCGTTGCCAGATTTGTTGTGGTCTGAAAAGGTCAATAAGAAAGATATGGTTTAGAAACGGTATTTGTATTTACAATAAGACAGAATACACAGAGAACGAGAGTCGTAGTACTTAATGAATTCATGTCGTACTACGAGTGACTCTCCAGCGTGATAATTCTCGGTATAATTATATCTTCAGGCGGTTCATGTATGGGTGAATCCCCACAATACTATACAAGATCGTGTACATATTGTTTCATGCAATGAATCAACCATTCTTATTTCTAATAAATTTCATTGTTCATACTTAATCTGATGAACATTTAATATTATTATAACTAATGTCGTATACATATAGTCCGGTTGATATTTTCCGACTTTCTCATAGGTTTCAATTCTCATTGGATCAAACAAAACACGTTAATATAAAACGAGGCTGTACTAATCGAACTAATCTGCACTGATTTCTATCGCTTTTTTGTTCTTTTTGTTTATTACATCAATACAAATAGATTAACTAGTCCCCCGACAAAAGGAGAGCGGACCTGTAAATTCACCCTTGTCCGTTTGTCCGTTTATCTATCCGCACTTTTCTCAATAACTACACCTTGGGATTTTTTAAAAATTTTGCACAAACATTAAACATGATATGAGTAAAAAAGTAACAGAACAGATTTTCCGGGAAAACTCCGGTTGCGCCCTAGGGGTGCCATTCCAGGTTAAATTAGCTAAAATTGACATTTTGTGCTTATCAAAAAAAGTTGATGCCTTGGATTTTTCTAAAACCTTCTGAAAAGTTGTAACTGACTGATTTCTATATAATTTTGCATCCTTTTCCCTTTTCCTTATTTCTCTGATTATATAATAAAGTTATATACGAGTATAAGTTTTATCCCTCATCTTACATTTAGCATATATATATATATATATATATATATATATATATATATATATATATATATATAGTTTGTTTCGTTGTATCACATCTCCTCAGTGCGGCCAGACCAGCAGCTTTCCCTAACCAAGGATTGAACCTCGAACCACCGCGTTCATAGTCGGCAGTTCTACCCATCGACCCACGGGAGCGGTGCCTGCAAATGTCCTCATCAATTGTCTATCTCTAACAAATGGTCGTCCACCATTATTCAAGAATGATACAAAATAAAGATAATTGATTATATATATATATATATATATATATATGTATATACACACATATATATATATATATATATATATATATAATCAATTATCTTTATTTTGTATCATTCTTGGATAATCGGAGATACACTTTTGTAGAACTGCACTGTAAACTTATATGGCTCAGAATTAATGTGAATCATCGAATTTATCACATTTTATTATATTAAACCAACCCCGGGTTAAAGGTGGTTATGACTCGATATCAACCAATTCGTTTCATGTCAGACCGAAAAGCGAGCTCGTGATTGCTTCGATGCTTGTCGCGTGACATCAGACACGCACGAACTAGAATTTTCTTTCACACTCTTCAATCCTTCAATATACAACACACACACACACACACACACACACACACACACACACACACACATCTATACATACTGTTAAGTATTCTCCACAAACAAGCACATGCAATAAATCTAGTATTAGTTGTTATTTTTAAGTTTTTGTTTGTCAGTGGAGCTATCGTGCGTTTTCAATGTCACCCCTCCATGATAAAGTTTACCAAAATTATAATGAACCCAGTTACACCCCACCTTGTTGCATAGAATGCATATTCTATATTTTCTATTGATGACTTCACTACTTTGGAATTTTACTTAGCAAATGTATAATATTGATTCCTATTCGATCGCATCTATCCTTTAAAAGTACCTTACTTAATATAACTCAAAATTTCATGTAGAGTAGGGTGGGCGCATCTTATAAATTCTAGAGTTTATAAACAAAAATAATAATGCGCCATGTTAGTCACTGCGTTGCCGAAAATGTATACTTCGAATTAATAATGATACTCCGTTCCCAGGCTCTTTTAGCGTTTCAGAGCAGTTAATTTATTTCATCCCTAATTCTAAGAACAATAAAACCTATTATATTTTTATATTTCAGCTTTTATCGGCATTATTTTAAACCCAAGAAAAATATCACATGAAGTATAATGCGAAAGTCTCTTTGTGTAAACAAATCGAGCGGAGGTATTTCGGACGATGTGAAAACATCGTTAAACTCACTACTCGTTCAAGCAGCCGCCAATAGCGTAATGGTTAGGAGCCTTGACTGCCGTACAAACGGTCGGGTTTCAATCCTGGCTTGGTAGTTGCCTGTCTAGCCGCACTGTGAAACAGCGAAACAGTACTGTATGTGGATGACTATAATGCTCCTCACCTTGAGTTGAGCATATTGAGAAGTGAAACACGAATTACCATTAGCATATAAGCGACGCTCTTTGTGTAAACAAATCGAGCGAAGGTATTTCGGACGATGTGAAAACATCGTTAAACTCAGTACTCGTTCAAGCAGCCGCCAATAGCGTAATGGTTAGGAGCATTGACTGCCGTACAAACGGTCGAGTTTCAATCCTGGCTTGAGCTGTGAAACAGCGAAACAGTACTGTATGTGGATGACTATATACATATATATATATATTCATATAAATACATATATATATGTATATATATACACACACACACATATATATATATATATACGTAATATAGTTTAACTAAAATGTAATAATAATAATCTTTTATTATTTACATTATATTTTTTGTAATATATGATTCCAAATGTTTGAAAACTTAACTTTTACAAGTAATTGTAAAAAAGGCGCAAAATCACAATAAAATAAAATAAAAAAATAAAAAACAAGACTCAGCGATACCCGATCGTGAATCTTAAAAACTCGAATCAATAGGATCTTTAATGAAATAACTCATACTTCAACAGATATAAATTCAGACGGCTTCAAGTTTTATCTTAAATATCATTTCTTTGTAAGATGGAACAAAATAAAAAGCACATCTTTTGACATATAATCTAATGCAGACATATCCTTATATAGTTATTTTAATAAAGAAATGTTTGCATTTTCCTTTAAAGTAAAAAAAATGTTTATCTAAATAGCACATGCCAGGGGAAATTATTATATGAGAAGATTATAAAAATACTTAAAAAGGTAGAACAATACATTTTAGAAACAAGTATACTTTTTTTGTTCGTAGCATAATATTCACTTGGATATTATATATATAAAAAAAGAATATGAAATATTCGTTGTACAAAATATAATTTGATTTAATACAAATGTCATTTCAAATTTCTATATGACATTTTTAGTTGAGTGTTTTTAACTTTAAATAGTTTTTCATGTTCGAAACATGTGTTTTCTATCTGTGTAAATAGAAGTCCGCTTATATGCGTATATACAGGGAGGAACGATGAATTTGTCGCCCCAAAGAAAATAACACTACAGTTTTATTTTAAAACTTTTATTGAAAAAATCAATTCAGGTAACTTGATTGTGTAGTAGAGCTGATATCTATTCAATGTAGCTGCCTTCAACCTCAATTACCGTCTGGAAGTGGGAGCATGGCTTTTCTAACAAGCGCCGGCGAAAGCTCGGCGAACACTCGGCGGATGGCGCGATCAGGATAACTTTGGTGTTATGGAAGATTATGTTGGTGATGTTGTGGACGTATGACCAAACGAAGTAGTCCAGCAAGTTCAGATCGGAGGAGAAGCGGGAGGCCAATGAGAGAAAGGTACAAAGTCGTAGCACCTCTTTCTGAAACCAATCATGGTCTCATTGGACTTGTGGACCGGCGTCGAGTCCTGCTACTATACCCAGTGGCCACCTGATTGGACCAGAGGATTACTACACTATTCAGCACACCAGATACACTTTGGTGTTGACTTTCAAGCCGACTTCGAAGATGTGCGGTGACGTGATGTTGCCCTCTAATTAACACCAAAAACCATAACCGCATTAGCATTTTGAGAGTGCTGGAAATGGTCCTGTTGTCAAAACTTGGATCGGTAGAGAGCATGAATTGTACAGTAGCGCATCTCTGATCTCGTTTGTTGAACATTGTGTCACTTTCAGACTTGATAAAAGGCCTCTATCAATCTGTATATCTATAAATGTAATCTATCACTAGTACTGGCCAGGTTCAACGACGCTTAACTTCGGTGAGTCAACTTGATTATGCTGTATATGGATTGATAAACACAGCCAGATCCAAGATGACTTAAACTCAGTACTTCCGATTACATGAACTGTCACTGAATAGGTTGTTTTTGCTGAGGTGGGGTGACAATTTCTCTGTTTAAAACTCTAGAAGTGTAAGCCATTTTGAGTTTCAGAACAGTGTCAGATGGTTCGCTGTTACACACAAGTCCTGGGAGGTAACTTGTTTGTAGTAGACAGTTCCACAGAACAAAATATTCTTACCGTGTCGAAACCCGGGAAAAGAACATGTGAAATTGCTCCAGAAAAGGTTTAATATTTATGAAGCAATTCTGGTTTCTGATTGGTTGGTAGCAAAACGTGAATTAATTTAATTCGTCAGTTCTTAGCAGCATCGTTTATAAATAGAATCGTCCGACTGTGTGGGATAGTATACGCTGCGATTATTTTGTAAGTTTGTTATCTCCTCTTTGTCTTTTTCCTTTTCTTCCTCTTCACTGAGCCGGATTTTTTTCTACACAACTTTTTTCCCCTCTCCTACTGTTTTTACTGTTATTATAACAGTTTTTGAACTTTTTTTTAACCGTTTTTTAAAACGGTTCGGCTATGGCCGCTTCTGCGAGCCAGACGCCTGTTGTAGTCGACACTATGGAAGCAGAATATACTACACCTGCTGAGACCAACAGCACATGGAAGAAACCACCAAAAGTTGAAATTAACGTCAAGGACTTTATAGAGAAAGCAAAACAATGCTTGGAGTATGTTACAGAAACTGGGATAACCATAAACCTACCCAAATTACAGGAAATACAGAAGAGATGTTTAACCTTATTCGTCGTAGATCGGAAAACCAAGAGAGTAATAAGAGCCACAGCAGATATTATCATTAACCTATTGGCTTCAACTGGCGTCAGACCCCTATGCATTGTAAAATGCAAGGGATATAACACTTGGAGTGTTCTGCTCAACTCGGCGGAGGAATGTTTAGCATTATCCCAAAAAGAGATTATCACGAAAAACCACATACTAAGAACTGAATACATGGGTAAACGGAGAACGACTGTCTCCGTTTTCCACGTCCCACACTATGTAGAAGGGGAACAAATAGGAGCCCTTTTCCTTAAATACGGAGAAATAATATCTATTCAAGTAGATGAATTCCACGGCATTTGGTCTTTTGACATTTTGCTAGATAAAGACAACTTCATCAACATACCATTTTTCCTCGAAATAGGAGAGGAGAAAATACCCATCATCGTAGCAGGCAGGAGGCCAACCTGATGGAATTGTGGTGAAATTGGTCACCTCACTTCAGAGTGCCCCCTTAAAAAACCCCACGTGAACCCCAAAACAAGAATTGGTCAGCATTTGGGAATGTCACGCTCAGTTAATGACTCCAACCCCCTCCCCCATGAAAAGACTAATAATGACACCCCAGATGGATTACTTAAAGGAGAACCATAGCAAATCGCCACGGGTAAAAACTCCTGGACGTCTGAGTCTTGAAAATATGAGAGAGGAGGCCATGTTAAAAAACGACCCAGACAAAGCCAAGTACATTGAAATCGTGCAACTTAAAAAAAAAACTTGACGCTCAAAGACAAACAACATCAAAATCTCCCCCTCCCTCCCCTTGTAAATCACAACCCCTTCCCCCAAAACAAAGCCCTAAACTCCCTACCAACCCTAACACACAGTCTCCAACAAAAGTAAAAACTCGCTCTCCAGTTAGAATGCCCCCTCCTGTCACATCTCCTCTTCCCCATAAACTTCCCAAGTTAATTCCTCTTAGCCCGATGGCAAAAAACAGTAAACCAGCTTCTCCTGTTCCCTCCACCTCAATTACTCCTTCTGCCTCACCTGTAAAATCATCCGCCAACACACACACGGCCATGGAGATTGAAAAAAGCCCCTCCCTAGAAAGGAAAAAAACCCTCCACCTCCCGGGAAAAGACATATGCATTATCAATAACGCAACCCTAAACAATCACAAAAACTTTAAAGGGGTTGATATGTCCAAGCTGATTGAATTTAAAGAGGTAGGTGGGAAACTCATTGACATACCCACAAACTTCCCTTAAGCAAAAAGGTTACTGACAGTAATAAGGAAAAAGGAAGAAGCAAGGGACCTGTAGTCAATGCTTGAGGAAGCAAATCAGACTTTTAACGTTTCTCCTCCCCTAGTCGTTTTTAGAGATACTGATATAAAAAAAATAAAAAAATGTTGTGTTGGGAGGGTCCCGGTAAAAATGCACCCCTCCCTGTATAGGATAGCCAAATTAACCTATCCTCTGCATGTCGGCGGTATCTCTCGTGACGGACTCATCGATACTGCGATGGGTACCTATTCCCTCACGAGAGCTGTCGGCACGCTCACGACCGCGATGTTCGTTTCTGGTACTCAACCCTAAGGCACAATCATGGATGTCAAGCTTGCAAGTGTGAATGTCCGAGGGCTAAGGGCCGACTCGCGAAAATGGCGCTTGAGTTTGGACCTGCAGCACCTCGGAGTGGATATTTATTCCTGGTGACCATTTACGTGCGCTGTATAAGACCTTTAAGGATTATTCAGCGTACTTTAATTCTCACTCTAGAGGGGTCTCTTGGCTAGTTAAAATGTCTCTAGATGCGTCGTGTGACCCGTGCTATATGGATACGGAGGGAAGACTATGCGTTTTGGATGTTACCATAAAGGGTAGGGCATTACGTTTTATTGGGGTTTATGCGCCCAATAGCCACGTTGAGCTGGCTGCCTTTTTTCGGCGAATCGAGCAGTTCATGGATACTTCTCGAACGGTTATCTTAGCGGGAGACTGGAACGCGGTCCTGGATCCCGAGTTAGATCATCTTGGGTTACCTACTAGGGGTACTACCAGAGATCGGGATGCTGTTTTATTTCGTGAATTTGTGGATAAGTTTGATCTTATCGACAAATTCCGAAATGAAAAGCCCCGTGACTTAGTGTGGACGGACAGGTAGACGCGGCTCCGGTTCGGTACAGCTCTCGAGTTATATCGACCGGTTCTTAGTTAGGAGAGTCGATGTAGGGGTATTGAATTGTCCAAGTTTCCACAACATAGTTTACTCGGATCACAGACTTGTCCGTGTACGGGTAAACTTAGATAGACCTAAGCCTAGATTAGCCGGTTACTGGAAGCTCAACACGTCGTTATTCGATGTGAAGGGCTTCCGGGAAGGGCTATTACTAACCATACAGCGGGAGCTGACAGGGGCAATTATAGGGAATAGGTGGTGGGTAAAAATTAAGGAATCCATTAGGTCCTTTTCTGCCAATTTTAGCAAAAGACTCAACCTAGAATCTAGGGCAGCTAAAGCGACACTAGAATCTAGATTAGATCGGGCGGTGGAGGAGGGGGATAGTGCTAGCGTTAATTTAATTAAGGCTCAGCTTGCCTCCCTTACTGAAAAGGAGCACCAAGCTTTAGCGATTAGGGCTAGGTTAAAAAGAATGCCCCAGGAAGCAACAAACATGGCCGCTGAACTGCGTGCAGAGGAGCTTAGGCAAGCGGCCGATAGGCACATCGCTCGTGTCACATTGCCGGACGGGCGTACCGTGACCACAAACCAGGGTGTGCTGGAGGCGTTTAGATCTCATTTCCAGGAGCTTTTTTCCATGGAACCCGGACTGTCATTAGAACAGTTCGACACCTATTTGGCTGACTTTTCTTGTCTTTCGACGACCGAAGCGGCTAGGTGCGAAGGTGGCATAACGGAGGAAGAAGTCATTGAAGCCTTAAAGCGGGTCGGCCTCAATAGGTCTCCGGGGATCGATGGTCTGCCCTACGAAGTGTATTTGAGGTTGTCGCACATCTTTGTCCCTTTGCTGACGGTTTTGTTTAACTCATCGTTTAGGAACGGCTCAATCCCCAAGTACTTTACCATGGGTGTGATAAAACTTGTTCGTAAAATCAAAGATGGTAGGGATGGGTTAGGTAATTTCAGGCCCTTAACGATGCTTAACGCAGAGTTAAAGATTTTGGCCAAGATTCTCGCAAATCGTCTGCAGCTTGTGCTGGCACGTCTAGTTAGCCCCGAGCAAACGTGTGCCGTGAAGGGCAGGACAATCCAGGATAACTTGCACACGATACGCCTGATGATAGAAAAAGTCGACACTGAGGCCGCGCTGATCAATTTAGATCAGTCCAAAGCCTTCGATAGGGTTGATCATCGATACTTGGGGGCTGTTTTGTCGGCGGCCGGTTTTGGCCCGCAATTTCGCTCGTGGGTTCATCTTCTCTATGCTAACCCCGCGGTGATGGTAGAAGTAAATGGGAGGAGGTCGAGACCCTTCAGTTTGTCACGTTCTATTCGTCAAGGGTGCCCGTTATCACCCATGCTGTACGTGCTTGCAATAGAGCCATTTCTGCGCAAGCTAAGGGTGAACCCGGTCCTACGCGGAATCACTTTGCCAGGTGCGGATGCCCAGGTAAAGTACTCTGCCTACGCCGACGACGTAACTGTGCTTGTAACGAGCAGTGCTGAGATTAGTGTCGTCGGTGTAGAAATCAGATTGTATGAAACGGTAACAGGGGCCAAAATTAACTGCGACAAGTCTTCGGGTTTGCGCATCGGTGCCTGGAGGGGTATGCCCTTTCAGGGGCCCTTTAGTTGGAGCGACGGGCCTTGCAAGATACTCGGCGTCTGGTTTGGTCCTGACCTCCAGCTGGAGAAAAATTGGTCGGAGGTTCTGAAAGCGGTCCGATCCGCAGCTGCGCTGTGGATCAGTAGAAACCTTTCATTAAAGGGGAGAGCGGAGGTGTGTAATACCCACATCTATCCAATCTTTTTTTATCGTCTATCAGTGCTTCCAATCCCGTCAGATACACTGCTATATTTGCAGAGGGCTCTTTTCAACTTTCTTTGGCTTGGAAGGGCCCCTATGGTCTGTCGCGATGTCTGCTACCTACATCCTTCTGAAGGCGGTCTAGGTATGCCAAACGTGGAGATTCGGCTCCACACATTACGGCTCTACTACCTAGATCGAATGTGCACACAAGATAGGAGAGACGGTGCCCTCTAGATGGAGGACACCAAGAAAGCCTTTCCGGCTTTGAGAGGGGAGCACGAGTCTCAGGGTGAGGCACACAGGTTGCCCCGAGGTGAATGCCCCTTCTACCGCGAGTGCCGGCGCGCACTGAAGTTCCTCTTAAGAGTTAAGGAAAGCCTCTCCAACGCTCTGCTGTTGTCCCGAAAGGCATTATATCGGGTTTTAGTGAGGGGATCCGTAAGGGATGTTATTGGTGAGGGGCTCCCTTTGACGAAGGGACAGCTCCGCTCAATCTGGCCTTGGGCGCCTGGGTCGGGTTGCCTCACTAATGACGAGGCATCCTTGACCTGGCTGGTAATTCGTGATGCTCTCTGGGTAGGTAAGAGACTTCACTCAGCTGGCTTGGCAACTTCGCCTATTTGCAAGCGATGTGGCGATGAGGTCGAGACTTTATGTCACGCCTTCGTCTACTGCCGCATCGTGGTGCCGCTGATTGAGTCTGTTGCAGGTCTCATGGTTCCCATACTGAACATATCGTCATTAACTTTGGTTCCTATCAATGTATGTAGCAATTGGGCTCCGACAACGGATAGGATTAGAAAAGAATTGTGTTTGACCTTGCTAGCAGTTATGAGAGGTGTTATTTGGAAAACACGTATGAGAGTGGTCTACGGATCTGAGGACTTCGCTCCCCTCGACCTTATACGAATCTTCCGTTATCATTTGAGGAATCGTATCAAGGCCGAGAGAGTTAGACTCTCTTCGTCAGACTTTGTTGAAAGGTGGGTGTCAGTTGCGCGTGTGTGTCGGGTGAGAGAAGCAAGTCTTGACTGGTTCTTGGATGTCCCTTAGGAAAAGAATTTTGGGTAACAGAAACGAACGTCAGCCCTGACTCGTTTAACGTCCATAGTAGGTCACGGTTTAGGCTAGGTAAGGACCATTTTTTAGACTCCTGTGTTCATAACTTAACTACTGTGTGATAGAGATCATTAGGTCCTTTTTAAGTTTGTCCCGTTTTTTTTTTTTTTTTTTTTTTTTAGCCCCGTTCCCTCCCCAATTTAGGTGACAGATCGCTTGATTCGCCAGAGATGCGGGGTTCCTTTCGAAGTTTTCGTAAGAGGTGTTGTAATAAAGCGTTCGGACCCACATCACATTTTCGACTGGCGAATCAGCGCACCTGCCACAGATTAGTAACAGGGGGGTCTTTTGTTACTAACATTGTATATATTATTCTTTTTTCTGTATTATAAAATTTTTATATCCAAAACCCCCCTTTTTCTTATGGGTTTTAATTAGTTTATCATGGTATGATGTTCTTATGGTGAACGACGAAGGATGTATACGCTGACGGATGTATAGTATGAATGTGGTATTGTGGTGAAAGTAGAGTAAATGTAGGAACTAGTTAGGTTAGATTAGTTAGCTTTAGTCAAAGAAGACCGCCCTTCCCCCTTCCCCATGTTCGGCCTTGTGCCAAATTTTTCTGAAAATTTTTTTTTCTGTAAATATTTTCTGAAAATAAATATATACCCCCATTAAAAACACCAAAATATTGCAACATCCTCCCTATTTTTGTAATGGGGAAGTCCCTTGTATTTGTTCTGCTCAAAAATAAATATATATTTTTATATTCACTTAGACATAACAAAAATTAGAAATCATTTGGGTCTTAGAATTTTAGCATTTAAAAAGACGCCATTTTTAATTGTGTTCAAATGTCAAAAAAGAAAATTACAAAGAGTTTTTTTGTTTTTTTAAAGCAAAAGTATTAGTTACACATTAATAGGTTAAAGTGTTAATACAAATAAAATGGATACAGTTTAACGTCTTGTCCAGGACTATTTTTTTTTGATATATAGAAATCTATATACTGTGAGCATTACCCCTAGGGGTTTCTACTGATATTCATGCAAAAAGTAAGAGCCTTCTCATAAGTGGAACTTCGCTGGTCTGTATTTTTAATATATAGAAATCTATATACATACAGGGCAGTGAAAGAAAAAAAATATTCAGTCGAATTCCCCAACAAGTTTTGAGAAAAAACGTTGTAGCTTTATCCTTGTCGCGGGTTTCGTAAATACATCAGCGATATTTTGTTCTGATGATATGTAATTCAAAATAATGGATTCCTTTTTTATCTCGTTTTTTATGAAATGGTATTTTATATCTATATGCTTAGATCTTTGGTTGATTATCGTGTTCTGTGCTAAGAATATACTGGCTTGATTATCACAATTAATTACTACGGCACTTGTAATCAATTCTGGCTCCAAAATAGCCTTCAGGATATTTTTAAGGTAGAGTGCTTCCTGGGTCGTGTGTGTGATCGCGATAAATTCTGCTTCACATGTAAAGAGAGAGATACAATATGTTGCTTTTTAGATTTCCATGAAATAATAGGCCCATTTTCTGAGAGTATGAAACAATATCCAGATACACTCTTGCGGTCTTCGTCGTTTGCCCAGTCTGAATCCGAAAAACCTTCTAATTTTAGGGGATTTCTTGATTTCTAAATACTAACTTCTGTTCTTTAGTTCCTTTTAAATAACGTAGAACTTGTTTAGCTCTGTTTAAATCCTTCATTGTCGGTCGTGATAATTTTTGTGACAGTTTTGTTACTGTATAGTATATGTCGGGCCTGGTTGCAGTCATTAAATATATAAGACTACCTATAATTTCGCGATATTGTGTGTCATTTATTATTTCAGATTCTGTGTGTATATTTTTATTAATATCATTTTCGACCGGTGTAGAGCGTGTCTTGCAGTCTCCCATTCCAAATTTTAATAGTATTTTGTCGATGTATCTTGAAGAAGTCATCGTAAGTAGTCCTTTGCTTTGAGTAAATTCTATCCCCAGAAACCAGGATATTTTGTCAAGATCGGTCATTTTGAATCTTTTACTTAATTTGTTCTTAACATCAGTTAACATTATGTCACAAGTTGATACGATTAAAATATCATCGACCCACAAAACCATAATCAGTAGTTTATCGTCTTTGTGTTGGGTATATAAACAGGGGTCTACAGCGCATTGTCTAAATTGTTGTTTAATATTATAATCATGAAATACTGTGTTCCAACACTGAGCACTCTGCTTTGGACCATATGAGTTATTAAGTCCTCACACGCTATTTTTATTTTTCATTATAAATCCCTCTGGAGGGGTAATATAAATTTCACAGTCTATTGGGGCATTCAAATAAGCATTTTTTACGTCCATTTGATGGATGTTTAGGTCATATTGTGATGCGACTTGTAGTAAAATTCTGATTGTCCTTAGGTTTGTGGTTGGTGAAAACGTAGAAAAGTATTCTTTACCGTAAATCTGAGAGTACTCTTTAGCAACAAATCTTGCTTTGTACTGTTCTACGCCTGATGCTGCACTCTTTTTTGTAAAGACCCATCTGGTAGATATAACATGCTTATCTCTTGGGAGAGGCACTACCGTATAGGTATCATTTTCGGTTTAGGCATTTATTTATTTTTTCATGGCAATTTTCCATTCATCACAATGTTCTGAATTAATTGCTTCGTTGAAGCTTTTTGGCGCATTTTCCATTGAATAGCAATAGTCGATTTGATAATCTTTATATTGTCGACCACAAAAAAATCGGGTCGTCTTCTATTTCTTTTGGGATATCTTTCGACTTTATCATCATCATCATCATCATCATCATCATCATCATCATCATCATCATCATCATCATCATCATCATCGACACTCTTGTCTCCGTCATTTTTATTGTTTTCGCTTGTTCTAATTATTTAGAAGTAATATAATTTCATCCTCTTCATATGACGGGTTTTCGTCTGTAAAATTAAACGTGTCTGTGAATTTTACACACCGGATTCATTTTATTTTATTTTTTTCGGGAAAAAATATTAAATTGGCTGGACTGTTTTTATCGTATCCAAGAAATATACCTCTGTCGGCTTTAATATTCAATTTACTCTTTTTATCTATATATGCGAAGCAAGTTGAACCAAATATATGCATTCTGCTTAAATTTGTTTTTTTTTACCGCACAAAGATTCATATGGAGTTTTAGATAGTATTTTGTTAAAGTACCTGTTGCGTATATAGGCTGCCGCCATAAGCGCATACGTCCAGAGGGTTTAAGGGAGTTTTGATTAAATGAGTAGGCATCTTGCCATTTCAAAAAGTGCCCGCCACGCACGTTCAGCAGTCCCGTTTTGGTGTGGCGATCTAGGAGCTGATGTTTCATGCCTGATATGATGGTTAATTAGTAAAAGTTCAAAGTCTTTATTGGTGAATTCCGTACCGTTGTCAGAGCGAATACACTTGATTTCACCGTAGGGGGCCATGTCGGCTAGATATTTCTTAGTTGCTAGCAGGGTGTCAGATTTGTTCTTTAAAAAGTAAACCTAAATGGTCATCTACGAAATTCAACACATATCTATAATGTTCTCTGGCCATCGGTTCTACGGGACCGTTCAAGTCACAATGCACCATTGATAGGATTTTTTTGGCCTTTTTGTCTGGTATCTTGTTTTGATAGTTTATCATTTTCCCTTGCGTACATATGTCGCAGTTGAAGGTTTTTGATGTTTGTATTTGCATTCCATCGATTACAGTCGGCAACTTTTTGATATCAGCAATATTGCAGTGTCCAAGTATTTTATGCCATGTCTGTAGATCATGGCAGGCGGTTTTTGATGGGACTACGCTATTTAAATAATATAGTCTTCCATTTTCTTTAATGTCGAATACAGTTCCATCCGGGTATACCAGTTTTGATTTATTGGGGCTAAAGTTTATATTTGCACCTTGTTTTGTGGCAGCTTGTACAGAAAATATATTTTGTTTAAATTTTGGGATTAGAAGAGCGTTTTCTAGAATACATAAACACAGTTCACTTTTATTGTTCTTTAGCGAGACTTTCGCATTGCCTCTTTTCAAAACGATATCATTGACTCGACTCCCGTCAGCTAGTTCTACAAAATGATTTTGTGGCTTAAAGTTGGGATCAAAATTGATAAAATCAGATTCCTTTGTAATCACATGTGCCGTGGCCCCACAATCGACAAGAAAATTATTATTGTTTGTTGAAGCATTAAATGTACACAAAAATAAAAATGTATGTTCGCTAATAGAGCTCTCTACATTTTTTATGTAGTCGCCATTTTGAGTCCGGTATCTACATTGGAAACTCTTGTGATTAGGTCGTCCACAATTATAGCAAATAATTTTTGTACTTTTCTTAGGAAAAAACTTGCTTTTGGCAAAGTTGCGTTTTTTATTCCTGGCATGGGTATAATTCGATTTTGGTGTTTTTATGTGTGTATTTTTAAATTTCATGATATTTGTGGATTCGTTTTTTTCTCTGATCATTTTTTTCAGTTTCTTCGTAACTTCTGAGTGCTACCTTGAATTGGCTAAAAGTCATGGGTTTTTCTTTCTGGGTTATCACGGTGGTAAATGGCTTGAAATCACTCGGTAATCCCTTAAGGACTATGGAAATTGACCGAATGTCACTTATAACTTCACCAGACATTTTAAAAGAATTTGCAGTTGTCTCGGCTCTTATAATATAATCAGTAATAGTTTCGGCTTCCATTCGTTTTAGAGAGGTCAATTCAGTGTATAAAGAAATAATTTTGGGATTTCCTTTCGATGAATAATGCTCTCTCAATATGTTTAATGCTTTGCAGCCGTCGTCCAGGGCTTCTCTCATTACCAGTGATAGACTTCGGTCATTTAAACACTGTATTAATTCCGCAAAGACAGTTGCGTTCTTTTCAATGAATTCGGGGTCGTTTCTGTGTTCAGGTTGTGTTTGTAGTACTTTGTGTAGCTTTTGGATTCGTAGATATCCTAGAAATTTAACTTGCCACAATTCGAATTTTGATTCGGACCCATCGAAATAAAGACGCACGCTGGGCGCATAACCTCTAGAAGTGTAAGCCATTTTGACTTTCAGAACAGCTACACACAAGTCCTGGGTGGTGACTTGTTTGTAGTAGACAGTTTCACAGAACAAAATATTCTTACCGTGTCGAAACCCGGGAAAAGAACATGTGAAATTGCTCCAGAAAAGGTTTAATATTTATGAAGCAATTCTGGTTTCTGATTGGTTGGTAGCAGAACGTCAATTAATTTAATTCGTCAGTTCTTATCAGCATCGTTTATAAATAGAATCGTCCGACTGTGTGGGATCATACCCCCATTAAAAACACCAAAATATTGCAACAAAAACAGATTCAAGGAAACTACTCATGATACAAAGGAGATTAATTAGTCTATACTGAAATGCAGAAGACTGATCTTAAGTATTTTTAAATACTGGGTAATAAGAATTTTCAAGATGCCGAGAAGCATTTACCTTTCAGGCATCGATTGAGCAGTTTTGAAACAATGGGTACTAGTTCCAGTGGTAGCCTTTTGAATACCAGTTGTGTTGCTGGCATCAAAGTTTTCGATGAGTGTGGTAACATCATAGATGTATATATGAATGTGGCTCAGATTAATTTCGGAAATTCGGGAGGTAGGTGACCTTGATCGCATAGAATTGAGTTTGATGAAAAGTTTTTCGCAAGGAGTCCGCCTTTTTCAAGTGCTGACGAAATCATCTCAGACCTCTAGATGATAGTCAGGATAGAGGAAACACAATTGGTAAGGGCCTTTTTTGTTATTCCCCACATTGCATGGGAACCAAGCTTCTTTTCTTGTGCTTTAGACTTGACTGACTGAGTATATGACGCCCTCGCGTTTTCTATAGTCCTTTTGCAGTAATTGCTGTTGAAGGCAACTTTCGTTTCCAAACATCTATTATATTAAAAGCAATTGAATAGTGATTTCTATGACCGATGACGGCAGCAGATTAAAGACTGTATCAAGGGTGGTTGTACTCGTAAAGATAGCTACTTCATCATTCTGGTGGCGGTAAAGGGAAAATATAAATGCTGTATTATAACTTCTACTCTAAAGCAATTTAGAGATGTTTGGGGTCCTATCAGGATATGTCCTTGCTACAAGGGAATCTAGCTATAATGTAGGCACATATCTTGTCTTTTTATCGGAAAATTTTAACATCCTAATTTTATTTACTTTGTTCCAGTCTTTTCTTTTTTCGGATTCCATAGTCCGAAAATTCATCCATTGTTACAAGCATGTGCTCGTCTTTATTTTACTTTAAATTTTCTCTCTTTTATAGAAAGTAAGCATAAAATCCATACTTCAATGAAGTATATTTTTATTTATTTTTAATCCCATTATATAAAAGGCAATTGTCTGTGTGCGCTTCTTTTTGTGTCCAGCTAAATGTCAGAAACTTCTCAAGGCACACTACATTCCTTTATAGCATTACCTCGGACAGAGTATTAGTACATTTGTATATGATATTCATTATTTGAAGGATCAAAATTAGTCAAGTGTAATATCTGTTCTGTGTTTAGTGGGAGAAAAGAACAATTTTGGACAACAGAAAGGCAGAAAGGGAATGATGAGGGGAAAAAGAAAAGAGAGAAAAGAGAGAAGAAAAAGAAAGACGGACAGAGAGAGAAGAGTGAGTTACACGAGGGAAGGGCGAGGGATAGAGATAGAGAGAGGTTAATGTAGAAATTGAGAGTGATAAAAAAGAAATAATGTCACATATTTTTGTTGTCACTCACTCTTCTCTCCCTGTGTACGTGTTGAAGAGTTAGTAAACGAATAAAGAAACCGAATAAATGAAATCCACAAAAATAAAGCAAATTTAGTAAAAGTACATAGAGTTAACTAGAAAAAAGCAATAAAGATACGGATTACGAATATTCTTACATGTGGCACTCCATCATTTGTACAAATAATTTAACAACCACAAATAAAAGGATCTTCGTTAAAAAAAAAACAAACAAAAAACCCCTCAATGATTCCATATGTGAATCGAACAATATGACCAGCGCCTGCAAGTCGCTAAAGCGATGAACATCTCAATCTTATTGGCCTTATGGGCACCCCCCTTTCCTTCGATACACAATTGACGTGTAAAAAAATGAACGCACCCGCACACAGAAAGAGTGCATAGACACACAATACACACACGCATGCCAAATCACATGCACTTTATTTTTCATTCCTATTATATATTGTTCCGAACATTAAAATTATATTGAGACGAACACATATGCACTCACACACACGCGCGTGCGCACACACACACACACACAGAATAAACGCGCACACATAATGCGTACATTCACACATATAAACACACACATGTACACACATTATGCATTTTATTTCCATTCTATCGATTAGTCCGAAATGAATGAAAGACACCATTTTAAAGCTGCCTAGTAGCCATTTTCGAATTGAAAGAAGCATATCCTTTTTTATTTTAATCAATAATCACATTTAACACACACACGCATATATATATATATATATATATATATATATATATATATATATATATATATATATACAAAAACAAAATAGGATGTGAAATCCATTCGTGGAAATTAAACTATCTCTGAGTGTTGTGAAATTTAACACACACACACACACACACACACACACACACACACACACACACACACACACACACACACACACACACACACACACACACATATATATATAAATGATGTGTGTCTGTTAAATATATATATATGTGTGTGTCTGTGTCTGTGTGTGTGTCTGTGTGTGTGCGTGTGTGTTAAATTTCGCAACACTCAGAGGTAGTTTAATTTTCACGAACGGGTTTCACGTCTTATTTCGTTTTTGTATCAAACAAAAATCAGCTAAATATAACCCACATTATGGCTGCTTAATCCTAACTTTTTATAGATATAAAATCTATTTTTTTTACACATTATTGGTTATTTCATGACGTGTAGAAAGCCAAACAAATTTTCCCCAAATCAATTATACGATTGCTATATATTATTTACTGTTTTTTTTCTAGTAAATTGTTTACGCATTAAAACCTGTTTTTATCAAAAAGCTTAAAAGTTTGTCAACATTCGGATTTCAGCTTATGTATTAATTAAAAAAAACTTCTAGAAAATGGAGTTATTACATAATGAAAATAATATATTCATATATTTGAACAAAATATGTTTTTGTCTGAAGAGAGAAAAAATCGTGAAAAAGCGTGAGAAATGTTGAAAGAGTGTGATGTTACAAAGTGGGAGGGGTGTGTATGAAACAGATTATAAGCAAAACAGGTGTGTGTTTTTGTATGCGTGTGTGAGGGTGCGTGACTCTTCCTCCAGCCCCAACTGGCACCGACAGATTATCTCTAAACTTGACTATTCATTTGAACACGCCTTCAAGTATCACGGACAACAAAAACATAATGACACGCCATATCAGGCACCATTGCGAATTGAATTGACTTTACGGCCACTTCTTTATCGACAGTGTTTGAAGAAACGCATCGAGTATATATATATATATATATATATATATATATATATATATATATATATATATATATACACACACACACACACACACACACACACACACACACACATATATATATATATATATATATATATATATATATATATATATATTTATTGCATACGGGCCGGGGCTAGGGTTCGATATAACAATAAAATGCAAACACAGGGATATGGATGGGCGTTTATGAATAGCAAACGCTTATCATAGGCAGACAAATCTTCTGCATTAGGGGTATGTTCGTAGGTCCAAATTCGATTCAATTTTCCTCTTTTATACAACAAAGGTTTGAAACAAATTTATTTTCTTTGAGACAGGCGGATGCAAAATAAAAACAAAAATCGAACACAATGCAATTAGCGAGAAAGAACGAGAACAAACACTTTCGAACAATATAAAACTAAATTTATTACTGATAAGGGGAAAGAAAGATTTAACAAAAACAAACATATTCAA
>NC_136499.1:67242408-67419908 GCF_053919585.1 Euprymna scolopes
TTTTGAAGTGTATGCTGAGGAAAAAAAACGGTCAATTTTTTTAAACTTTGACCCCTATTATGACCTCTTAACATTTATTGCTCAGGGATCAAGTAAAGTTAATAAGTTAGATCCATGTCCAAGGAATCTATATATAAAATATCACGTGTTCAGACCTTAAATTGTAGGAGAAGTTTGGTAGAGTTCTCAAAGGTCTAATTGTTGAATATTGACCACTTAATCGCCAAATTTCTGTCGAAAACCTATCACATCGATTTTCCCAAATCTCAGTACCCTGTATATCAAATTTCGAATCTGTAGGCTTAAAATTGACAGAGTTTTAGCGTAGGGAAATGCACACAGACGCACAGACACACACAGACACACACAGACACTATCACTTATACATATATATAAACATAAACATCATATATATAAGGATAATAGTACGCCATATATATAACAAAAGGCCATTATTTACTGAAGTGAAAGGAAAACCCGGGGGAACTTTACTCAAAAATAAATCTATATTTTTTTGTGTGTAATGATAGTCTGGTACTTATACAGTTTACTAACGACATTAAAAAATGGAAATATTGAAAAAAAAATTTTATTGTACGTAACTGTTATAGACTGAAGTTCTCCGAAAAAAAATTTCACTTCATTTGATCAAGTAGTTTTTTTTTTTACAGCGAAAAACAATGATTTATCACGGCTACGTCAACGTGGCCATTTTGGAAATGTTATTGCAGACCCAGGAATTCCCCAAGGGCAGGTAACTGCCTTACATAGCAGAATACCTCCATTTTAGGCCAATCTAGCCCTTTTTTCCCCCCACCAGAATGAGATTTTTTTTTTTTTTTTTGCGAAGACAGATGCCATTTTTGGGGTGTTTTTTTTTTTTTTTTTAATTTGTAACAGAAGTAAATAAACGAAGTTTCGAAGTTATCCATGCGTGTCCAACTGAGCATGTATCGAAAATAATCTCGTATAAAAATTCTTCAATTCTTTGCATTCTTCAATTTCTTTGCATATTCAATAGTATTCTTATTTAAAAAAAAAACGCAAAAAAATTGCAGATTTAAAAAAAAAAAGAAAAAAAAAACGTTAAAAAATTGCAGATGTGTTGTGCGCATCTCAATACGGCGAGAAAAAAAAGGCTAGATTGCGAAATTTGGCCTAAAATGGAGGTAATCTGCTAGGTACATTTCCAAAATGGCCACGTTGACGTCGTCGTGATAAATAATTGTTTTTCGCTGTAAGAACAAAACTACTTGATCAAATGAAGTGAAATTTTTTTTCGGAGAACTTCAGTCTATAACAGTTACGTACAATAAAATTTTTTTTCAATATTTTCATTTTTAAATGTCGTCACTAAACTGTATAAGTATCGATAGTCTTATCAACACCCCTTTTTTCTATTTATTTAAAAAGAAAATACAACTTTATACAAATTCCCTATTAGTTTTTTTTTCGGTTCTCTTATACGATGATCATCTTTATTGAACTATTACGTGTAATTATATTCATACAGATATTCTATATGATTTATATTTGCGTAATATTTGCGTATAAATGAAGAAAATCAAATTTACTGTGTATTTATCGTGTTGCCATAACAACGTGACGTAGCCAAGGACGGTAGTGGACGTGAGTGTGCGTGCGTGTGTGCGCGTGTTTTCGTGCTGTATTGTTTCGTATCTTATCAACATCTTCGAATCTATGTGTACAGTAATATAAACCCGTTTTTCAAGCTGAATAAATGTGTTACATTGAATAAAAACACGAAAAATATATCCAGTTTGGTAGAAAAGTAACTTATCTTGCCTTTGATAACATTTATTTGTTATATATTTGTTTTTTTTGACAACTTTTTCGAATCTATGTGTACAGTAATACAAACCCGAAATGAAAAGACCACGAGGGAACGCGCGTTTTACATAAAAATAAGTATTTTTAAATTTTATCTTTCTAGCTTTAAAAAAAGTTTTAAAATTTTATCAGCCGGCATAATTTATTTTTAAATATTGAAAAATTTCAGGAAAATTAATTTTTGCTAGATTTTCAAAACATTGTTTTCGTGTTGTGTACGTGTCTGCGGTAGCACCAGAATGGCGGCCGTGGATGTCGTAGGTTGGATTGTAAGATTGTGTAAGATTCGTATTTTTTTAATTTGTAAATAACAAGTTAGAAAAAAATTAAACCCTTCCAAGATGGACAATAAATAAAGCCATAATATTTTATGGTAAAGTTAAGAGCCTACGAACATAGTTTTTTAGGAGATGTGATTATTGGATTAACCAATCAGAAATCGTCTGTGGCACACACATCTCTGTTTTTATAGATATATAGATAGATAGAAGATTTCGTCGTTTTTTCTTGTTTTTCATCGAATTACTTTGTAAATTTCAGTCACAATAAAACAAAACCCATAAACCAACTTTAGTTATATTCCAAAAGTGTATGACGAGCTAGCAATCTATTATTGTTTTCAATTTCTTTCTAACACACGTCTTTTCCGTCGGTGAACAAATTCTGTAAAACATCCGATCCCTGTTTTAAATTAACTCCTATAATTCTACAAATATCAGAATTTTATTTTCACTCATTTCTTCAATTTTAATTACAAAAAAAATATTGTAAAAACTATACAATATTTATGTGCTTTATGATCGATATTCGATCCCCATATGTCATGTAAATACTAACCTTCTCTAAGACTGGTATTCTGACTACTAAATATGATCTGAATTCTGTAACAGAGCACGGACGCACGTATTGCAGCAGCAGCAAAAAAAAAAAAAACAACAAATACAAATGACCGAGCCATTTGCAAGATTACGGCTCAGCAAGGAAGAAGGAAAGAAAAAGATCATAAAAACAAAAACGTAACCGAGACGGGGGAAAATAGACGTTTTACATAGGTGGGCTGAGAGCGACAGGGAAAGAAGTGTCCAAGACATGGCCGGACAAAGATAGAGTACCACGTGTTACACACGGCAGAGTCTCCTTAAGCACACTGGAGCACGGGAAGACTTTTAAACAAGAGAAAAGCCATTTTCTGGAAGTACCTGTAAATAAATGTCTGTTGTTTCAACTAAAAGACGTAAGTCGAATACTTTTCTAGTCTGTGTTTCCTTACGACTGTCTGCATACAACGTATAGGTCCCAAATGTAAATATGTAACGACTACATTACAATTCGAGCCCTATCATTAGCTCCGACCAGGTGCTTGTCAGTAGCTTTTCACACACGCTGTGATTAAAAATCGAGAAAACGGTATATTGACGCTCTGATCCTAATTGTATGGTAAGTGTCTAATTGGCAACACTTCTCCGATTTTCTCAGAGAAAATTGTGTCATCGTCATTAATTGCACCAAATTCGACTGGAGCTAATTCTGTAAGCTGAACAGAATGACTGAATATAATACGGACAAGGCATGCTTGTCTTAAATATATATATATATACATATATATATATATATATGTGTATATATATATATGTATATTATTTTTAAAATATAATTATTCACTGACACGTGTTTCGTCGTTTACGACTCATCAGAGTGGCTGAATCTAGATTCAGCCATTCTGATAAGTTGTAGACGACGAACACGTGTCAGTGGATAATTATATTTTAAAATAATATATATACCGCTTCCCATGTGGGGTTACCAAGTTGGTTAAAGGGAAAATTATTCCCAACTCGCATTTATGTAAAAATGCACTTTCGAAAATAAGTGAATTCATTCAAGACGTATCAAAAAACCAAAACCAATAACACACACAGAAACACACACACACACACACACACACACACACACACACACACACACACACACACACACACACACACACACACACATATATATATACATTTATTTTATTCGGGTCAATGAGGTAAATAAAACCTCTCGTTTTCAACGCGACCTTTTCTGTTAAAGCAATCTCAAACTGAGCTCTATACGTGAAGAGTCTGTTTCTAAGCAAATCCACATCATCTGTCATGATCCTGAACCCCAAACAAGGAGCTAAAAGTAACTCTTGTTTATTTTTCTTAAGTTTCTAATTACAAACGTTGAGAACCATCAACCTATATGTCTCGACCTTTAACCATACACGCCAAATGACTACTCGAGTTATTTCAAAATATGGGCCGAGTTGAGGAGATCACTAATAGCCGCTGCCAGTGTAACTATATCCGTAAAATATAAAATTCATGCAAATATGTGTGGAAGTAGAATGGTTGGATAATTCTACAACTTCAGAAATTACTCGACTTTGATAAACCCTTAATGGAGCACTGAGTTCGGTGCAATAGCATTTTATTAAGCGTCCACTCGGGTTTGCCCGGAACGTGGCGTAAATCGTGAGATTATGTGGAGCATCGTGAGCAAATATTACGAAAAAGAAAATAGCAACATACATCGGATATGAATTATAATTGAAAGAAAAAATGGAAAAGCAAATAAATAAATAAATATAATAAAATATAAAAACAGCCTACCGTAAATTTTACTCTTTTCTATCATGATTAAAACTATTTTTTTAGGGGGTATGGTTTTAGGGCTATGGTTTAGAGTCGTCGTTTATGGTTAGGTTTAGGGTTTAGGGCTAGGGTTTAGGGCTAGAATTTAGGATTAGGGTAAAGGTTTATTGTAAGATATTAGGGTTAGGGTTAGGGGTTGTTCCTCCAATTGGTTACGGTAGTAAACAACGACATTTAGTGAAGAAATAAAAAGAAACAGTGAAATAAAAAACACCCTATCGTAATAGTGTTTCATTTGTACTTTTTTTCAAGAGAAACTTTCAAACATTTGTTTTTGCAATATAATTTTAAGAAACGTTTAAGAAGAAAAATAATTTAACAAGTTATCATAATGTAAAGTTTTTGTAATCTATAGCACCATTCATTTTCTATTAAAAGTTTTTTGTTAAGATGATAAGCCTTTCCCCCCTCTACGTCATTTTTATGATAGGTGCTCAACTGAGATCAAACCTCTGGTTCCCAGGTTTTAAAACTCCTACAAAACGAAGTGCTAAAAACTTTCCTCTCCTCCTCTGTGGACCTGAAAAGAAATAGAAACATTCCAATTAGTGGGGCAGATGCTGAAACAATCGTTCACTTGCTGCTTGTATCACTAAGTGAAAGATTCTTATGGAATATTGAGATAACCTGCCCCACTATAACTTCTTATCTGCGGAAGACAATACTGCGCTTTTTTTGTTTTAAATATACTATGACAAGTTCATTTACAAGTCAAATGTTAGCAAATATCCATCGAGCTGTCCTCTTAAGTAATAAAATTCGGCCCGTCCAATCATTATCTCTAATCATCTCATACTATTGTTCATCACTTGACTGACGATGTCATAAGCCTTTATCCTTAAGTGATTCATCAGGAAGGCTAATAGAATGCGCATACATATAGGTCAATAAGTGAATTATTGGAAAATGACTTCCAGTTTGTAGTAAAATGGAATAAAGAATAAATAGTTAAATTTAATGCCACCAAGACAAAGTCCCTTTCCCTTTCTAACAACAAGAAACCTTTCCAACCATTAATTCACATGGCTGATAACCCCCGTGCAAATACCCAAGGTTTAAACCAGTCGTTGTGACACTCTCAAGCAACAGCAAAAGATATATAGAAGTTGTTGCAAAGTATACAGAAAATTAATTAGGCTGTGTATGGAGTACTATAGTAATATCCAGACTGGTGTATCCATTACTCTTAGACAGGGTACAAAAAGGAGGGTTCACCATAATAGTTTTCGCATTGCTTAGCAACCTCAAGCAGATGTCCCATCATCGCAATATTTTATTCCTATGCTAAGTACTTGCGCGGAATATTTTCCAATGAATTTACTGCACATGTATTCCTTCCAATTAAATATTCCCAATAAAAAAGACTAGCGGCAAAATCTGACAACTTCACCGTAGAGTCCCCAAACGATAGAAAACCTTATACACTAACAGCTTCTTTCCTACGACCGATTGGTTTTGGAATTCAGCCTCTGCCTTTTGTTTCATTAATAGTACACACATGTAAAATTAAAATGTAATGTGAACAAATATATTGCTGCGCAACTTACGTCTCATCGCCCACGTACTCTGTTTCTGGTGAATAAAATTAGTGTATTAAAATAAAAGAAAAAAAATAAGAACCATGCTTTTAGATAATATTAACAATAATAATAATAAATTATAATAATAATAATAATAATAATAATAATAATAAACATAACAGCAATAATAATAATATTAATAATAATAATAATAATAATAATAATAATAATGATAAACATGATAATAATAATAATAATAATAATAATAATAATAATAATAATAATGAAATACATTTTTAGAAATAAAAATATTAAAAAAAAAATGTATATTCATCAATTTGTTAATTTATTTATTGCGGAATATTATCCTTAACTTTTCTTAGTTGGTGCTTCACGACGTTTCGGCCAACTATTTTTTTTTTTACACAGTGATCACCACTTATCAAGGCCCGGAAGCCACTCAGGGATAAAGGTTATTGCAAGTACATTACGTTAGTGTGGAGATTTGATGAAGTGTTTTCCTAAGGGGGCGGTTCATTAGGAATTTGTTAACGTTGGACTTGAAGACATCCAAGTTGTAGTCCGGTGGGAAGCAGGCAGACGGAACTCTGGGCTTCGTCAGGTGGTGGTCATCTCAATAATGAATTCCAATTAAATAATATATACCATTCGGTACGGACCCGATAATGAATAAACGTTGATTTATAAGACCAAAAAGATCCAATCTGATCGCCCTTCGGGGCCCATGGCGCAATGGATAGAGACGTTGAATCTCTACGGTTCCAGGTGAGAATTGTCTGAAGATAGCGGTTTAAATCCTACTCAAAGCCGGCCAAAGGGCTTACTTGGCCAAAACGTGGTGAGACGACAACAACTATGGATAGCAGTAATTGCTGAGAATGCAGTTAGGAGATTCGGAGTTCCTATCCCGTCGCGGTTACCACCTGACGAAGGCCAGATGAATAGTTGGCCGAAACGTCGTGAAACAACAACTAATAAAGATGAGGATAATAGTCCGCAATAAATAAATTCATAAATAATACTCATCTCAATAATGAATTCCAATTAAATAATATATTCATCAATTTGTATCTTTCTATTGTTTCATACTTTTTCTTGCTCATACCAATTTTAGTTTTGATTCTAAAATATTTAATACATTGCCTAAATGTATGCAATTTCGTTTTGATTCTCCATGCGATTAACCATCTTGTAGACAATCCTATGAACCCTGGGGACAGTTATATCGACCATTTTAGATACACTTGTTAGAGATGTATAATTAGAGACCTATAGAAAAACTGCCCCCAAATAAATATATTTCTTAAAGTTATGGCTTAGTGCACCAATCTGAATGTAACATATGACTTTATAAAAAAAATTTAAAAAAAGATGTTCGGTTGGATTTAAATTCTTGGAACAAGATGTGTATTGATTGAAGAATGATCCCTAATGGATTCTTATTATTCCTTGCAGATATAATATGAATGGATTCTAATCTCAACGCAGATGTATTAAAATAATGTCGTTGAAACGAAATGCCTACCTTTAATTAAGGACTCGATTCGTGAACCATTTTATTATTATACTTACATTACGCAATTCAATATATCATGGAATATGCATTAGTTGAAATCATTGAATTTTTTCAATCGATAAATAACGAACGATAACACTACTGCTATTACAAACTCAAATATAAGCTCCCCCTCTTTCTCTCTTTTAGTCACTAATTTACACACAAATACCTAGTATTTAAAATGTTACATTTTTTCGAATATTGAAAAATGATTAATAATTCTAAGAATTAAATAAAATCCTAATTCGACTTTTAGAAAGGTAAATAATTAGTCAAAAGTACTATTGATATTAAAAACTTAAGCAGACCGTTCCCCATTTACTTTTCTCTCTTTCTCTCTCGAACGATGTGTTAGATAGAATATAGATTGATTAAACATTACTGTACAAATTATAGTGTTAAAAATGACAAAATAAACGTTTCATTTCATGAATAATTCAGTCCAGCATTGTAAAAAATAAATGTTCATTACGTAGTACTGAGCATTAAAAATCAGAAGCAGGAATGCAAATACGTTTACGAACAAAAATGTCCCGTTAGAATTTAGTTCTGGAACCGAAATATATATAAATTGACGAATGATCACTAGAGCAATGAAAATAGCATATTCTTTTCATTATTTTTACTTTTGAGTATATATCCGTTAATATCTTATATGTTTTTATATAGACTGATGAGGTTCTTGATCGATTAGCTGAGTCTAACTGTGTAGGATATATGCTCTAGAGTCAAAAGAATGTAAAGAATATGCTGTTGTCAGAGCCCTCGATGGATTTCTGTAATTCCTTGCATATATAATATAAATGACTTTCACTTTCAACGTAGATGGATTCGAAAGTATCTAAAAAGCACGGTTCCTCCCTTGTAGGGTTGAATATTTTGGTTTTATAAACCCAAGTTAGCAATACATAAATAATTAAATATACTCATTTCTCATCTCAAAGGATTCCAAAAATAAAATAATATACCATTCGATACGGACCCGACGATGGAAAGAGGCAAGATAAGAACGAAAAAACTTGTATTTATAAGACTAAAAAATCCAACCTTGATTGCTCTTCTGGCCCGGTGGCGAAGTGGATAGAGGCGTTGAATCTCTACGGTTCCAGGTGTGCATTGTCTGAAGATAGTGGTTTCAATTCTACCCAAAGCTGCCCAGAGGATTAATTGACCAAAACGTGACGAGACAACAACAACCGTAGAAGGCAGGAATTACGGAGGATACAGTTAATAGACCCAGCTTTCCTATCCCGTCGCGGTTTAACACCTAACGAATGACAGAAGAATAGTTGGCCGAAACGTCGTGAAATAACATCTATGAAGATAAGGATAACAGTCCGCAAATAAATAAAAAAATATACAAATTACTCATCTCAAAAGAATCTAATAATAAAATAATATGCTACGTTAAATTTAGAATTATTATCCAAATTTTTATAAAAATGTATTCGATCATTATGATTCTAGAAAATATCTAACTTTTCTGTCTTTTCTTTATTTTGGTAGTGGAATCGAGTTAGATTTATTTGTACAGCTTGTCAAAATAGCTCCGAGCTTTCATTGTTACTGACACGCCGTTCTGCGTATTAAGTTAGCAAATTCAGCATATGGCGTGCGGTTGTCATATTTTTGCTGGTGAATTTCTCTCCCATGTTAGGGTTCATGATAAGGTTCAGAAACGTATCTGTGATTCGATTGGCCCCATTTTCTACTTTCATCCAACCCCTCCTACTCTCGTAGACGTGATGTTACTGGTCCCTTCTATAAATGCTATTATTGCACGCGCACTTCACAATTTTCTGACTTATACCCTTCTCCCTTTCTTCCGGCTCGTTTGACTCGTTACTCTAGTGGTCTCCGTCAATTCACTGTTGTAATACAGCTTCATATTCCAGTAATTCCTTTCCAAGAATTATAGGCATGTGAAACTCTTTCTAGTGACTATTTTCCTCCTAGTTATAACATTGTTTGTTTTTTTTTGTCAAGAGTAAGGCCAATAGCCATATTTAGTTACTGTGATAATCAGCTTTCATTTCTGTTAGCTTCTTCGATCGTGACTTTATGCCTTGCTTCAGTTACAAAAATGGACGAAATTACAATACTATTTTTATTGAGTGGTCACTGCACTATTAAGATGAGACCAATGCTACCATAGAATTTAAAGTAAAACTGGCCCAAAACGTGGTATGTCTTATATTATAAGACGTGCTGTTTTCACTATTAGCTTTTAATTTTATGCTTGGTCGTTTTATGTCTTGTATTATGTTGTTTTTTTCGTTGTACTCGTTTTGTGGAGTTCAGTTGCAATTTTTAGTCGTGTTGACTAAACTTGCTCGATGTTCCATTTGTAAGCTCACACTTATTAAGTTAACTAACGCAGTTTTATCTATGATTTTGCTAACATTCATTCTTGAGCTACTTTTACAATTAAATAAGTAGCTTGTGTTTTGTTTGTTAATTACACACCTTTTATTTTGTTGTTATCTAACGTGAATCATTCAACTACAACTAGTACAGTTGATTAAAGTAGGTCTACGCTTTTATTGTTATTTTACATATCGTTTTCTTGTTAGCTGCGGCGACTTGCTACCAGGAATTTCTGATCTACTGTTACAGTTTAAAAAGTAATTTAGTGTGTTGCTCTTTACTTGCACTTATTTGGATTGGTTAAGTTCACTTAAGTGTCTCGTTGCTAAGTCACACACTTGTCGAGTCATTATGGTTCAAGACCATGAAAGCATTGTTGTCGCAACCCACCAACTCGACAGCACCAACTCCTGTTATTTCACGTCCCTGATAGTTGGATAGCTATATTTACTATTTAAAACTTGTTTAATTCCATTTTCACCCCAAACAAGGCACGTTGCCACTTTGATGTAGGGGGCTACTATCAGGGGTATAAGCTACAGGGGTTCTATGTAGGGAGTTGGGCAGCAAGATGTCGGTTCACGTTACACTTGAACTTCTGTATGTCAGTGCAGTTGGAGAAGCAGGGACCCGGAAGGGAATTCCAAAGTCTAGCGGTTCTGGGGAAGAAATTACTGGAGTAGAAGACTCTCTTTCATCTAGGGATCTCTACTGTGAAGGGGTGAGATTTAGCTGCTGGTCGGGTTTGTCGGGGGTATTTACATCGAGGAGGAACACATGCTTGCAGTTCGTCAGAGCATTAAAACGCTTAAGTACTTGTAGAACAGGCAGAGGGATGCAACATTTCGTCGATTGGATAGAGGCTGAAGCTTAGATGACAGTTCAGGACCTATCAGATTGGCGACTCTCTTTTGAACCTTGTCTAGGAGCGAAAGGCTAGTAGCAGATGCACCAGCCCAAATATGACAACAATACTCCATACATGGGCGAATGGTGGCCTTATAGAGATACAGGATACTTTCGGGCATTAGTAGCTTTCTAGCACAGCAGAGAGAACCTAACTTATCTACCAATGAAATAGCAATGTCCTGTAATCACGTTGAGGAGTGTAATTTTTCAGTAGATATATAACCTTTATAAACTAACCTAGTAACATTAACTACCCACGGGGGGCCGCAGAAAGACCCAGGCGCGGGGTGAACCCTCTCGGTGCTGATGGACCCGTAGATCTTCCCAGGTCATCCGTCTAGGAGAAGGAAAACTCTGAAGCTAAACTATTTGCTTTTTTTTTTTTGTATAGATTTGTGTTTTTAACTAATGTATGCATTCCGTCAGTGATGGCGGATTTTTACTTTTTTTTTTTTTAATTTCCAAGTAAATATATAAAAAAATAAAACTTCATGAAAATGTATCACCACTGTACATTTTTGCAGTCAGTAATCTGGATTTTACCCGATTAAAAAAGATATACGAGTTTTCCTCCAAACGAATGTTGCTGAAAGAATTATTGAATTAAAGATGTCCGGATTAAAAGATTTTCATCCGAATCATGGATTCATATTCAAATGAATTTAAATATCGTTTTTTACCAACTTTTAATCCGATCAAAAGGTATATAGGACTATTTTTGTGGTAATATATATAAATTTCGGCGAGATCACAATGTTCAGTACACTTTATATTCGTCGATATTTCTCAAGAATCAATTGATTCGCCATTCGAGTATTGTTCTGTTATTCAACCTAAACTAAACTTAGCTACCTTCTATTGTCCGTAGACACTGATGATCAGATAGTCTAGCTACGATCACAATACACGATAAGATCTTCATCTACAAACAAAACAACTGCAAAGCCAACTCATCCTTGGTACTTGCTCGCTCTACAGACTGACCCATTTAGTAGGGAAGTTGTGTCAGAACCGTATCATACGCCCCCTCCAAAGAAAAAGAATTAAAATGAAAAAAAAAAAATAATAAGAAAAAAACAATGTTATATTCTACTAGTATTTATATAAATTAAATAAACCCCAGTTTGTTCCTGTATTTATTATCATTTATACAACGACCAAGATCTCTCTGAGTCCATCTCCACCGACGTTGGGCACGTGGCGCAAAGGGGCAAAATGTGGCTGGTTAATTTTAATGCGTCCAAAACCAAGCGTCTACCTTTCATCACTAACACTATGCTCTCCACTTGGCCCCAATTGATATGAATGCCTCTCGTCTCAAAGAAGCACCCTGCTTCGACAAGTTTCTGAGACTGACCTTCATCTCGGACCTGAAATCGGAGACATATCAAATTTGTTGCCGAGGTCACTGAAAAAATCGTTACATCATTTTACCGCTCCTGAAGTTATCTCATTCCAGACGCAATCCTTCACCTTTATATAAGAGCCAAATAGTTCTAAAATCGAGTAGTCTTTAATCTATGATTTCTCCTACAAAACATTAACAACAAGCACCTGTCTAGCTACAGCCACTATCAACAATTTCCTCCATTCTCAGTCTGTGATTAAATCAAAACGCAAATTCCTTGAATAAAAGTTATTTCCTAGAACTGCCCACCTATCGAACTATGTTCTTTGGGCATGCTTTCCCGCTGACTACAGCATGGTTTTTAAGTCCAATGTAAACACGTTCTTGTTAAGCCTCCCCTTAAATAATCAAATTATACCCCAATTCATCACTAAGGATTACTATACTGTTAACTCAGTGACCACTCATCAACCCTTATCCTCGAGTGGAGTTCATGTCTTCATAAGCAGTTATTCCATCGTAAAAATAGAATATTTTATAATGATTAATTACGTTGAATAAATTCGTAAATTTAAATAAGGTGGCTCTTTCTATGCAGCTTAAAAATACTTCTCATATTTACCAGCATCTCATATTTACCAGCATCAAATACCTATATAAACCCACTATTCGCGCAAGCATGAAGTTTTGTTGGCAAACCTGGACTCGTGCATCAACCACTAGTCTCACTCTCTTATTCCGGATAAAATAGAGGCTTCGGTTTAATAGGTGCAGCAATGACTATCAAGCTCAACCCCCGCGCTTTATGGTCGCAATATTGCATCCCTGTGGTTGTTTTATAAGTACTTTATATAATTAGCCCCGAACAACCCGACTATCAGCAAAATCACACCGCTTCACTATAGAGATCTCTAGATTTCGAAAAGCTCTCTTTTCTGACAGCTTTTTCCTGTAACCGCGTTTGAAATTCCATCGCAGAGCCATATTTTTCCGACTATGCCAATATATGGGAATTTAAATGCAATTTGTACAAACATACCGCTGCACCACTCCACACTTAGGATGCTCTCATAATGTGGCCCTCAAATCCACAGTAACGTCTTAGCTTTCAATAGCAGTATACTTTTTCTTAGGTGAATTGAATATAAAATACACATATTCTCATGAAACCAAATAGTTCAATAATCTACTGTTATATAAAAAGCACTGTATGTGTGTGTGTGTGTGTGTGTGTGTGTGTGTGTGTGTAAAAGAGACCTCCGAAACGGCTTGGCTAATTTTTTGAAATTTCACACAAATATACTTGATGTGTCTCGTAGGTTTCGTCTCGCAATGCTTTCGATAAGTATCAATAATCGATAATCGAACAAATCTGATTGAATGAGAAAGTCCAATTGATTTATACAGCCTAACATCACATGCATTTGAGATGTTTTGTCACTGGACGAGCAGAAAGGCTCAGCAAATAAAATCAACAGTGGGGTTTTTGATAAGACAGGGGCGCATTCGAAATGAATGGTTCTGTTTAGAGCGCAATTGAACAATGATACTTGACTTTTGCAATTTGAAGTTTAATTCAAATCATTATAGAAAATACATTTCACAAACTAAACAGTACGTTCTTTACAGTGCAATGTAAACTACGATGAATTGTGGACTAAGTTACTGCGGGGATGCACGTGAAGCTTCCTGCCGATACATCCCGTAGGCTTCTTCAACAAAAGCAGGATGTCAAACCATTTGGTTGAAAAATGTGTGATTTCACGGATTTCCATGATAATAAAAGTATAGTACGATGGAATATTTGTGAGTCTTCATTCAAAGTTAGGCTTCCCAGCTAGTAGTTTATATTAAAAACAATATTTAAGTCAAAATATTGTTTTATGAATAATGTAATTTATCTATTTTTCAGGCGCCTACAAAAGTTTTTATAGCTGATGTTTTTATAATATTGTTGATTATTCAGAGCATTATTCACATCTTGATTTTAATTTCACAACGTTTCGGTCAATGTAATAAGCAGCCTTCTTCAGACTTCAAATTTCGAACTTGGGAATTTTTATTTGTATCTCGGAAATTTATGCTGGATTTCAAACTAAAACATTACACGTCTAAACAGGATTAAATTTAAGGCTAAAATTCATACGAGAGTCTACATAAATGATGGCGCAACGATTAAAGGCATTGATTTGCAATTAGTTCTAATTTCCAAGTAAGGATTTGGAGGATTGAAGATTCGCTATTTATTTATTATGCGATAATTACTAAGAATAAAAATAATAGTTTAACAATTTCTACCGTATATGGCTTACGAAATAAACAATATACACACGTGGATTAAATAAATGTTTCAGCTAAAAATTACATACAAGTTTCCGAGTAAGAAATAAAGATTTGTAAGTTCGAAAATGACGCACCTAAAGAAAGTTGGCGATTACATCCGCCGAAACTGTGAAAATAACATGCAAGATGAAAACAGTGAATCGAATAATCCAAATAGATCAGCCATAGTTTTAGTATTATTAAACAACGTACCATAAACAATACATGCGCTTATAACAAACATCTCTCTGTCTCTCTGTGTTTTTTCTCTCCTGGATTTTCAGGAATAGTAAACGAGATGCGATATATAAAATCTTCTACGTTAGGATGTGTTCATTCATTAATAAATCAACCAATTAATTTAACTTGATTCAGACGATTTGATTCAGCTATAGCATTGTCTATAGTTTGGCAAGATGACTCTAACAAGCATGAGCAAGCTGATACCGGTTGAATGTGATGTAAACGATGTTAGATTGTTTGGGTAACTGCTTGTCAAAGTACAAAAACCTACGCGAGAATAAGGGTTATTAAGTCAGGTGGACGGTGAAACCCCACTTTAGGATTTGAGATGATTGTTGAAATTGAGCAGAATATAAAAACAAAACTGTACAACCATTGGTTGCCATGAATAATTACATTTAAGCTGAAATTTTATCAATTAAATTCCCTGGCCTATCATTCACAGGTAACATGAACTGGAACAAATACACAAAAGATATAGTCAAGACTGATCCAAAGAAGACGGGATCTCTCTATCGCGCTATTAATATACTCACGTTTGACATTATACTGTATCTCTACAAAGTCTTCATTCGCCCATGCATAGAATATTGTTCACACATATTAGTCGGCGCATCAACGCCAGAGTACACAATAGAGTCCGCAATCTAATAAGTCCGACTTTGTAAACCAAGCATTTACCCGTTTCCTATCGTTGCAACAATGTTGTATTTCTGTGCCTCTTTTTACAAATACTTTAATGGATTGTACTCCGACTAACTAGCAGCACGGACACTCCCCTCGGTGTAAATGATCCTGGTTATCCTGACAAGCAGCAAAATTCTACCCCTTCAATGTAGATTTTCCCTGATGACTAAGAGCCACAAGTTAAACACTGTAAAAGTTTATTCCCTCGTTGGAATTCTCATCCAGTAACCTACTTTCTCGTCTGTACTAACACGCAGAGATTATAGAGTAACGTGAATAAATATTTTGCTGCTCAACTTCCTGTCAGCATATCCCTAATTTCCAGTAACTACATACGTCTTAGTAGCAATTTATCATGGTTTGCGGCAAATCTGATTAAAAATAATTATTTAAGAGGATAGCTCGATCTGTTTTTAAAAAAATATTTGCTTGACAATTATAGGTAAATGGTTAATGAGAAATCAGAGAGTATGCGAGGCTGTTTTAGTGAGGTGGCTTTTATTTCACAGATATATTATTTGGTTTGATAAGCTTGGTTACGTGCAAGGATCAAAGGGTTTGATTGAAATAGAAACGTATAAGTACTGGTTATGGTCAGTTGTAGTGTATAGAGGCTATCTGGGTTTCTTTTGCCATCGTGAAATGTTAATGAAATATTCTAAGAATTGTATTGTGCAAGTAATAACCTAGCCGGTGAAATCAAAATGTTGAACAGCATTTCTGTAATTGTTAAAATAAAGATGTTGAATAGCATTTCTGTAATTGGTAAAATTAAGATGTTGACTAGAATTTCGGTAATTGGGGAATTAAAGATGTTAACTAGCATTTCTGTAATTGGTAAAAATAAGATGTTCAATACCATTTCTGAAATTGTTAAAAATAAGATGTTGAATAGCATTTCTGTAATTGGTGAATTCAAGATGTTGAATAGTATTTCTGTAATTGGTAAATTGAAGACGTTGAATAGCATTTCTGTAACTGATGAATATAAGATGTTGAATAGCATTTCTGTAATAGTAAAAATTAAGATGTTGAATAATATTTCTGTAATTGTTAAAATTAAGAGGTTAAATAGACTCTGTAATTGGGAAATTTAAGATGTCGAATAGCATTTCTGTAATTGGTAAAATTAAGATGTTGAATATCATTTCTGTAATTGGTGAAACTAAGATGTTTAGTAGCATTTTAGTAATTGCTAAAATTCAGATGTTGAATAGTATTTCAATGATTGTAAAACTTGAGATGTTGAATAGCATTTCTGTTATTGTTATGATAAAGATGTTGAATAGCATTTCTGTAATTGTTAAAATTAGGATATTGAATAGTACTTGTGTAATTGGTAAAATTCAGATGTCGAATGGCATTTTATAATTGATTAAATAACATTTCTGTAATTAAAAAAATTCAGATGTTAAATAGCTTATCTGTTATTGGTAAAAATGAGATGTTGAATAACATTTCTTTAATTGGTAAAATTCAGATGTTGAATATCATTTCTGTTATTGGTAGAATTATGATGTTGAATAGCATTTCCTTAATTGGTAAAATTAAGATATTAAATAGCATTTCTGTAATTAGTAAAATGCAGATGTTGAATAGAATATCTGTTATTTTTATAATTAAGATGTGGAATAGCATTTCTGTAATTGATAAAATTAGGATATTGAATAACAATTGTGTAATTGGTAAAATTCCGATGTCGAATAGCCTTTTATAATTGGTAAAATTAAGATGTTGAATAACATTTCTGTAATTGGTAAAATTAAGATGTTGAATAGCATTTCTTTTATTGGTAAAATTATGATGTTGAAAATCATTTGTGTAATTGGTAAAATTAAGATGTTGAATAGAATTTCTATAATTACGATGTTGAATATCATTTCTGTAATTGTTAAAATTAAGATGTTGAATAACATTTCTGTAATTGATAAGATTCAGATTTGAATAACATTTCTTTAATTTCTTAAATCAAGATGTTGAATAGAATTTCTGTAACTGGTAAAATTAAGATGTTCAATAGCATTTTTGTAACTGGTAAAATTAAGATGTTCAATATCATTTCTGTTATTGGTAAAATTAAGATGTTGAAAAGAATTTCTGTAACTGGTAAAATTTAGATGTTGAATAGAATTTCTGTATTTGGTAAAATCAGGATGCTGAATAGCATTTCTGTAATAGTTAACATGAAGACGTTTAATAGCATTTCTGTAATTGGTTCAACTAAGAGGCTGAATAGCATTTCTGTAATTGGTAAAATTAAGATGTTGAATAACATTTCTGTAATTAGTAAAATTAAGATGTTGAATAGAATTTCTGTAATTGGTAAAATTAAAATGTTGAATAACATTTCTGTAATTAGTAAAATTAAGATGTTGAATAGCATTTCTGTAATTGGTAAAATTAAGATGTTGAATAGCATTTTTGTATTTTTTTAAATTAAGATGCTGAATAGTATTTCTGTAATTGTAAAAATTCAGACGCTGAATATCATTTTTGTAATTGGTAAACATCAGATGTTTAATACTATTTCAGTTATAGGTAAAATTAAGATAGTGAATAGCATTTCTGTAATTAAGAAAATTCAGATGCCGAATAGAATGTCTGTAATTGGTAAAAATAAGATGTGGAATAACATTTGTTTAATTGGTAAAATCAAGATGTTGAATAGCATTTCTGTAACTGGTAAAATTAAGATATTGAATAGCATTCCTGTAATTGGTAAAATTCAGATGTTGAATATCATTTCTGTAATTGGTGAAAATAAGATGTTGAATAGCATTTCTGTAATTGGTGAAAATATAGATGTTGAATAGCATTTCTGTAATTGGTGAAAATAAGATGTTTAGTAGCATTTTAGTAATTGGTAAAATTATGATGTTGAATAGCATTTCTGTAATTGGTGAAAATAAGATGTTTAGTAGCATTTTAGTAATTGGTAAAATTATGATGTTGAATAGCATTTCTGTAATTGGTGAAAATAAGATGTTTAGTAGCATTTTAGTAATTGGTAAAATTATGATGTTGAATAGCATTTCTGTAATTGGTGAAAATAAGATGTTTAGTAGCATTTTAGTAATTGGTAAAATTATGATGTTGAATAGCTTTTCTGTAATTGGTAAAATCAAGATGTTGAATAGCATTTCTGTAATTGGTAAAATTCATATGTTGAATAGCATTTCTATAATTGTAAAAATTAAGATGTTGAATAGCATTTCTGTTATTGCTAAAATTTAGATGTTGAATATAATTTCCGTAATTGTTAAAATTAGGATCTAGAATAGCACTTGTGTGATTGGTAAAATTCAGATGTCGAATAGCATTTTATAATTGGTACAAATGAGACGTTGAATAACATTGCTGTAATTGATAACATTAAGATGTTGAATAGCATTTCTATTATTGGTAAAATTATGATGTTGAAAAGCATTTCTGTAATTGGTAAAGTAAAGATGTTGAACAAAATTCTGTATTTGTTAAAATCAGGATGCTGAATAGCATTTCTGTAATAGTTAAAATTAAGACGTTTAATACTATTTCTGTAATTGGTACAACTAAGATGCTGAATAGCATTTCTGTAATCGGTAAGATTAAGATGTTGAATAACATTTCTGTAATTGGTAAAATTAAGATGTTGAATAGCATTTCTGTAATTGATAAAATTAAGATGTTGAACAGCATTTCTGTAATCGTTAAATTAAAAAATTGAATAGTATTTCTGTAATTGATAAAATTAAGATGTTGAATAACATTTCTGTAATTGATAAAATTAAGATGTTTTATAAAATTTCTGTAATTGGTAAAATTCAGATGTTGTGTAGCATTTCTGTAATTGGTAAAATTAAGATGTTGAACAGCATTGCTGTAATCGTTAAATCAAAATATTGAATAGTATTTCTGTAATTGATAAAATTAAGATGTTGAATAGCATTTCTGTAATTGATAAAATTAAGATGTTTAATAAAATTTCTGTAATTGGTAAAATTCAGATGTTGTGTAGCATTTCTGTAATTGGTAAAATTAAGATGTTGAACAGCATTGCTGTAATCGTTAAATTAAAATATTGAATAGTATTTCTGTAATTGATAAAATTAAGATGTTGAATAGCATTTCTGTAATTGATAAAATTAAAAATATTGAATAGTATTTCTGTAATTGATAAAATTAAAATGTTGAACAGCATTTCTGTAATCGTTAAATTAAAATATTGAATAGTATTTCTGTAATTGATAAAATTAAGATGTTGAATAGCATTTCTGTAATTGAAAAAATTAAGATGCTGAATAACATTTCTGTAATAGGTAAAATTCAGATGTTGCGTAGCATTTCTGCAATCGATAAAATTAAAATGTTGAATAGCATTTCTGTAATTGGTAAAAATAAGATGTTGAATAACATTTCTTTAATTTCTGAAATTAAGATGTTGAATAGCATTTCTGTAACTGGTAAAATTAAGATGTTGAATAGCATTTCTTTAATTAAGAAAATTTAGATGTTGAATAGCTTTTCTGCAATTGTACAAATTAAGATGTTGAATAATATTTCTGTAATTGGTAAAATTTAAATGTTGAATAGCATTTCTGTAATTGGTAAAATTATGATGTTGAATAGCATTTCTGTAGTTGGTAAAATTATGATGTAGAATATTATTTCTCTAGTTGGTAAAACTATGATGTTGAATAGCATTTCTGTAATTGGTAACATTAAAATATTGAATAGCATTTCTGTAGTTGGTAAAATTATGATGCTGAATAGCATTTCTGTAATTGGTAAAATTAAGATGCTGAACAGCATTTCTGTATTTGTTAAAAAAAGGATGCTGAATACCATTTTTGTAATTTTTAAAATTTAAACGTTGAATAGCATTTTTGTAATTGATACAATAAAGATGCTTGACAGCATTTCTGTAATTTGTTAGATTAAGATGTTTAATAGCATTTCTGTAATTGGTAAAATTATGATGTTGAATAGCATTTCTGTAATTAGTAAAATTAAAATGTTGAATAGCATTTTTGTATTTGGTAAAATCAGGGTGCTTAATAGCATTTCTCTAATAGTTAAAATTTAGACGTTGAATAGCATTTCTGTAATGGGTACAATTAAGATGCTGAATAACATTTCTATAATTGGTAGAATTAAGATGTTGAAAACCATTTCTGGTGTGTCTGTGTTCGCCATCCGTTTAGCTACAAGAAATTTAAGGTGGCTACGTAGTTCAAAATGGGTCAAAATTAAAATAAATAAACGATTCAACAAGTTGGTTTGGATGTAACATTTTTGCCCCCGCGGCGTACAAAATGATTCGATTATTATCTTTTGGCTCATTGAAAAGATAAGAAAAAGACAGATTTGATTTTGAAAAGTAATTATAACATATGAGTTCAGGTAAAAACTGATAAAGAGTCAAAATAAATAAGAATATTTGGTTACTAAAGAGTAAGGGAAATAATATAAACGCATTTTATTCAGAAATAATTTAGACGAATTTCAGTTAAGATAAACAAAATCGTAGAATTATAAAAATTAATAATCAGAGAAGTGAACAATAAAACAATGGATACACATTTTTAAGGTCAAGTTTAGGAATAGTAAAGGACACCCATTTGTGACATGAACTTTAGGAATAATTAGGATACTGATTTATGACATGTAGTTTAGAAATAATTAGAATACTGATTTGCGGCAATAAGTTTAGGAATAATTAAAATGCTCATTCATGACATGTAGTTAAGAAATAATTTGGATAATTATTTATGGCATGTAGTTTAGGAATAATTAGAATACGCATTTGTGGCGTGGCGTTTAGGAATAATTAAAATGCTCATTTATGACATGTAATTTAGGAATAATAAGGAAAACTCATTGGCGACATGTGATTTATAAATGACTAGCCTGGATGCCCGGCTTTGCTCGGGTGTTTGGAGGTGTGTGTTGAGCAATAAAAAAAAGTGTTAGTAGGACGGCAGGTTTGAACCAATACCGCGAAGGAGGAAAAGAACGTGAAATAAACGTGACGTCTTTGCTGTTGCGCCTACCGTAAAACCGTAACTTACGGACGTTTAAATTAAGGCTAGTCAATCGAAAAGAGGGAATGACTTTCGAAAATATCGGCGAAAAAATTGACCACTTCCTGTAGAAAAGTGGCCAGTTGAGTGTGTAGGAATTATTATTTTTAGCCGATTCTCCGATATTTGTCGTCGAAAGGATCAAGCTTCAAAACGATTGGGAACTCGTGCAAATCTGTCACTTCTGTCGAAATTTTTAGGCAGATATACATACAAACATGTAAACAGGCATGTGAGATTTATAATATAGAAGATGACACACACACACACACACACACACACACACACACACACACACACGCATATATATATATAATGACAATGACAGGAAAACACTTATGTGAATTAGGCTTTATTCAATAAAAATGAGGTTTCAGAAAGATGTTAGCCATCTTTAGATTTGTAAAAGCCACAAGAAAAAAATGTCATAATTATTTTACAGACGTAAAATTAAAATAAAATTAGAGATAAAGAAAGAAGAAAAATATAAATAAAAAGCAAAACATATTTAAGAGCGGTAATATAAAAACAAAATAACAATAGTAACAAAAAAGCAAAAAGAAAGCACTCGTAAATGTGGATAATTATGAAGATCTCCAGTTTGACAACTTTTTGATTCGTCTTCTGAAACGCGGTAAAAATATAAAATATAAATGTTAATATTTTTTTTTCACCTTTATAAATACTATCCAGGTATTAATGCTTTAAAAATTATTTTTGTTTTTCTCGCTTTTAGTGATTTTATAATAGCTTTTTTGCTGTTGCTTTACACGCACACACACGCGCGTGCGAGCGCGCACCATTGTTTATATGTAATTTAACTACTTGGGACAAGTATTTTACATATGAATATATAACAAAGTACTTATTTAGATAGCTCCATAATGAAACACTAGAGCTATAATATTTTCTTCAAAGATACCACGTTAATAAGAGTAGACACCCAATTATTTCTTACTTTTTAGAAACTTTCTACCTATTTATATTAACGTGGTATCTTTAAAGGAAAGTAAACACACATACATATGGTATTTATTTGCTTCCTCACGAAAGCAAAATGTGATACAACGTCGCCAAACAAAATGAAAGAAAGAAAGAAAGAGGAAACACGCTGTAATGGTCGTGTGTGCGTGTGCTCTGAATTGTGAAGTAGTAGTACGAACAATTCCATAACAAAAATACGTTGTCAGCGTCGATCTGGCCCGTCGCTAAGCAACGACCTGGAAAATGGCCGGTCATTTTCATTTGCATACGCACAATGATGCATAGCTATTATCAGTTGCCATACTTGTAGAAAACATTTCGATGTAAAAGGTACCCTAAAATACAGCCGGTTTTGAGTCTATAAGGAACGAACTCACACACAGACAAGTTGAATTTATATAATCGTATAGATATAGATTAGAATACTCATTTATGACATCTAATTTATAAAAAAAATTAGGATAATCATTTGTGGCATGCTTTTTTAGTAATACTTAGTATACTCATTTGTTGTATGAATTTGGAAATAACAAAGGATACGCATTTGTGACATGCAGTTTATGAATAATTCATATAAAATAAATAATTTTATATATTCCAGAGAGAGATTGACACGTGGACATATTCGGGGACGGAGCCGATAGCGAACGACAAATGCAGAGAATTTCTCTCATTTCTATATTGATAGAAGGAACTCGAATGAATTACCTCGTGGAGTCAAGCGGGATCGTACGTGCTTTGAACGAAAATTACTTCAAGAAAATCACTGCGTGCAAATTACTGCATGCATGTAAAGGTAAGACACCGCTTTTAATGTCACAAGTTATAAGCAGTGCATTTTGTAATTAAAGGGAATTTCGTGAAACGAATTTGTGATGCATGCTAATTTCTTTTTTTATTTGCTAATCAATGGTGACGGCGATATAGCAGCATAGACTTGAGAAAGAAAGAAAATACACATTTCTCTTTATAGATCATAATGGTAAGTTCGACATATGTCAATTGCATGACTTCCCTAATGGTTGGAATTTTCTTCTCTGTTAAATTCATTTCGTCCTGAAGTGTATTCCAGCAGACGCCCGGGGAAAGAAAACTGTTTATTATCTCAAACAATATTGGTTTCATATGTGCATGTTCAGAAAGACCACCTCATCAAACCGAAAAAAGAAACACTATTGAAGTCAGAATCAAGATTTATTAATTTTGTATTTAAAAAAATATTGTAGGTATGACTTAAACCCTGGATAAAGAGAGATATGGGTGAAAGAGGGGGATAGTAAGAATGGGAAAATACATTCCAAGCTGGTCAAAGCATTTCAGCAGTTTAAAGGTATATCTTTCTTTGATATAAAGTGGCCATGCCGCGTCTCAAAGTCATTATTTATTTATTCATTTATTAGTATCGAGGACTTAAGCCTGTATGCGCAGATCCTGATATAATAATAATAATAATAATAATAATAATAATAATAATAATAGTAATAATAATAATAATAATAATAATAATAATGTCAGCCCTTTCAAGAAATTGGTTCTTATTGCTGAGAACCTAGAAGTTAAAATGAAAGTCAGTCCCTTAAGCTCGTATACGCAGATCATGATGTTATAATCATAATATAACTCTGGACGGATGTTAGACATTTAAGATAAATGTTTAAATTTCAACGATATTCTCGCGGTTGAGGTTTGCTGTGGGTTTTGTTCCTTCTTAATGGAGTCAGAGGTTACTTCGTGGCTGGGTCCAAATTTTCCAACCAGTGGTAATCGTGTCATCCTGCACTAATAATCCTCAACAGGATAAAACACTAGTGTCTATAGGTATTTTTGGTATGGAAAAGTGCTCACTACTTATAAGAAAGGGAAAACTAGAGACGACAGAAAGCATGGAACTACTCAACCAAACAAGACGCCTATAAATAATTAAGAGTACTGGAAGCAGACACCATCAAAGCAACAGAAATGAAAGAGAGAATTAGAAAGAAAAGGAGAAACGAAGCAAATACACTGTGCATTTGCTTCGTTTCTCCTTTTCTTTTATACTCACCCTGTGGTCAGCTGGGACTACCATATGACAGGATTTTTCTTTCTTGTTAATTATTACGACATCTGGTCGTTTTGCTTGGATGGGTTTGTCCGTCTGTATGTACATATCCCATAGGATTTTGTGGTTCTCGTTTTTTAGTACTGTTGCAGGCTTATGCTTGTACTATTTGTCTGTAGTTCAAAATGAAGTTGTTTGCATAATTTCCAGGTAATTGCCCTCCCCACTTGCTCATGCATGTCTTTGCATTCCTTCTGGGTCAGTTTGCTGCATTCACTTACTATTTGGTTTATCGTTTCGTCTCTTTGTACACAGAGTCTGTATTTGCTGTTTTCTTGTGTTTTATTGATCTTTGATTTGATATGGTTGGTTCTTATCGAGTTATCTTGTGCTGCAGTTGTTAGGGATTCAGTTTATTATTATTATTATTATTATTATTATTATTATTATTATTATTGGTTCACAAAGAGCTTTCACGCAGCTCTTCAGGGATCTTTCTCTGAAAACAGCCTGTGGTGTTCTCTGGAAGCTAAGTGACAACAAGTCTCCCCAGGTTTCCAGTACTTTCCACCTCTTTCGATAACATTTGCAAATAAATTTTCATTATCGCAACAGCTGCTTGCCAGTGATTTCTCGTTGGCGGCAGCTATTGGTCTTTGCTGGGATTTGAGTGGCAATAAGCCTCCCCAAGGTCCTAGTTCTCTTCGCACTTATTCGGCTTAGGTGTGGTCAGTTCATAGGTCCTTTCTTCATCTTTGACTCTACTTGTTTATTTGGTCTACCAGAGAGTTAAAAGGGATTTGGATGATGAAGAAAATTAAAATAATACCGATAATAATAAGAGTACTAGAAACAATTCAGAAAAATCTTTGAAAAAAAGGATGGGAGAAATTGGAACCAGAGGAATGGCTGCAAAGATACAACGATTCACGATAAGGAAAACGGCTGAAATATTAAGGAAAACCTTTGAAAGCGGAGAATAATACACATGAAACACATGCGTGAGCTAGACAACCTGCTGTAGAGACAAAACATGAAGAAGCTTTACAGGTAATGAAGAACAATGAAGCTGCATATCAACAAGTTCTACATCCCCCATCATGCCCCCCTCCAATTTCCCAAGCACCGCCCCCCATAAAAAAGTGTGAAACCAAAGAGTCGAGAAGGTTCAAGGAGGAGGGAAAGACCGAGGAGAGAGCGCTGACCAGACCTCCGCTTGACAAGCGTGAAGAGAACTGGGACCTTGGGGAGGCTTAGTGCCACTCAAATTCCAGTACAGACCAATGACCTCTGCCAGAGAGAAATTAATGGTGAGAGGCTGTTGCGATAAGGCAAATTTATTTGCAAATGCTCTCGAAGGAGGTGGAGAGTGGTGGACGTCTGGGGAGATTGTTATCACTCGGCTTCCAGGAAACACCACAGGTTTTCAATCAGACCTATGAGGATCTGTGTGAAAGCTCCATGTGAGCCAATAATAATAATAATAATAATAATAATAATAATAATAATATATATATATATATATATATATATATATATATATATATATATATATATATATATATATATATATATACATGTATTATTAATATATTTTAACCAAAATTATTTATATATAGAAATTCGGTAAAATATGAATATTACCGAATTTCAATATATAAATAATTTACCAATAAAATCAAATTAATATTAATTGATTTAATTAAACTTCAGGATTGTCATAATCGAGCAGACATATAATATTTTTTACAAAAATCAAGACAACAAAATATACAATAAGAACATCAGACCTCTGAAGAGTACCTATTATTGGAACATTTTTAAATGATATAATATTTAAATTTGTAAAAATGGTTATGAAACAATTGCAACATATAGGGAAATACATGTTCTTATTTTATATTTTGGTGTCTTGATATTTGCAAAAACATATATATATATATATATATATATATATATATATATATATATATATATATATATATATATATATATATATATAAGCGATTACCTCCGCTAAACGTGAGAATATCACTCAGAATGGAAAAATAGTCCGAACAATCCAAATAATACAAAGCAATTGCGACATAAAAAAATAACGAATCACCATTGAATTATCTTTACTATTTCATCATTTGCCGAGAGATTTGAGAGGTTGATATTATGATGAAGGAATATGTATTACATTACATATTTACACATATTTACAAAGGCAAAGATGAAATCTTGGCGATACTCCCAAGATAACTTAACAGATACTGCACTGACTTGTTTGAGAAATAGATTTACATTTGTACGTGACGTGTACGATAGGGACTGAAAACCTGGATTTGCCAGGTTCGAATCTAGTTAATTCCACAGAAACACTCTCATAATACCCACACCTGACCTTGTGTCTAACCTCCTTGAGAGGAAATAAATAAATATACAAACATACGTCTAACTTTTCATTGTCTTCTCCCTGATAAACGTTTTCTTATAACCAAATCAAATCTCATTTGTTAACATTCTGATCTCATGCTCGGGTAAATAGATGGATGTGAAAATAGTGTCCACTTCAGACGCGTTAAGTACACTTTCAACAAGACGATGGCGATGTGGCTTGATTTCAGGCATTGCACTTAATCAGACACACACCTACATGGAGTCATGTCTGTGTTTGAATAAGATTTCAAGAAATATTTCTACTATTATTTAAAATGTATTTGTTAAACTGAACATTGCGAGTTTAACAATTACATAATCGATAATGTCTACGAGTAATAACTTTAAACTAGAAAATATAAGACAGTTTTACAACAGATAATTCAAAACAAATTAGCATCATCCAAAATTTACTATATTATTGCTGTGATACAATTATGGTGTAAGTTTAACCTTCAAGTACAATTATATTCTCAGTTAATAATTCTGTTACGCCAACATATTGTATATTATTCCTTAATTGGAATTCGTTTTGAGATGAGCATTATATATATCTGGCACGCTTTGGGTGGGATTGAAACCGCTATCTTCAGACAATGCTCATCTGGAACTGTAGAAATTCAACATCTCTATCAACTGCGCCACGGGCCCCAAAGGGCGATCAAGGTTGGATTCTTTGATCTTATAAATCCACGTTTATTTATTATCTGATCTTCTATAGTCGGGTCCGTACCGATTGGTATATATATATTATTCCTTGATTGGAATTGGTTTACTTGGCCAAAATGTGGTGAGACGACAACAACAACGGATGGCAGTGATGACTAAGAATGCAGTTAGCAGATTCGAAGTTCCTATCCGTCGCAGTTACCACCTGACGAAGGCCAGAGGAATAGTTGGCCGAAATGTTGTGAATAAATAAACCAATAAAAGATGAAAAACAACAACTAATAAAGATGAGACTAATAGTCCGAAATAAAAATAAATTAATGTCAACATATTGGTTCCAAAGTTTGCGCCATTTTAATCACGAGTTTAAAAACACGTGTGTCTATTTCTATTACTTCTTTCTGTTGCGCTACGTTTTGTTATTTACTGGTTCTCAAATGTGAAATGTCGACACAAGAAATAGTTTTTATAGCTTGTAATTTATTGTACTGAAATTCCGACATTCTATTGGCGCACTCTTTCCTCCGTAAATATAAATGCATTTTTACGCGTGAATACGAACCAAAAATTGACGGTTCAATCTCCCTTTCATCTAATAGCATTCTTAGTAACTCCCATAAAGAAATTTTTTAAATACTGATTGACATTGAATAACAATATGATAAAATCGGCTGTCACACGCACGCACGCACGCACGCACGCACGCACACACACACTAATACACACACACACACACACATATATGTATATAGATATAGATATATGATTAATTCATTTAATCACATAAACTAATATATGAATATATAATTTTATGCGTATTTTTTCAATATTTACTTCAACAGTGCTCAATACATAGGTAGAGCAAGGTAGTAAGTCATGAATATATATATATATATATATATATATATATATATATATATGAAAATTAACCTACTTAGAAGATTCTGGGTTTTGTTCTAGTGAGAATTCGCCAGGCTTGAATATTCTGTGTAGCTTAATTGCCATATATATTTTCATAATTTACTATATATATATATATATATATATATATATATATATATATATATATATATATATATATATATATAAGAGGAGGTTCAAAAGTAACTCTTTTTATATTTAATTTCACATAAATGGATCGGAGAGGATAGAAAATTGTACTTATGCATTCATGACCTAGGAAAATTCATCTTTCTGTTGTAGTGTAAGATTCTAAGAAAGCAACCTATGTCATGAACGTACATCAGAAGAAGACATCAATCGTTAGACTCTTGACAAACGTGTATTGAGAATGGTGATAACTATGTAGAAAAATAAATTCTGGAAAACAAAAGGTCATTCGTGTTAATGATGCTAGTCTGGTTTTCGCAACACTTTATTTATTTTAGTAAAAAGATAAGAGCATAACACTTGACTGAGGCAAGAAGCATATCCAAATAGACTTTCTATCACTTCTTTTAAGTAAAGAGAAAAGAAAAACTAGTCAAACTGAGATCGACACCAAAACCTAAAAGAAACGAGTCAAATACGATAACTATTACACCCACGTGATACGATCTTTGAAGTGTTTTCAAACTACTTATCCTTTATATAAATAATCTGTAATGTGAACTATCCACGCATGCGCATTCAGCAAACAGAAATAAATCCAATGGCTCCCATGTACCAATGTTTTAATTTTGACCCTTTAGCAGCACTTTTTGTCCGGATAGAAACGGACTAAAGAGTTTTGCACGTGTTTGGATATCCTATATACCACATTTCAAGTCTGTAGATCAAAGATTCGTTGAGTATATAGGTTGAGAAGTGTCCTCACACACATTTTCACTTTTATGGATATACAAATTTTGCACGTCACATCCAGACGGATGCAGGTCTTACAGCTACGCATCTTAGAAGCGGAGCTATAAAACTGGACACAGTGATATGTGACAAGGAGAAGAAATGAATGAACACTAGTAGAAGTTAGTGTCTCTCAATGGTGCTGGGTTAGTAGAGCTGAGAGGGAAAAGATAACGAAATACCAAGCTATTATGTATGACATGAAAAGAAACTAACACCTCAAGACCTCTACTATTCCAGTAATCAAGCGACCAACCAGACGCATGTTCATCAAAGCAGTGATAGCACTCTACGTATTCAGTAGGTGTGATGCCGTCTTACTCTCTATCCACTCCAACTCTCTCTCTCCCTCTCTCTGTCTCTGTCTCTCCCTCTCTCTGTCTATCTGTCTGTCTGTCTGTCTGTCTGTCTCTCTCTCTCTCTCTCTCTCTCTCTATATATATATATATATATATATATAGGCGGCAAAAAGAAAGGCCGCACTTGTTATTTTTTCAAAAACAGTAAATTTAAGCTAAATTTAATGTACCTGTTTAAACAAACTATACATTTGATTCGACTTTTATGACTTTTATTCTTTTATAATTTAACCTGTTCATATTTGACTTTTAATTGAAATATTTTAGTGTTTACGTTAATTTTAAAAAAAGTAAATTCAAGTCCGCACAATGGAAAATTGTTATTTAAATGCAACTTTAGAACATTAATGCAAACAAATACAGTAGGAACACAATGAATTAGTTTATATTTAGTAGCATAGTCCTTCTGCAATTTGACAGCCTGCAATCTTATGAGAATTCCTTGAATTAGACTGCAGCAATACTCCGGGGAAAGGGCATCCCACCTTTCTTTCCGTTTTGTCCAAAGTTCTTCCAATTTGAAATTTTATCATTGCATAGCTGTTGCTTGATGTAATGCCATATGCTTTTGATAGGACTGAGGTCTTGATATTGTGCAGGCTAGTCCAAACACGGAATATTATGCTCTTCCAGGAACCTCTTGACATTGCTAGATGTGTGAATGGGGTCATTATCCTGCATGAAGATGAGATTATCATCCAAATTCCGACCAAAGTATGGTAGAAAATGCTCAGTCAACATATAAATTCACTTAGTCGAATTAATCGACTTCGCAAGCGAACTATAGGCCCTGAACCATTGGTATTAATAATGCTTAACACTAAACTGAACCTCCACTACCTTGCAGTGTTGAAACTGAACACCCAGAATTAATATCTTCGTCTTTCCTCCGACGGACGTACTGCCTGCTATCACTGCCCAGCCTATTGAACTTGCTTTGTCGCTAAAAAGCAGTTTTGACCAATATGAAGAGTCATGATCGTCATTGCATCTGACGAAGTCCAGACGGATCTTTCTGTTCTTTACAGAAATCATCGGCTTGCGTCTTGCAACATAACTTCGCAAATTAAATTCCTTTAATCTTTTATTGGCAGTAGAAAGAGAGCACTTTTTAACAAGATTGCACTGTTGTTGGATTTGAGGCGCGGTTTTAAATCTGTTTCATAGGCTACGAATCCTGATAGCATTGTCTTCCCTGATTGATTACGACCAGATTTAGTGGCATCACGAACAATGCCGGTGTTTTGGTGCTTTCGCACAGTCTTTCGTACCGTTTTTTTGTTTTTATTTACATAGGCATCACCACTTATCAAGGCCCAGGGGCCACTCGAGGATAAGGGTTAAAGAGTGTACAGTACTCAATTGGACAATATAGTAATTGTCAGTAATGGAAATTCAGTAAATTTGTTAACTTAAGGGGAATGGCTTATCAAGAACTTGTTTACATTGGACTTGAAGACAACAACATTGCAGGATAAGTCCTTTCTAACAGCTCCTGCCCAGATGTGGCATAAGTACTATATCCTTGGACGAACTTGGCTCTTATATAGATAGAAAATTGCATCAGCAATGAAATATCTACTGGATCGATAGAAAGATCCCACCATTTTCCCAGCGGCTTTGGCAACAGATTTGATGTACGTGTTCCATTTCAGATCAGGAGTAAAGATCAAGCCCAGAAGCTTGTCAAAACATGAGGCCTCCCCAAGATGAGAGCCATTCATTTCAATTGATGCCATATGGGGATCAGAGCGTTGATGATGTAAAGATAGAAACTTGGTTTTAGATGCATTTGAAGTAACCAGCCACTCCTTTTCCCTATTGTACCACGTGCTCAAGATTAGAGAAGAGATAACCGGAGAGAACTTGACCGTTTACGGTCTTAGATGTGCTACCACAGATGGTAGTGTCATCAGCATGAATGTCTACGAAGTATGTAAGGATTTGATTTGGAAGATCATTAATGTAAATCAGGAAGAGAATTTGGCCCCAAGGTTGAACCCTGAGGGACTCCAGCATTAATACTGTGAGCTTCTGATTTCTTCCCATCAACTACCACTCTTATGAACCTATCAGAGAGAAATGATTCAATAATTGAGAAGACATTTCTAGCTATACCATAGCTGGAGATCTTGTGAAGTAAACCTTTATGCCATACCCTATCAAAGGCTTTTGATATATAAAGAGCAATTGCCCTAGAAAGGTTGTCTCTGTCGAGAGATTCGCTAATCCTATGAAATATAACTGTAAGCACATCTGCTGTAGATATAGCAGAAGGGAAACCATATTGTGTGTCACTAAGTAGGTTATTTTTGCTGAGATGGTTGATTACTTCTCTATTTAACACATATTCCAGCAACTTACTCATGACGCACAGGAGACTTATTGACCTGTACTGAGAGGGAGATGACCGATTACCCGAATTCTTAAATACAGGGCAAACTGATGAGATTTTCCAGGGTGATAGGAAGTAATTCTCCTTAAGACAACGTTTAAACAGTTTTGTAAGTATGGGCGCTAGTTCTGGTTGAAGTTTTTGGAGTACTATAAGTTGAATACATCAGGGCCGGTTGCTTTACTGGAATCAAGGTTTTTGATTAGCTTGGCAACGTCACGTACAGATATTTGTATATCACATAGCGTGTTTTCTGATACAGGAGAAAATATTGAGAGTTGGTGGTCCTAGTGGCAAAGGGTAGAATTAGCTGCAAAGTTCTTAGCAAAGAGTTTAGCTTTGTCTGATTCTGAAGAGATTACCTTAGGTCCATTGATGATAGTTGGGATAGGGCATACGTTTCTGTTCAGGATTCTGTTTGCTATTTGCCAAAATTGGTGGGAACCAAGCCACTGCTCAGCTACTTCTGACTTGACGGATTGAGCATACAACTAACTTGCGTTCTTTAATATTTTTTACAATGGTTGCTGGCAGTTCTGAAAGCAGCTTTAGTCTCAGTACATCTATTACGTTTGAAGCAATGGAAAAAGTGATTTTGTGTTCGCAATGGCAGCAGCATATACTGGAGAGAACCACGGCTGGCTGTTAGGTTTTCGCTGGAACTTTTTCCAGGCTATAGAACGGTCAATAATTACAATTAACCATTCTGTCAGGTCTGATACTATAGAGGACACATCCTTTGTAAACATGGAACGCATAGGGAGATCTGATATAAATGTACGGGAGCTATTCCAGTCTGCCATAGAGTATAGATAAACTGTACGGTGGAGAGGTATCTGAAGACTTTTTACATTTCATCTTTATCTTAATTGATACAACAGCGTTGTCGGAAGATCCTAGTGGAGACAGAACGAAAACTGAACATAGTTCAGGGAAAGTTATGAAAAAAAGGTCTAGGAGACTTCCATACTGCCCGTCAGAGACGGGCACACGGGTGGGTTCGTGAATAATCTGAGTGAGGTCATAAGCAATTGAGAAATCGTAACAGAACCTCCCCTCATCATCGATCTTGTTTGAGTGGGTTAGCCATTCCACATTGTGAACATTGAAGTCTCCACATACTTGAATGTTAGCTGAAGGATAAGCAGATAGGACCTAGTCAATTTTCTCAGGGATGCTTTTAAAGATAGTAAATCCGCTGTTGGGGAGACGATAGAGAGTAAATATAAACGCAGTAGTGTGAGCAAGTGTAACCCGAAAGCACGTATAGGGTAAGTTAGGATCTTCTCTGGAGATGTCCCTACCACATGGAAAGCCATTTTTAATAGGCGCATATTCCATGCCTATCGCGATCTTGGGGGTCAGATTTGGAAGTTAATTACGAACTCCTCTAGGGGGATAGTCTGTCCAATGCCAGTTTCGCTTAGGAATTATAGGTCTGATTTAGTCTCCTGTAATTGTGTTTAAACCTCTGGAAGGTTAGAGCGTAGACCCCTGATGTTGGAGAAGGAGGCATGGTAGTGGGGATCTAAGTTGGAAGATTAAGATCGTGTATTTTTTCTTGAAACGTTTCACGATGGAGTTTTGGGATCTGTGGACTAGGTCGACAGACATGCTTAGAGCAGGACAGAGAGGGAAAGTAAGAGAGAAAAAGAAACGAAGAATTTTTTGTAGCACATGATAAGGTAAAGCCGTAACAATTAACCACTAATATGTCATCGTGAGACCCCAGCAGAAGCTACTGCATGGTCCAGAATCCATTCACCAAATGGCAATACAGCAGCTCCAGTACTTTGCACTTGCTGATACGACAGCCTCCTTAGTGGTTAATCCAAGGTTCGGGCTCCTGACTATCAGGTGGATAACGTCAGCCCAGATACAACGTTTACCTCCAGCACCCTTAGTAGTGGCATGACTACAAGGATAGACATAGAAACAGAAAATTTTCGACATCTCGGGCGGCTGTTCACGCAAAATACCGCCAACCTAGTATACAGCTTTTTTTCTCCCTTTGTCAGAAAAATCACTAATTTTAATATGAGGACTTAGTGAAAAAAAAAGAGACGCGAGAGTAACAGGAGCTGCCGATGATGCATACACAATGCATTCTCTACTTTTCATTGAAAAAATGAATAAAAACTAAAAAATATTAAGTATTGTGCTTAAAAGTCCAACTGAGGTGTTTATGGGAAAGTACAGAAATAGGTTCCCCTCTTACTAACTGAAAATAAATGGAATTATCGTAACTATTTCTCTTGTAAAAAAATAACTTGCTCGATACCAGGGAATCTGTGGACAAGAACATCTATTATTAAATAAAACAAATCAAACAAATTAAAAACTGAAGTAAATATGTAAATATTAACATTTGCAGTTAAAAATAACATTAAATAGTACAACACACTTATCTGCCAAATTCTACCGCCTTATCTGCAAATTATTAAAGATGCTTCATTTTAAATACGTTCAAGTTCTAAACATTTAAAAAATAAACCGCCAGAACGTGATTCTTGTTCCAAGAGTTTTATTTCAATCTGCAATCTTCAATTTTTAATGGACCTATGTTTTTAATGGACCTATATTTTAAATCGACTTTTCATTGACTTTATATTAACTTATATTTAACTTATCGCCGTTTACTGTATATTTTAGTTTTCACTTTAATTCGCTATTTCGCTCCTTCGCACTTTTACTCCAACACCTGATGATGATACGTGGATGAATCGAAAGCGCTTGTGACAGCAACGATTATGGAACTTTTATAAATATTTTTAATTTTGATACAACAAAGATTATACGGAAAATCGAAAAATTAAAAAAAAAAAGAACTGTAAAGCAAAGTGTCTCCGTTGCATTAAATAATATTTGCTTGAATATATATATATATATATATATATATATATATATATATATATATATATATATATATATATATATGTGTGTGTGTGTGTGTGTGTGTGTGTAGGGAGACAGGGGAAGGGATAAATAAATATATAGCGAGAGCGGAGCGGGGATGGCACAGACCGATACAGTTAAATATAGGTAGATAATTAAGACTAGATTGCAACTTATTGATATATAGATATATATTATGATCATCGCTACGATTATGAAATATCTTTCTTGAAATTACATAATTGCACGAATGTAAGTCAGTCCAATTATAATAATATGAACGACGCACAAGCGAAGGGCAATTGTTTCTCTGCATCTTCTGCTCTTGAAATACACACTCAATTCACACTTGCTTCCAATTTGGGTCAGGCCCAGAGGATTGCAATAAACAACCGATCGCTTCGATTGCTTTTTCGCTCACGTCTTCGTTTGCAAGTAATGAAACCATAAAATCCGTCCTGAAATTCAGCATAGACTGCCGATTGGACCTGCCTCTGTAGGCCATTAACTGTTTTTACGAGCTCGGCTTTTGACCGCGCGCATAAAAATTGCCCGTAGGCTTAATAAGCTTTAAACGTCAATGTCAGCCTTTCAGGTTGTCCCTCGAGGGTAGGGATAGCTACTAAACAGCCCGCCATCTTAAAGGACACGTTATTAAAGGTGATATCAAAAGTGAGATCCGCCCTCCTGGACTTTATTATGCCAATGTAGTGTCTTTCTGAACGTTCAATTATTGCGCTCATCTACTAAAATAGAGGAAACGAAATTTTGCTTTCGCGTGAATAATCATTGGTAGTAGGTTATACGACCGGATGTGGCTTACCGAAACCATCTTTACGGTGATATAAGGTAACCAAACTATTAATATAAAAAGGAAAAGTAAACGCCCTTTGATCATATACTGTTGAAAAAAATAAGGGAGTGCTCGACAAAATTCCAATCTTTGGTCCCTTATTGCAATCTATCTATCCATCTATCTATCTATCTATCTATCTATCTATCTATCTATCTATTCTATCTATCTATCTATCTATCTATATACCTCTCTGTATATATATATATATATATATATATATATATATATATATATATATATATATAATTAATATTCATAATAATCGATATTTTAATCTTGAGGCAATCTGAGCAATAAAAAAAACATTTTATATAATTACACAAAAATGCTGTTCTGACGTATTGCCTGACCCCCGAGAATCAAACCGAAGTTTTTTTTTCGGAAAATGTTGTTCTGTCTCTTTTGTTTTCGATCATCATAACTGCAAGCAAAATTTGTAAAATAAATAAACTAATTTTGAGAGAAAAAAGTCTGACAGATAGGAATAAAGATAGCGGTTTACCTGGAACTTCAGTCAATGAAGGTTGCGTTTTCCTAGATTGGGACAATTTTAATTCCAAACAAGCGGGTTTTATTTTGGGTAGCTGGAGTTTCTCCACATGAAGTCTCGACTTTATATCTAATTTTGCTCTTGTGGAGAGGCAAGTAAGTAAATAGAAAAATAGTTTTTTTTTAACAATGGATGATCAAAAGAAGTTTATTAAAAGAAAAGAAAACAAAACAAAACCGTTGAAGCTTTTAAAATGTGAAAGTAAATATATTTAATTCCAAGCAGTTTTAATCAAATCTGCATTTAAAGTTAATTAATAAAAAATATAGATTTATTTTCATTGTCACAAATTATGTATATCTTTCTTCATTTATATATATAATGATACAAAAGGAATTTTGTATGTGTTTGAGTTAGTTCTCTATGGATTCTGAAACGGTTGGGCCGATTTTTATGAAATTTCACACACATGTACTTTATGTAAATGTCAATGTTCTTAGATAGGTTTTTTATCAGAATGTCTTCAAAAAGAATGGAAATAATCCAATGAAGGGAGTAACAGGAGATTTTGATTGAAGTTAGCACCTTACAGTCTAACATCATAAGTGTATTTGAGAAGTATTACAACACGAACCGAAAGGCCCGACATATAAAATCAACAGTAAATACTTTGATATGACAGGGCACATTCGAAATGAATGTATCAGTTAAAGGACAATTGTACCATGATACTTGACTTTTTCATTTTAAACTCAAATTTAAGCCATTGTCACCGCACAAGTAGAAAGGTTAGGCATATAAAATAACAGTAGGTTCTTTGATATAACTGGGCCATGTTCAAAATGAATGTTTCTGTTTAGAGCACAATTGAAGCATGATACTTGACTTTTCCATTTAAACTTTAATTCAAGCCATTATATATGAAAATAACTTTATAAAATCAACAACAAGTTTTCTACAGTGCAATATAGACTAAAATGTATTGTGGACTAAATCACTGCGAGGAGTCACGTGATACTTCGTCCAGGTGCACCGCGATAGGTCCTCAACTAGAGCAGGAAATCAATCGATTTGATTGAAAAATAGACGATTCTCCCGATTTTTCTGACAATAAAAATTTGAGAGTGTGAAACATTCGTTCATTATCATTCAATCCAGAGCTACGTCGGGCCTCCTGCTAGTATTATATAAAAGACAAACGAGCAGAGAAAAGTTATATATTTTCCGGTTAAAATTTGAGACGTTAAACTTAAATTAGAAACACGAAACATCAATAAATTGTAGGCATTACAAATAAGACCTCCTTAACTACTTACGTACTCCTTCCCCTTAGGTCCCTATCAAACATGCCTCTAAGACCACATATATAAATATTCCTCAAAAATGCATCTTTTCACTTAAATCTCCACAAAATTAGATATTGGCTAATTTTATTATCACACCATGTTTGTCAGCACTGCTTCGGAAAATCATATAATATGACTTTACCCATTACTTCCAAGCAATTTCTTTATATACTGCAACTATTATCTATTTCCCTCGAATTATCCACTGAAATTTTAGCACTTGGCATATACATGTATATCCATATCGAGTCTCCTTCAAACTTTTAATGATGTTTACTCTTAATAGTTTAAATTAAGATTATTCGTATGTGTTCTGTTCTTGTCCTTTTTTTTTTTTTTTTTACACAGTGATCACCACTTATCAAGGCCCGGAAGCCACTCAGGGATAAGGGTTATTGCAAGTACATCACGTTAGTGAGGAGATTTTATGAAGTGTTTAATTAGGGGGGCGGTTCATTAGGAATTTGTTAACATTAGACTTGAAGACATCCAAGTTGTAGTCCGGAGGGAAGCAGGCAGACGGAACAGAGTTCCACAGGCATGCAGTTCTAAGAAAGAAGCTTTGCTCATGAAATCCGCGTTTTGATTTAGGCACAGATATAGAGTGGGGGAAATTTTTCACAGTAGATTCAGCTAGACGGGTGTTTTTCGTGAAAGTTTGGCGAGGAGGGACCAGGGATTGGAGTTCAGACGAGCACCTGCCATGAAAATAACGATAAAACAAGGATAGGCTCGCAACGTCTCTTCTGTGGGAGAGGGGTTGCAGGGTAGAGAAAAGGGCATCCCCCACTAAACCACGAAGTCTATTTTGTACTCTGTCAAGGCATGATAGGCTGTTTTTGGCAGCTCCTGCCCAGCTCAACTCTTAAACTATAGAAATATTATCGCCTTTAATACGATTTAACACAAACAAATAAAACAGAATTCATGATCATCATAAACTTAAACTTTAATTTTAACTTTTTGTTCTAATTAAACTTAATACTTTTCTCGACTATTTTAAAGCACTCTTAACAATAACTTTTACATTGCCAACTCTAAACTCTGGCTAGTTTCAACCTCTCACAACCACCAAGTACATTATACATTTAAACAGTAAGGGTTATGAAATAAAGAAAAACTCTGAAATATTTTTATTTGAGTCCATTTCAAATAAATAAAAAAACATATATGTGTGCATGTAAATATATATATATATATGTATATGCATATGAATATATATATACATACATATATATATATAGTCTTTGAAGTTTTTAACCTTTAAAACTATACAAAAAATTACTTATATATATATATATATATATATACGTGGATACTTAAAGGTCAATTATCTAGACTTATTTTATATCTTGACTTATTCTATCTTCTATTTTTTGAAATCCATTATTCTTCACATTTTAATTTTTGAAGCCAACTTTCTTCCCACTATTGTTACAATTTAAATCAATGCAATTATTATTAAAAATATCATTATCAATTATGACAAATATCACAGTTACCAATATGTTTATCCCCTATTACTTTCTTTTTTTTAAAATTATTATTATCATAATTAGAGTGGATAGTTATATCTAAGCATGAAGATAAATTAATCGCATACATTTTGAGATCTTTATTATTATTATTATTATTATTATTATTATTATTATTATTATTATTATTATTATTATTATTATTATTATTATTTCTATACAACTTGCCGTTATTATTATTATTATTATTATTATTATTATTATTATTTCTATACAACTTTCAAAACTTCGCGTAGTAAATAAGCAAAAAAAAACTATGATGAGAGATAATAGTAAGGGTGAGAGGAGTGAAAGCAGATGGGGACGAATAGGAATGAAAAAACATGCCTTATCCTCTTCATTCTTTCTTCTTACCTTCTTGCTTTCTTTCTTTCTTTTTTTCTTTTCTCCTTTTCTCCCCTGAGTATTTTCCTTTTCTTCCTTATCTGTTAACTTCTTCACTTATACGTGTAGCGATGATAGTGGAGCGGGGATATACAAGAGGGCAACATAAGTTGTACAATTTCAGATCACATACAAATTCTAGTCAATTTAAAAGCACTTTTACAACTGAAACCCCCGATTAAATCTGAAACCCCTTTAAGTATAGATATGTGAAATCCAAATTCCCTTACCGTTTGAACCTATACACACTAGTATGTTGAAGATTTAGAGCGGCCATCACACGCGTACCAATATTATTTCTAATCTTCCATTGCATCTATCTCGATTCTTACACCCCCATTATTCTCATGTATTCCTTTATCTAAACAGACTTAAATCCACACCCTATTGGGTCTTATTTATATACAACCAAATTTTATTTTTCACATTTGACGGAACCTCCTGATATTAACTCCCTCTGACGACGAAGACCTGGTAGTTTCACTGCAAACTGCTTTTGTATAAGCTGAATCGCCTAGAGATGTCTCTAGTTTATGGTAACTAGCTTACTGGAATATGCTCACGACTGTGTAGCAATATATTGCTGCTTATGTAAAGACAAATAATGTCACAGGAAACTTTATAATATGTAGTATAATCTCTGTTTAATGGAAACTAGATGTTACTTGTCCTTTAATTTTATAGATTTAACATGAATTAAGTTAAGTCATTATAAAAAGTGGAGACACATTTTCGTAAGAAAAAGGCGCGAACGTTGTTTTATTATATGAATTGGATATACGTTAGACTTAATATAACTTTTAGTTTATTTCTTTAGAACATATTTGCGATGGGTTATTGGGGATATTTGTAGATAAGTCTCAAAAGGGTCTTAAAATTCCACTGTCATTTGCTTGTTGTAACGGATTTCGAGCCAGATTATGTATCTACTTCTAGAGTTTCTGTTGTTATAGGGGTTTGGTATATTCTTATATTAAAGAATAGTGTATACTAATCCACATTAACTAAGTGTTACATATATATATATATATATATATATATATATATATATATATATATATATATATATATATAAGAATGTCCATAAATGGGAGAAAATTTAATCACACAACGATCCTTTACACCTAACAGCTATGTTCCCAAACTTATAATGACTAGCAGGATCCGTGGAAATTTCATGTAGGTAAAAATATATGTAATCAACAGATATGTTTTAGTAAAACTTATATTTTTTGAATAGCGCCAAAAATGAGATCTTTTGACAAAAAACTAATAGTAAGATATTAGCATACGTTTCTGAACATTTCTATGGAAATAGTGTGCATTTCATTTTTAATATAGAAATGATTCCAATGAAATTAATATTTATAAATAATCAAAAGTAATATTGTGCTACATAGTTCAATACAAATAATAAAATCACATTGAAAGAGACAATCTTTCATATTTCTCTTTCAGTCCAGTACTTTGTGGCAAATAATGTGGTTTTACCTGATTCGAATGTGATGTTTTTTTTTTCGCTGACTTTGGTTGGTATAGAACCACTGCACGTCGAAATTACTACGAGTTCTTTTCTTACATCAGTATAACAATGATACTTTATTATTATTATTATTATTATTATTATTATTATTATTATTATTATTATTATTATATTGGAATATGAGGCGATATCAAAAGGAGTTAACTTGTTTACATTGGACTTGAAGACAACAACATTGCAGGATAAGTCCTTTCTAACAGCTCCTGCCCAGATGTGGCATAAGTACTATATCCTTGGACGAACTTGGCTCTTATATAGATAGAAAATTGCATCAGCAATGAAATATCTACTGGATCGATAGAAAGATCCCACCATTTTCCCAGCGGCTTTGGCAACAGATTTGATGTACGTGTTCCATTTCAGATCAGGAGTAAAGATCAAGCCCAGAAGCTTGTCAAAACATGAGGCCTCCCCAAGATGAGAGCCATTCATTTCAATTGATGCCATATGGGGATCAGAGCGTTGATGATGTAAAGATAGAAACTTGGTTTTAGATGCATTTGAAGTAACCAGCCACTCCTTTTCCCTATTGTACCACGTGCTCAAGATTAGAGAAGAGATAACCGGAGAGAACTTGACCGTTTACGGTCTTAGATGTGCTACCACAGATGGTAGTGTCATCAGCATGAATGTCTACGAAGTATGTAAGGATTTGATTTGGAAGATCATTAATGTAAATCAGGAAGAGAATTTGGCCCCAAGGTTGAACCCTGAGGGACTCCAGCATTAATACTGTGAGCTTCTGATTTCTTCCCATCAACTACCACTCTTATGAACCTATCAGAGAGAAATGATTCAATAATTGAGAAGACATTTCTAGCTATACCATAGCTGGAGATCTTGTGAAGTAAACCTTTATGCCATACCCTATCAAAGGCTTTTGATATATAAAGAGCAATTGCCCTAGAAAGGTTGTCTCTGTCGAGAGATTCGCTAATCCTATGAAATATAACTGTAAGCACATCTGCTGTAGATATAGCAGAAGGGAAACCATATTGTGTGTCACTAAGTAGGTTATTTTTGCTGAGATGGTTGATTACTTCTCTATTTAACACATATTCCAGCAACTTACTCATGACGCACAGGAGACTTATTGACCTGTACTGAGAGGGAGATGACCGATTACCCGAATTCTTAAATACAGGGCAAACTGATGAGATTTTCCAGGGTGATAGGAAGTAATTCTCCTTAAGACAACGTTTAAACAGTTTTGTAAGTATGGGCGCTAGTTCTGGTTGAAGTTTTTGGAGTACTATAAGTTGAATACATCAGGGCCGGTTGCTTTACTGGAATCAAGGTTTTTGATTAGCTTGGCAACGTCACGTACAGATATTTGTATATCACATAGCGTGTTTTCTGATACAGGAGAAAATATTGAGAGTTGGTGGTCCTAGTGGCAAAGGGTAGAATTAGCTGCAAAGTTCTTAGCAAAGAGTTTAGCTTTGTCTGATTCTGAAGAGATTACCTTAGGTCCATTGATGATAGTTGGGATAGGGCATACGTTTCTGTTCAGGATTCTGTTTGCTATTTGCCAAAATTGGTGGGAACCAAGCCACTGCTCAGCTACTTCTGACTTGACGGATTGAGCATACAACTAACTTGCGTTCTTTAATATTTTTTACAATGGTTGCTGGCAGTTCTGAAAGCAGCTTTAGTCTCAGTACATCTATTACGTTTGAAGCAATGGAAAAAGTGATTTTGTGTTCGCAATGGCAGCAGCATATACTGGAGAGAACCACGGCTGGCTGTTAGGTTTTCGCTGGAACTTTTTCCAGGCTATAGAACGGTCAATAATTACAATTAACCATTCTGTCAGGTCTGATACTATAGAGGACACATCCTTTGTAAACATGGAACGCATAGGGAGATCTGATATAAATGTACGGGAGCTATTCCAGTCTGCCATAGAGTATAGATAAACTGTACGGTGGAGAGGTATCTGAAGACTTTTTACATTTCATCTTTATCTTAATTGATACAACAGCGTTGTCGGAAGATCCTAGTGGAGACAGAACGAAAACTGAACATAGTTCAGGGAAAGTTATGAAAAAAAGGTCTAGGAGACTTCCATACTGCCCGTCAGAGACGGGCACACGGGTGGGTTCGTGAATAATCTGAGTGAGGTCATAAGCAATTGAGAAATCGTAACAGAACCTCCCCTCATCATCGATCTTGTTTGAGTGGGTTAGCCATTCCACATTGTGAACATTGAAGTCTCCACATACTTGAATGTTAGCTGAAGGATAAGCAGATAGGACCTAGTCAATTTTCTCAGGGATGCTTTTAAAGATAGTAAATCCGCTGTTGGGGAGACGATAGAGAGTAAATATAAACGCAGTAGTGTGAGCAAGTGTAACCCGAAAGCACGTATAGGGTAAGTTAGGATCTTCTCTGGAGATGTCCCTACCACATGGAAAGCCATTTTTAATAGGCGCATATTCCATGCCTATCGCGATCTTGGGGGTCAGATTTGGAAGTTAATTACGAACTCCTCTAGGGGGATAGTCTGTCCAATGCCAGTTTCGCTTAGGAATTATAGGTCTGATTTAGTCTCCTGTAATTGTGTTTAAACCTCTGGAAGGTTAGAGCGTAGACCCCTGATGTTGGAGAAGGAGGCATGGTAGTGGGGATCTAAGTTGGAAGATTAAGATCGTGTATTTTTTCTTGAAACGTTTCACGATGGAGTTTTGGGATCTGTGGACTAGGTCGACAGACATGCTTAGAGCAGGACAGAGAGGGAAAGTAAGAGAGAAAAAGAAACGAAGAATTTTTTGTAGCACATGATAAGGTAAAGCCGTAACAATTAACCACTAATATGTCATCGTGAGACCCCAGCAGAAGCTACTGCATGGTCCAGAATCCATTCACCAAATGGCAATACAGCAGCTCCAGTACTTTGCACTTGCTGATACGACAGCCTCCTTAGTGGTTAATCCAAGGTTCGGGCTCCTGACTATCAGGTGGATAACGTCAGCCCAGATACAACGTTTACCTCCAGCACCCTTAGTAGTGGCATGACTACAAGGATAGACATAGAAACAGAAAATTTTCGACATCTCGGGCGGCTGTTCACGCAAAATACCGCCAACCTAGTATACAGCTTTTTTTCTCCCTTTGTCAGAAAAATCACTAATTTTAATATGAGGACTTAGTGAAAAAAAAAGAGACGCGAGAGTAACAGGAGCTGCCGATGATGCATACACAATGCATTCTCTACTTTTCATTGAAAAAATGAATAAAAACTAAAAAATATTAAGTATTGTGCTTAAAAGTCCAACTGAGGTGTTTATGGGAAAGTACAGAAATAGGTTCCCCTCTTACTAACTGAAAATAAATGGAATTATCGTAACTATTTCTCTTGTAAAAAAATAACTTGCTCGATACCAGGGAATCTGTGGACAAGAACATCTATTATTAAATAAAACAAATCAAACAAATTAAAAACTGAAGTAAATATGTAAATATTAACATTTGCAGTTAAAAATAACATTAAATAGTACAACACACTTATCTGCCAAATTCTACCGCCTTATCTGCAAATTATTAAAGATGCTTCATTTTAAATACGTTCAAGTTCTAAACATTTAAAAAATAAACCGCCAGAACGTGATTCTTGTTCCAAGAGTTTTATTTCAATCTGCAATCTTCAATTTTTAATGGACCTATGTTTTTAATGGACCTATATTTTAAATCGACTTTTCATTGACTTTATATTAACTTATATTTAACTTATCGCCGTTTACTGTATATTTTAGTTTTCACTTTAATTCGCTATTTCGCTCCTTCGCACTTTTACTCCAACACCTGATGATGATACGTGGATGAATCGAAAGCGCTTGTGACAGCAACGATTATGGAACTTTTATAAATATTTTTAATTTTGATACAACAAAGATTATACGGAAAATCGAAAAATTAAAAAAAAAAAGAACTGTAAAGCAAAGTGTCTCCGTTGCATTAAATAATATTTGCTTGAATATATATATATATATATATATATATATATATATATATATATATATATATATATATATATATATGTGTGTGTGTGTGTGTGTGTGTGTGTAGGGAGACAGGGGAAGGGATAAATAAATATATAGCGAGAGCGGAGCGGGGATGGCACAGACCGATACAGTTAAATATAGGTAGATAATTAAGACTAGATTGCAACTTATTGATATATAGATATATATTATGATCATCGCTACGATTATGAAATATCTTTCTTGAAATTACATAATTGCACGAATGTAAGTCAGTCCAATTATAATAATATGAACGACGCACAAGCGAAGGGCAATTGTTTCTCTGCATCTTCTGCTCTTGAAATACACACTCAATTCACACTTGCTTCCAATTTGGGTCAGGCCCAGAGGATTGCAATAAACAACCGATCGCTTCGATTGCTTTTTCGCTCACGTCTTCGTTTGCAAGTAATGAAACCATAAAATCCGTCCTGAAATTCAGCATAGACTGCCGATTGGACCTGCCTCTGTAGGCCATTAACTGTTTTTACGAGCTCGGCTTTTGACCGCGCGCATAAAAATTGCCCGTAGGCTTAATAAGCTTTAAACGTCAATGTCAGCCTTTCAGGTTGTCCCTCGAGGGTAGGGATAGCTACTAAACAGCCCGCCATCTTAAAGGACACGTTATTAAAGGTGATATCAAAAGTGAGATCCGCCCTCCTGGACTTTATTATGCCAATGTAGTGTCTTTCTGAACGTTCAATTATTGCGCTCATCTACTAAAATAGAGGAAACGAAATTTTGCTTTCGCGTGAATAATCATTGGTAGTAGGTTATACGACCGGATGTGGCTTACCGAAACCATCTTTACGGTGATATAAGGTAACCAAACTATTAATATAAAAAGGAAAAGTAAACGCCCTTTGATCATATACTGTTGAAAAAAATAAGGGAGTGCTCGACAAAATTCCAATCTTTGGTCCCTTATTGCAATCTATCTATCCATCTATCTATCTATCTATCTATCTATCTATCTATCTATTCTATCTATCTATCTATCTATCTATATACCTCTCTGTATATATATATATATATATATATATATATATATATATATATATATATATATATATATATAATTAATATTCATAATAATCGATATTTTAATCTTGAGGCAATCTGAGCAATAAAAAAAACATTTTATATAATTACACAAAAATGCTGTTCTGACGTATTGCCTGACCCCCGAGAATCAAACCGAAGTTTTTTTTTCGGAAAATGTTGTTCTGTCTCTTTTGTTTTCGATCATCATAACTGCAAGCAAAATTTGTAAAATAAATAAACTAATTTTGAGAGAAAAAAGTCTGACAGATAGGAATAAAGATAGCGGTTTACCTGGAACTTCAGTCAATGAAGGTTGCGTTTTCCTAGATTGGGACAATTTTAATTCCAAACAAGCGGGTTTTATTTTGGGTAGCTGGAGTTTCTCCACATGAAGTCTCGACTTTATATCTAATTTTGCTCTTGTGGAGAGGCAAGTAAGTAAATAGAAAAATAGTTTTTTTTTAACAATGGATGATCAAAAGAAGTTTATTAAAAGAAAAGAAAACAAAACAAAACCGTTGAAGCTTTTAAAATGTGAAAGTAAATATATTTAATTCCAAGCAGTTTTAATCAAATCTGCATTTAAAGTTAATTAATAAAAAATATAGATTTATTTTCATTGTCACAAATTATGTATATCTTTCTTCATTTATATATATAATGATACAAAAGGAATTTTGTATGTGTTTGAGTTAGTTCTCTATGGATTCTGAAACGGTTGGGCCGATTTTTATGAAATTTCACACACATGTACTTTATGTAAATGTCAATGTTCTTAGATAGGTTTTTTATCAGAATGTCTTCAAAAAGAATGGAAATAATCCAATGAAGGGAGTAACAGGAGATTTTGATTGAAGTTAGCACCTTACAGTCTAACATCATAAGTGTATTTGAGAAGTATTACAACACGAACCGAAAGGCCCGACATATAAAATCAACAGTAAATACTTTGATATGACAGGGCACATTCGAAATGAATGTATCAGTTAAAGGACAATTGTACCATGATACTTGACTTTTTCATTTTAAACTCAAATTTAAGCCATTGTCACCGCACAAGTAGAAAGGTTAGGCATATAAAATAACAGTAGGTTCTTTGATATAACTGGGCCATGTTCAAAATGAATGTTTCTGTTTAGAGCACAATTGAAGCATGATACTTGACTTTTCCATTTAAACTTTAATTCAAGCCATTATATATGAAAATAACTTTATAAAATCAACAACAAGTTTTCTACAGTGCAATATAGACTAAAATGTATTGTGGACTAAATCACTGCGAGGAGTCACGTGATACTTCGTCCAGGTGCACCGCGATAGGTCCTCAACTAGAGCAGGAAATCAATCGATTTGATTGAAAAATAGACGATTCTCCCGATTTTTCTGACAATAAAAATTTGAGAGTGTGAAACATTCGTTCATTATCATTCAATCCAGAGCTACGTCGGGCCTCCTGCTAGTATTATATAAAAGACAAACGAGCAGAGAAAAGTTATATATTTTCCGGTTAAAATTTGAGACGTTAAACTTAAATTAGAAACACGAAACATCAATAAATTGTAGGCATTACAAATAAGACCTCCTTAACTACTTACGTACTCCTTCCCCTTAGGTCCCTATCAAACATGCCTCTAAGACCACATATATAAATATTCCTCAAAAATGCATCTTTTCACTTAAATCTCCACAAAATTAGATATTGGCTAATTTTATTATCACACCATGTTTGTCAGCACTGCTTCGGAAAATCATATAATATGACTTTACCCATTACTTCCAAGCAATTTCTTTATATACTGCAACTATTATCTATTTCCCTCGAATTATCCACTGAAATTTTAGCACTTGGCATATACATGTATATCCATATCGAGTCTCCTTCAAACTTTTAATGATGTTTACTCTTAATAGTTTAAATTAAGATTATTCGTATGTGTTCTGTTCTTGTCCTTTTTTTTTTTTTTTTTACACAGTGATCACCACTTATCAAGGCCCGGAAGCCACTCAGGGATAAGGGTTATTGCAAGTACATCACGTTAGTGAGGAGATTTTATGAAGTGTTTAATTAGGGGGGCGGTTCATTAGGAATTTGTTAACATTAGACTTGAAGACATCCAAGTTGTAGTCCGGAGGGAAGCAGGCAGACGGAACAGAGTTCCACAGGCATGCAGTTCTAAGAAAGAAGCTTTGCTCATGAAATCCGCGTTTTGATTTAGGCACAGATATAGAGTGGGGGAAATTTTTCACAGTAGATTCAGCTAGACGGGTGTTTTTCGTGAAAGTTTGGCGAGGAGGGACCAGGGATTGGAGTTCAGACGAGCACCTGCCATGAAAATAACGATAAAACAAGGATAGGCTCGCAACGTCTCTTCTGTGGGAGAGGGGTTGCAGGGTAGAGAAAAGGGCATCCCCCACTAAACCACGAAGTCTATTTTGTACTCTGTCAAGGCATGATAGGCTGTTTTTGGCAGCTCCTGCCCAGCTCAACTCTTAAACTATAGAAATATTATCGCCTTTAATACGATTTAACACAAACAAATAAAACAGAATTCATGATCATCATAAACTTAAACTTTAATTTTAACTTTTTGTTCTAATTAAACTTAATACTTTTCTCGACTATTTTAAAGCACTCTTAACAATAACTTTTACATTGCCAACTCTAAACTCTGGCTAGTTTCAACCTCTCACAACCACCAAGTACATTATACATTTAAACAGTAAGGGTTATGAAATAAAGAAAAACTCTGAAATATTTTTATTTGAGTCCATTTCAAATAAATAAAAAAACATATATGTGTGCATGTAAATATATATATATATATGTATATGCATATGAATATATATATACATACATATATATATATAGTCTTTGAAGTTTTTAACCTTTAAAACTATACAAAAAATTACTTATATATATATATATATATATACGTGGATACTTAAAGGTCAATTATCTAGACTTATTTTATATCTTGACTTATTCTATCTTCTATTTTTTGAAATCCATTATTCTTCACATTTTAATTTTTGAAGCCAACTTTCTTCCCACTATTGTTACAATTTAAATCAATGCAATTATTATTAAAAATATCATTATCAATTATGACAAATATCACAGTTACCAATATGTTTATCCCCTATTACTTTCTTTTTTTTAAAATTATTATTATCATAATTAGAGTGGATAGTTATATCTAAGCATGAAGATAAATTAATCGCATACATTTTGAGATCTTTATTATTATTATTATTATTATTATTATTATTATTATTATTATTATTATTATTATTATTATTATTATTTCTATACAACTTGCCGTTATTATTATTATTATTATTATTATTATTATTATTATTATTTCTATACAACTTTCAAAACTTCGCGTAGTAAATAAGCAAAAAAAAACTATGATGAGAGATAATAGTAAGGGTGAGAGGAGTGAAAGCAGATGGGGACGAATAGGAATGAAAAAACATGCCTTATCCTCTTCATTCTTTCTTCTTACCTTCTTGCTTTCTTTCTTTCTTTTTTTCTTTTCTCCTTTTCTCCCCTGAGTATTTTCCTTTTCTTCCTTATCTGTTAACTTCTTCACTTATACGTGTAGCGATGATAGTGGAGCGGGGATATACAAGAGGGCAACATAAGTTGTACAATTTCAGATCACATACAAATTCTAGTCAATTTAAAAGCACTTTTACAACTGAAACCCCCGATTAAATCTGAAACCCCTTTAAGTATAGATATGTGAAATCCAAATTCCCTTACCGTTTGAACCTATACACACTAGTATGTTGAAGATTTAGAGCGGCCATCACACGCGTACCAATATTATTTCTAATCTTCCATTGCATCTATCTCGATTCTTACACCCCCATTATTCTCATGTATTCCTTTATCTAAACAGACTTAAATCCACACCCTATTGGGTCTTATTTATATACAACCAAATTTTATTTTTCACATTTGACGGAACCTCCTGATATTAACTCCCTCTGACGACGAAGACCTGGTAGTTTCACTGCAAACTGCTTTTGTATAAGCTGAATCGCCTAGAGATGTCTCTAGTTTATGGTAACTAGCTTACTGGAATATGCTCACGACTGTGTAGCAATATATTGCTGCTTATGTAAAGACAAATAATGTCACAGGAAACTTTATAATATGTAGTATAATCTCTGTTTAATGGAAACTAGATGTTACTTGTCCTTTAATTTTATAGATTTAACATGAATTAAGTTAAGTCATTATAAAAAGTGGAGACACATTTTCGTAAGAAAAAGGCGCGAACGTTGTTTTATTATATGAATTGGATATACGTTAGACTTAATATAACTTTTAGTTTATTTCTTTAGAACATATTTGCGATGGGTTATTGGGGATATTTGTAGATAAGTCTCAAAAGGGTCTTAAAATTCCACTGTCATTTGCTTGTTGTAACGGATTTCGAGCCAGATTATGTATCTACTTCTAGAGTTTCTGTTGTTATAGGGGTTTGGTATATTCTTATATTAAAGAATAGTGTATACTAATCCACATTAACTAAGTGTTACATATATATATATATATATATATATATATATATATATATATATATATATATATATATATATAAGAATGTCCATAAATGGGAGAAAATTTAATCACACAACGATCCTTTACACCTAACAGCTATGTTCCCAAACTTATAATGACTAGCAGGATCCGTGGAAATTTCATGTAGGTAAAAATATATGTAATCAACAGATATGTTTTAGTAAAACTTATATTTTTTGAATAGCGCCAAAAATGAGATCTTTTGACAAAAAACTAATAGTAAGATATTAGCATACGTTTCTGAACATTTCTATGGAAATAGTGTGCATTTCATTTTTAATATAGAAATGATTCCAATGAAATTAATATTTATAAATAATCAAAAGTAATATTGTGCTACATAGTTCAATACAAATAATAAAATCACATTGAAAGAGACAATCTTTCATATTTCTCTTTCAGTCCAGTACTTTGTGGCAAATAATGTGGTTTTACCTGATTCGAATGTGATGTTTTTTTTTTCGCTGACTTTGGTTGGTATAGAACCACTGCACGTCGAAATTACTACGAGTTCTTTTCTTACATCAGTATAACAATGATACTTTATTATTATTATTATTATTATTATTATTATTATTATTATTATTATTATTATTATATTGGAATATGAGGCGATATCAAAAGGAGTTAACTCTAATATTCTTCTCTGAGTTACCGATTGGAATTTTTACACAAAATTTCGCGAATTTGACCTTTTTTGAAGCAGTCAAAAATTGTATTTGGCCTTCTTCAAAGCACAGCGTCCGGAAGAAGTATATTATATACATGTATTAATTGTTTTATGAATGGTGTGTATTTACATAAAACATATAAGTATATACATACATTTACCATTATATATATATATTTTAAAAACAATACATTTATATATATATATATATATATATATATATATATATATATATATATAAAATGTATTGTTTTTAAAATATTCCTGATGAAGATTTCGTTATAAGCCGAAAATTTGAAACTTTAAATAAATATTTATTTATTTAAAAAAATCCGCATGTGGTCGTTCTTTCTAACCTCATGTTTTTAATTTCATTTTCTCCGTGCTTCTAATATATATATATATATATATATATATATATATATATATATATATATATATATATATATATATATATATATATATATATATATATATATATAATTATTATTGTAATTATTTTAATACCTACGCACACTAGTGTTTCCTTCTTTTCGGGAATCATCAGTCCAGGAAGTTATGATTACAGCCAGTGAAGAGATTCGAACCCGACCACGAAGCCATATCCGACTCCATTAGCAAGGAACAAACCACATGGCTAACGTTTATCGTTCCTCAGCCATTTTCCTGCTCGAACGATCAACTTCGTTTTAACTTACCGCTCCTTTGAATCTGAAAGCAATATGTTTTCTTTTATACCATTTAACCCCAATTAATTCCACTAAATTCTTTATTGTCAAAACATTAATTTGGTTATCGTGTACTTCACCACCCAAAAACAATTATTCATTTGATTATCGCATTATTGCTAAAACACACATATGTTGGCCTCGATGTGCACTAGCACATCAAATTGCTAGTGCAATTAGGGCCATATTGTATTATAGTATTTACTCGGCATAGAGGTTGAATTTTTCGGTACCAGCTACATCGCGGAAATACTGAGGTTCCGCCTAAGCGAAAGCGTCACGGTTCTCTATCAGACAATTCGAGCGTTTTCTGAACGAAAACAGCATCAGCTTCGGTTGCGATGTACGCACACCCGAAGCGGTAATAGTATAATGGTATAGTAAAAAGGTATAATCGAATTGAAAAAAAAAAATTACCACTAGGAACAAGTTTATAAATAAAGCGGCATACCTGTACATGATGACGATAGGCACACTTAATGGAATTTATTGCTACTAAAAAATAATTAAAGGAGTAAACAATAAATACGCGGACCACACTATATAGAGAAGGCTGTTTGCATAAAGTCTCTCAATAGTCGATGTACTACCAGCATGTATTAAGATTGAAAGAGGGCGTATCTCTGGTATTGTCTGTAAAGTCAATGTGTTAGTCGATGGAACCTCGCGTCATATGAGTGATTTCTGCCTTTCTCTTGAAACAAATCGACTGATGATGAGAATGAGTCATCCAGCAGAGAATTGCATACGGAGACTAGACCACGTCACACGGGCGATTCTGTGAGAAAAGTAAGTTAAACTCACTTGACTTGAGGAGGTTGGAGATCGGAGGAGGGTTGGGTTTGTTTTTGACTGAACAAAGCTGCATATATCTACTACTGCTGCTACTTCCGATGGAAGTGATTGCATATGTATGACTGTTACTGGCTATCTAAATGATTGCTTCCATTTGGGCAGGGTGCTTAGATGACGTATACTTTAAGTGAACGTTATTTTGTAACCGATAACAAGATTACAGCCGCACAGGTTTGTTTTATGGCCTCGTGTTTCTTGATCTCCTAATCAGATCCTGCAAAATTTCTCAACCGTTGTGACAGGCCCAACTTTTATCTATCTATTTTCTTTTAGTGTCGGAGAATTTTTCGACATTTCATCTAAGAACTCAATTAGCAATCTCGACAGTTCTGCCATCTCTTCTTAGAGCTCTTCTTAGAGCTCCACTGTAGAAGTTTAACTTGTCTGACTTCATAGAAGCACCCAAACAAGGAAAATAATAATAAAAAAACGCACTATTATTTTTGTGGTCACTAGATCAGTTCGTACTGTAGCAAACGTGAAGAACCGTAGCCAAAATCTGGTAGCTGATATATTGTTATTTGTCGTTTCCATAGCGAAGGGGTTTCATATATGAAAAGCATTTTCCACCGCAGTTCGAACACAATGCATTAGAGAGGTAGAATATTTTGTGCTGTGTTTCCTCTTTATTTATGACGATGTCATTAATTAATTGCACCCTTCCTAAGAAGGGGGAGTTTGAAACAAGTTTATTTTTATGTAAGGAATCAAGTGACCTTCTAGATTGGGCAAAATAAAACTGTCTCAGTTTAAAAGGATTTCTATTTCGCTGAAGATGAACTAAGCATATACTACACTTTGATCTCAAGGCAGAGAAAAAATCGTTGTAAGCTGCGTAAAAAATTCCAGTGTCGTGTACCACATTATTTGCTTTAAAATCCTATTTCAATTACGCAAATTATTTCGAGTGACGTAGTATGTGGTTTTTGTTTCTGAGTTTCAGAATTGTGATGGATTTTTGTTCATCAACAAATCTAAGTGTGTGTGTGTAAGATGTTTGCGTGTGTATGTTTGTGTGTTTGTGTGTGCATTTATGTGTTAAGCTGTTCAAGTTTTGATTGTTTACAAGTTGCGATTGGATGAGGAAAGCACATTAATGTTTTGGCAAAAATTATTTGACGAAGAAAAAAAAAAGACGACGCTTTTATCTTTTTAATCAATTTCCATCGTCATCAATGGACACTTCTAGATTGATGGAAAAATGTAATTAAAAAAATAGAAATAAAAAAGTCAATCCTATTACGAAAATATCAATAAAAAAATATCACGTTAGATACAGAAAAATTGGATTTTTTTTTCTATCTACTGAAAATATTCCGACTACTTCCTATGAATGTGATTTTTACTTTAATAGAAAAAAGGTGAGGGTTATAAATCAAAAGCAAAACTAAGTTCGCTGACAGTATATATTATTAATTATTTAGATGGAAATACAAATCACATATTGAAGAATATTCTCACGTTAAACTAAAGAAACAACTGCTGTCGTGCACTGACGTCATGCACTGACGTCATGCCAACTAAGTTTGAAACAGTACCGTTAGAATTAACTTTATTTGAATTCACATTCCAATGCATAAGGACGTATAAAGTAAACCTGTGCTTCTGACGGTCACGTAAAATTATTAAAAATCCGATCGTTTTAATTATTTTCGTTGTTGTAAACTTCTATCCAGAAGGACATCGCGTCATTTTCGTCTCCAAAATATAATGCAATTATTTGGTTCTGTTCCGATTCCTATTATATATTTTAGTGTTGGGACGATTAATCAGAATGGGAATCGGAAATCGGAAAAATCGGAAGTTTGTGGGGCATCGGAATGGGAAAATTGGAGACTATTTTCCGATGTCAAAACCGATTCCTTTAATTATCTATTTTATTTGATTATATTTTTATAAAAAACATCTTCCACTGCTTGTAGTAATAATAAAGTGATAAATATTGACTGATTTAAATTTCCAGCAAAACTAAAATCTCTAGATCATCCCGTTACAAGTGTGTTTTTTTTTTTTTTTTTACAAGTGTGTTTTTTTTTTTACAAGTGTGTTTTTTTTTTTACAAGTGTGCTTTTTTTTTTTACAAGTGTGTTTTTTTACGTTTGAGAAAATACATGCAACTTTAAGATGTGCTTTTACAGTAATCAGGACAAATATATTTATATAAAATGGTGTGCAAAATCTCTAGATCGGAGACAATCATCATGTCAGGTTTGATCATGATCGCTCCATTGATGTGGGCTGTAAGAGAGTATATATATATATATATATATATATATATATATATATATATATATATATATATATATATATATATATATATATATACATAGGCTATAACCGTGACCATTTATCTTTAAAATGGTGCGCACTTTCCCTAGGTGGGGGAACCATCATCATGCCAGGTTTAATCATGATCAGTCCAGTGGTGTGTGCTGTAGAAGAGTATATATACATATGCTATAATCTTGATCTTTGACAATAACCTTGAAAAATAGTGTGCACCATTTCTAAGCGGGGGACCATCATCATGCCAGGTTTGGTCATGAATTCGAACCCGGCCATAAAACCATCTCTGACTTCATTAGCAAGGAACAAACCCACACGGCCAATCTTAACCGCGAGAAATATAGTTGAATGTTAAAGATTTATTTTTAAATGTCGAGACGTCTGTCCATGGTGATTAAATGATTGTAACATCATGATCGTATAATATATGGAGATTTGAAAAAGGAACAAACCAAATTATATGTTCATCAACGTTTAGTCCTTTTCCCAAGACTTTTTCGAGATGATTAATTTGAATAAAGTAAAATACGAGTATAATATCTAAAAGTATACTTGCATTTGTAATATTTAAAAGGATTCTTTTGTCTTATTTCATAGCGAAAGTAGCCTATAGCATTCAACATGTATATAGCATTGCAGCCTTGGGTGAGTGAGATTTTTACTGTCATTTAGCCGTTTTTTACATTTATAAAAATATGATGCAAATTGTGTGTATTTTTTAATGAATTTAGCCGTTAGAATTTAAATGATGGATGTGTAATTGAAACGAAATGCCTGTTAATTCGTTTTTATTATTTATTGTTTATTAATTGATTATATATCATAATTATTATAGGTATTATTTTCTGTGATGTAATTAAGTTAACCTGTGTATAAATTTAAGTCCTGTTCTTTTCTTAAATTTATACTAACATATATATATATATATACATATATGTTGGGGACGCACCTCTACTGCCTGGAATAATGAAGTATTCCATGATGCTACTTCCGTCCATCACGTCACTTCTGGGTAACGAGGACTGATTTACTAAGTCAGTAAGAGACGGACATGCGGAGAGTATGGTCGTACCCACTAGTCTAACAGTGAGCCAAAATATAACTCAATTACCTATTTCGTGTATTTTTGGTATTAGATACTTATTTAACTGTTACTGTGTCTTCCTTGTCAATTATTCAAATGCTAACACTACAACACTGACGAAGGAAGATTCGGACTTACACAATAAACCCCAAAACAACTGTTTGGCGGCGAGAAAATTGGAATTTTTCACCAAAATAATTTGTCAGCGACTATTCGAATCAGCTTACGCTAGGACTCATGAAATAAAAAGAAACATACAAGTAAGCTCTAACTTAAATACGGAAAAAAAGTTGGACGAAGTCGTAAGTAAACCCTTTTAGTCTCTTTACGAAAAAAGTGAAATATCTGTAAACCAGACGTTTTTGGTAATGTGTTTTTTTAAAAATTTCTTGTTAAGTAATTGTTGTTTCTAAAAAAATCCCGACTTCTGTTATAAAACATTTTGTTGTTTGAACTTTTTACTTGTGGCAAAGGAAAAGAAATAAGAAAAAAAAAAAAAACGCTATGCTATATTTTGTGAAACAAGAAAAATAATTCACCTACATTCTAAATATAACTGTCCACGTTTTATGCAAATTAGGTTTTCAGCTTGAAAGAAAAACACAACTGTCCTTTTAGAAGAACAGAACTGCCCATGTTTAAAGGTAGACCTAATTTTGCGCACGTATTCGCAGTTGACTTATTTGTTGATTAATTCACTGCTAACTGAAACTTTTAAATTATTTAAAGTTTTTTTCTTTTCGAGTTTGAATGTTTTTCTTATTCTGACTATCGTCGAAAATGAACATTTATTTCATAAACTGCAAAACTGAAATTTGTCAAGTTATTTTTCTTCTTCAGTTTTAATATTTTTTCTTTTGCTGACTGTCGTTAGAAATGAACATTTAATTTATGAAACAATGGCATTTTTTGTTTTGCTAGCATGCTAAGAAGCCATTTTTGGTGCAGTAAATTTTGAAAAAAATATTTTTCACCCCACGTTAGTGTCTTTAAAGTTTTGTACACGGAAATACTAAGTTGAGATATGACAGCCCCGACACACACAAAAAATAAAGGATATCTTTTTTGCCTCTTCGATATTTGTCTTGTCTCAGTTTCAGAAAAAATGTTGTTTTTTTTTGTCATTCGCCTGAGAAGAATATCCAATATGGAGGACTTTAAGGCTATGATTACGCAATTACTAATGGCTCAAATGGATCACCAGCAAAAGTTGGAAGAAAACTTTTAAAGACCAAATACAACAGCAAGCACAGCGGCGATTTAGGAAATACAGGATAATTTAACATCGAATCTCTTTCTTACACACTATTATCCAAAGCTGAAAATAATAGTAGCGAACGATGCAAACTCATATGGTGTTGGAGCTTTTATACTTGAGCTGATTGCCGACGGTAACAACAACCGATCGCCCATGCATCTAGATCGCGACTACCAGCCGAGAGACAGTACTCGCAGATCGAAAAAGAAGCACGAAGTATCATTCGCCTTATCAAAATTTCATAGATACTTACATAGCAGAAAATTTACGTTGCAAACTGATCATAAGACATTGCTTACAATCGTTGGATTCAAAATAAGATGACCGACATATAATGCCAATAGACTGCTGAGATAGGGTACAATCTTACTGAATTATAATTTTACACTGGAGTACTTGTCATCAAAACAGATTAGCCATGCTGATAGCCTATCTAAACTGATACGTATGGAAAGAAAACCTTTTGAGGATTCCATCATTGCTGCTCTTCTTACTGATTGCGAAATAAAAACAATGATAGGCAACACAATTAGAGAGCTTCTGATATCCTTAACTGAAATTAAAAGAGAAGCAAATAAGAATGACTTTATCTGTGACATCAAAAACAAGATCGCGACGAAGGACGACAATGTTCATGAAGTATCCTCAATTTGCGACGAGATCTTACTATATGACGAAAGAGTGGTGATTCCAAAAAGTATCCAGAAACGAATTCTACGAAATTTTTACACAGGACACCCTGGAAAAACCGAAAGAAGATCTTATGGAGAAACTACGTTTACTAGTCGAACATGGCTAAAGACGTCGTGGAGGTGGTATACACTTGCACAGATTGCGTCCTCGCTGCAAAAGTACCACAGATTACATTCAAATCCTAGCCGAAGGCAAACCAGCCGTGGTCTATAATTTATATCAACTTTGAAGGTCCGCTCGACTACTATTACTTAATTGTAGTCGATAGTTACACTTAGTGGCATGAGGTATAAGGGTTCAAAAGACCGACAACTGGGACAACAATACATTTCTTATGTGAATGTTAGCTCGTTTCGGTGTAGGAGATTGCATCGTGAGCGACGATGGAACCAAGTTTACGTTTGCAGAGTTCGAAAGTTTTGGCAACACGTTCCAAATGAAACACATAACCACTCCCCTATATCACCCTAGTTCGAATGGACGAGCAGAACGCTTTGTGGATACTCTCAAAAGAGCACTGAAGAAGGCTTAAGGTATCCCAACGGATGAAGCCCTCTAACAATTACTATACGTGTATAGGATTATACTTAATCCTAACACCCAAACAGCGGCCTCACCAGCGGAAACTATGTTTGCACGGAAGGTGAGATCCGATTTTGACAAACTATTACCAAAACAGTCAAGACCACAAGTGACCACTTGCGTACACAATAAACGTTTCATGCCAGGAGAAAGTTTTCTTTAAAAGTTAACAATAACACCTTATTCTTGGATTTGTTTACGATCAGTTAGAGAGTGGGTAATATGGTATATATCTCGCAAGAACTGAAACATACAATAAAGGTCACCAAGACCAATTAAGAAGATGTCACGCAGATAACACAAGCGATAAACCACCGTTGGAGAAAGAACCAATCGACACTATTTTTGAGACATGTGATCTCGAATCTTCCCAAACAACACCTTAACAAAAACGGTTCGGAAAAGAAATGTCACTGAGCCACGAAGCGAAAGCAGTATTAACAGCTTTTACGAACAAAAAACTTGGACTATGTCATGACATTGGTTTCATTCATGATGCCACTTCTGTCCTTGACGTCACTTCTGGGTAACAGATGTCGTGAGTATTGCCATCGCCAGTAGTCCAACAGTGAGCCAAGATATAGCTCAATTACTTCTTCCATTCATTTTCTTTAAGACATATTTATTTTACTGTTACAGCGTCTTCCTCGACACTTATTCAAATCCAAACAAAACAAATATATATATATATATATATATATATATATATATATATATATATATATATATATATATATATATATTTAGATTACAGCGTGTCTGATTGGCATGGTGCATAAAAGAAAATGCATGGGTAGAATATGACTGAACAACAACTTTTGGGATCGATTTTATAAAACATGCCGGTTGAAATAAAAAAGACCGCTTGACGAATGGAAAAGATATCCAGAAATATCGGGAAAAAGAATAACTTTGTTGTGTTCAATCAGACGTGCTTGAATAATGACTTATTGCCAAAATGTACGAACATATGTATGTATGTATGTATGTATATATATATATATATATATATATATATATATATATATATATATACAGAATGAAAAAGATAGAGAGAAAGAGAGAGATAGAGGGGATAGAAAGCGATAAGGGCTATATATATATAGAGAGAGAGAGAGAAGAAGAAGAAGAAGAAGAAGAAGAAGAAGAGATACCTATATACATAGCAGACCATATCATATGTTTACATAAAGACAGTGTAGAGAAGCTATCTAAAATATAACCGTTTACATACCTGTATAATTCTTCTAGGAACACTATGTTCTCCTGGTGCTATTCCAAAAAAGATAGCGCCTTTTTCATACATGTTTTCACATGAAATAGAAATTTATTTGGGGTTATTTACAAAAGACCATTAAACAAATGTTCCAATTACTCAGTTGAAAGAAAATTGTACTAACGTTTTTCTTTGCACTTAGATCGTTTTTTTATAAATAATTTTTTTAAAAATTCAAACATATTATCTTTGATTTTTTGGTGTATTTGTTACTGGATAACTTTCTTTATAACTGTCAGTCTGTTCATTTTGGCTTTCGTCTGTTCCCTCTTATTATCTCGACCCCATTCTCTCTCTTTATATATATATATACTAGCTGTACCCTGCCACGCGTTGCAGTGGCTCAATTTGGTGTAATGGAAAAATTTAATAAAAGAGAAAATGCATGTTTCTTATATTAGTACAGCAATCCACTGCAAAAAGTGAAAAAGAAGGCGAAACTGAAAAAAATGGTACTCTTGCAGAATTTGATCTGGATCCTCGAGAGTTTCGGTCAATCATTCATGTTTTTGGACTTGACCAACAATCAGTGGATGAAGCCGAACGTAGCAAAAATGTTGAAACGCTAAATGCTTTTTTTTGTTGTTGTTTTAAAAAATGTGAGTTAGTAATTAATATTTGGTTGATGGTGGGGGGGGGAGGGGGTTACTATACACAGATTCGAAAAAGTCGTCCAAAAACAAATAAATGAAAGCAAAGGTAAGGTAATTTACGTTTCTACCTAATTGGATAATTGTTTAGTGTTTTTATGTAATGTAAAATGTTTAATTGGCTCAAAAAACAGAAATGGTCGCGAATTCTGTTGAATACGTTAAGTTTGGGAAAGTAAGTTGAAAACTAAAAACTATACAAAACAGTGTCTGAAAACTCACCGAACATATGTTACCATGACATAGGCTGGCATAATGGATAGGTTTCTGACAGTATTTTGTATAGTTTTTTTAGTTTTAACTCACTTTCTCTAACTTAAAGTAATCAACAGTGTCCACCACCATTTGTAGCTTTCAAATACACCAATAAACACTGTTTTTCGAGCCGACTAAACGTTACATTAAATGAAAAGGGTTTATACTTTTATTACATTAAATGAAAAGGGTTTATACTGTTATTACTTTTTCGAAAAGTACGTGATCACTTTTCAATCTAAATTTAACTTAGAATGAGCACCCACTTTCTGGCCACCTGAGAGAGGGGCATTTTTCTGTTTCTTGGCTAAAAAGTTTTTTGTTTGATTTCTTTTGCATGGTAATAACCCTTGAACTCTGGGACTATTTTCCATTTAACAGCCGTAGCCTTCGTTTACGCTATGCGTAAGCATAAACGAAAGCTGTTTAGCCAATAAACATGGGAAAAAATCCCCCCTCTCTCAGGTGGCTAGAAAGTGGGTGCTCATTTTAAATTAAATTTTCATGGAAAAGTGATCGCCACTTTTTCGAAAAAGTAATTTCTTCATATCATAAAAACTATTTTTTTGTGACGGAAACGGTTTGCAGATTCGTTTTTAGCACACCAAAATCTACAAAAAAAAGTTTGTTATTTACGAACGTGAGACGCACAGCCCTTAATGGAAAATTATATAAAAAATCCGGGGGAAAATAGTTTTCAATAAAAACAGCAAATGAATTCGATAGAAAAAAATGGATGCTATTTTTTTTCTTTCTGTGTGTTTCTTGGCTAAAAAGTCTTTTTCTTTGATTTCTTTTGCATGGTATTAACCCCTGAACTCTGGGACTATTTTCCATTTCACAGACGTAGCCTTTGTTTATGCTATGCGTGAACATAAACGAAAACTGTTAAATATGCATTCGCGTACCAAACTGCCTTGTCAAAAAAACCTTTAAGCCAATAAACACGAAAATAAATGCCCCTTCCTCAGGTGGCCAGAAAGTGGGTGCTCATTTTAAGTTAAATTTAGATGGAAAAGTAATCACCCACTTTTCGGAAAAACATTTTTTTTTCAGATCATGAAAACTATTTTGATACTCCTTGGGCGTTGAGTTCCATGGCGACCTGCAGAATTATTTAATGGTCGTTCCCTTAGTACTCCCCTAGTCAAGGCTAACGCATGCGCACGTAACATTTTTTATTTATTTACTTACGTGGTGGAGTTTCTATACTGATAGGTTTTTTAAAATTTTTTCACTGGATTATTATTGATTGAACACTAACCAGATTATGAAAAAAAATTGAAAAAAAAAAATCATTTCAACATTTGAAAGAGATACTCACTTTTTAGTTACCACGTTCTGGTAAATCGGTCACTTTTGATTTATTTATTTATTTTTTTTCTAAATACGGAAGTGTCTTCGGGAGATATAAAATGGTCGCATGTTGACGAAGCAATGTATCGGGAGGCGTACGGGATTAAAAATTATTGGTAAATTTTTAGATTAGGTCCACCTCCTCAATTTTCTTTTAAATGACGACTTGAAATGGTTTTCGACTATGCTGAATACGAAAATCGCATCAAAATTTTGCAGAAATAAGTAGTTATCAAGATATAAAAAGTTGTATTATGCATCGTAATCTTTGGCGGCCATCTTTTTGACGTGTGTGTATTTGTTTATGGCGCGTGTGCACGTAAAAAGATGGCCGCCGAAGAATACAATGCATAATACAACTATTTATTTCCGCAAAATTTCAATGCAATTTGCGTGTTCAGCATACTCGGAAACCTATAAATGTCGTCATTGAAAGGAAAATTGTGGAGGTGGACCTAATCTAAAAAAATACCAAATTATTAAACATTTCTCCAGCATGTTAGTGAAATTTATAATACTTTAAAAAAATTAAAAAGAAACAAAACAAAAGTTTTGAAAAAAACTCACCTTTCACAAAAACAATTAAAAAAAAAAAACACAAACTGACTAAATAAGTAAAAAAAAAAAAAATTAAAAATCTCGAAACTTTATTTTCATGAAAACAATAAAAGTCCTGTTCTCTCTATTTTTTTTTCTTTGAGAAACAAATATATTTCTGACTTACAAATGCGGTAGAGACTCATTATTTTTACTTTCTATGGTTTTGATATACCGCGTTTTTATTGCTTACAAAATGAGTGACTGATTTATCAGAACGTTGTAACTAAAAAGTGAGCACCACTTTCAAATGTCGAAATAATTATTTCTTTTTTACATTTTTTTTAATAATGTGTTTAATTAGTGTCCAATCAATAATAATCCAGTGAAAAAAAATTCCAAAAACCTATAAGTATAGAAATTAAGCATGGGAGTATACAACAACGTCGCCTTTCGCACTTTTACAAACATTTTTTTAAAAAAGTAACTAAACCATCTATTGATAATTTGTCACGTGTACAAACATTTATTTATTTACGTAGGCTTAACTCCTTTCATGAATAAGAAAAGTTTTACTCTTTAAGAATAATAAAAGGAAAAAGTTACTGAACATTTATAAAAGGACTTCTTTTCATGAAGGCCAGAGGAATAGTTGGCCGAAAATTCATGAAACAACAACAATAAATAAAAATGGTGCTAATGCAGAGAGCGATACGCGCTATTTTTTAAATCATATTTCCACGTTTAAATAACGTTTTATGATGTTTTTTTTTATTTATTCAATTGTAAGGTAAAAGTACAGAATAGGTACAAAACATCCTTACCTCCCCATGTTAAGAATGACTTTTTAAATAATAATAACATTATTTCAGCACGGATCACTCTCTGCGTGAGTAATCTTATATAGAAAAACAAAAACAAAAAACTCAAAAGCAAGCAACAAACTTTTTTTTTGGCCTTATATAATAAAGAAAAGATGTGTAAATTAAAAAATTTGGAAGATAAACAAATGAAATATGTTTTTTTTGTTTTTTTTTTTACTTATCGAGTTAACAGAAAATGAAACTTTTCGTCAATTCGTGGCTGTGAAATGAATCGAACCGGAAGTTCAGTTTTATCAACAGAAAAGATTCGCAGAAACGATTAAATAAATATATTTATTTTATTTAATATTTTAATTTTAATTAGGTAAATTTATTTTAATAACATAAAAACATACCTCGACTCAAAAAATGGGTTGTCTGAAAATTTCAAATAAATTGGTAACGTATAAACATGGTTTTATTTTTTTAGAACGAACCAACTTTACATTTATATATATATATATATTTATATATATATATATAGATAGATAGATAGATAGCAATGCGGAATGGACCGGAATCATGAGAGTAAAGAAAAGAAAAACAAACAAATAGACGGGTACGTTTGAGAAGAGAAATGTCTAACTGTTTATTCATCTAGCATTCCTATAAATGAGAGTATTTGTTTGTCTGTCAATCCTTTAATATGTGCACATATTAGATATTAGATATTATCCATTAAATATAAGTATATTCACATACAAATTTTCTTATAAAGATAATCTCTGTTCTTTTTATTTTAAGAGAAACCATGCCATTAGGTTTAAGGCTGGTTACGTGTATTTTCTGAGAGGAGTCATTGCAGAAATATGTATGCACATACGTGGCCAATATTTATATAAATAAAAATACTAAAATTATGGCCTGTTTATTCATCGAGCACCTTTGGAGAAATTTGATGATTTTTAGTGGATTCCCATAGAGTAAACTACAACTATACAAATATTACACACATATACTCACACACACATATATGTATATTATATAATATTTGTAATAATGTCAAGATGTGCAGTGTTCGAGTTCTGTCAAGGTTACTTTATCACTTTCACTAATGTCTTTTTGAAAGAAGTGCGTATTTAGCTCTCCCCAAACACTTAAAATCTAAAATAGTACGGTAGACTACTTGAGCAGAAGGAGAAATTCGAGATGCCACCTCGGGTCAGGTAGTTATTTGATAAGTAGAACAATGTGCAGCCAATCATTGTCTGTAAGTAGAAAGTGTTTTGTTCCTCACAATGCGTGTCTCACGCTAATCAAATCCATCTGTGGAACTCGTCATGTATCTGAATGCGTTATTTTCTCCAATACCTACTTAACGTTTACGAAGACATCTCAGTTCGAACAAGAATCGTGAATCGGTATATATTTTAACAGGAGCACGGCGTTTTCAACACGACTAAATATATCTATTTATGTTTATTAAATCCAAATAAATGTGGGGAAGTTAGAAATCTGTCTAGAGGCAATTTTATATTCCTATTATTATATAACGTGTGTATCTACATAACGTGTATATACAGTGATGATCATATTTATTGGCACGGTAAAATAAAAGTTAAATTTTGTCTAATAAATTCTAAAAAAGGGATTAAATTAAAGAAAATAACAAAGTATATTATGTATTTTTAACTGGCCTTTCCGATGCAGCAATCGGATTTTAGAAAAAATAAATAACAAAGGAACAACAAACATAATTGCATAAAACCCTTGTTCAAAATTATTGGCACGGCTTTGTTTTTCTTTTAGTATCAGTATAATATCAATCAATTTCCGGTTTACGTGCTTTCTGAACTTTTTTATAGCCATATTATGCTTGTTTAACGTTAATTCAGTGAATAATTTTTTTCAGATAATTTTTAGATAGCGATTTATTTAAACTATTATAAGTGACTAAATTATAATTTTCAATCGCCATGGTTAAAACTAAGGAACACAGCGAAGACGTTAGGAAGCTTGTTGTAGCATGCCATACCAATGGGGAGGGCTATGATAAGATTTCAAAGAAGCTAAACCTTCCCAAATCCACTGTTAGAGCCATAATAAACAAGTTCAAATCGCAAGGCCACGTTATGAGTTTAGAGGGTAGAGGGAGAAAAAGGATTCTTTCCCCAAGAGATGAACGGAAAATTGTTCGACAAGTAAAACAAAACCCAAGGATCTCTGTTGGGGAGATTGTTGATGAACAGAGCACCTCTGGAGTGAATGTATCTCGGCATACAGTTGGTAGAGTTTTGAAGAGAGCTGGTTTAAAAGCATGTCGTCCGAGAAAGACTCCCTTATTGAAGCCTATGCACCTGAAAGCAAGGCTAGCCTTTGCAAAACGTCATATTGATAAAGATGTTGCATTCTGGAAACGTGTTCTATGGACTGACGAAACGAAAATAGAGTTATTTGGCCATAATAAAGTGTCTTATATTTACAGAAAATCTGGCGAAGCTTTCCTGCCTAAGAACACCATACCCACAGTGAAGCACGATGGATGCAGTTTGATGTTTTGGGGATCCTTTGATGCCTCTGGACCAGGGCGACTTGTTAAGGTCACAGGTAGCATAAAAAAGGAAGATTGTTAAAATATTGGATGAAAACCTGAAAGACTCTGCTAAAGAGCTCTCACTTGGTCGTCGTTGGTGGTTCATGCAAGATAATGACCCAAAGCATTCGGCTAAACTGACTAAGAAATGGCTTGAGCACAATCATATTAATGTTTTGGAGTGGCCATCACAAAGCCCAGACCTTAATCCAATTGAAAATTTATGGAGAACATTAAAATTGAGGGTAATGCAAAGGAAGCCTAAGAATCTTATTCAATTGGAGGATTATTGTCAGGAAGAGTGGGCTAAAATTACTACTGAAGAGTGCAACAACTTGGTTGTAAACTATGAAAAGCGACTGAGGAAGGTAATCAAGGCCAAAGGCTATACAATTGATTATTAAATAAATCGTGCCAATAATTTTGAACAAGGGTTTTTTGCAATTATGTTTGTTGTTCCTTTGTTATTTATTTTTTCTAAAATCCGATTGCTGCATCGGAAAGGCCAGTTAAAAATACATAATATACTTTGTTATTTTCTTTAATTTAATCCCTTTTTTAGAATTTATTAGACAAAATTTAACTTTTATTTTACCGTGCCAATAAATATGATCATCACTGTATATATACATATATATATATATACATATATATATACATATATATATACATATATATATATGCATATATATATATATATATATATATATATATATATATATATATATATATAAAACCGGCCGTGTGTCTAGTGTTCATGTAATTGTATAATGTTCATTTGTGGGCGCGTGCGCGCGTGTGTGACAAATATTCAATACTATTCACCAAGTGGGGCACATAAACGTACGCGAGACAGTTATTTTACAAAGAGAAGATTTACGCTTTTGTGTGGCACACCAGACAAAATAAAAAAAAAACACTCATTATCCTTAGTTCTTCGCTATCTGAGCGATTATAACGCTACAAGGAATGCATCTTTTTCCAAAGGAAACAGCCGGCAATGGTTATAATTTATATATGACATTTATTTCCTGTTTGTGTCTTCTCTTGAAGTTACATGCAGTTCAGTTTTGTTCTTACATCTTCTCTAATTGGTCCTGTCGATTCTTCCCTGGATCCGGAAACTAAAATCTCTTCCAAGCCCACTAACTGACAAACTCTGACTGCCACCTCCTTTGACTGACTGACTTCCTTTACTGGTCTGTGCCGTGAATGTATGATAACTATGTTTTCTTTGCTAGTTATCTTACGTCACCCAACCGGCCGGTGTTACGCCAAAATCATCCGTCATTGCTAATTACCTTAACTTTTCTTTATGTAACTAAAATTCCAGAATTTTATATTGGACAAATGTTTCAATTTTTATTATACAAATAACATGCAATTATCTTATTGTTTTAAAATATTTATCTTCTAACACATTTTTTGCCATCGAAATATTCTGCCATAGAAATATTCTATTTCAATAACAAAAGATTGCGGCATACCCCAGCGCCATCTTTTGTTTGCTTCCTCGATTCACGTCATCCAGTGTTATCTGTGAGTCACAATAGCAAACACGATCTTTTATTTTATTTATGAAAGTACCGACGTAGTAATGATCTTATATATATCAGATACTATTGTTTTACATATTCATAAGTAGATTATTTGAAAAAGAAAGAGAAAGACGTATCACTTTTACTACTAGGAAAGCTGAGGAACGTTATTTAAAAGTTTTTGTTCTGAAATTGTAATTTTTAATTATAAGACATTGCATACTATCATATGGCTGCATAGTCGCAGTAAGATAGGACATACAAATAAAAAGGAGAAAATCAGAGACATATATATAGCAATAGAAAGTGAAAATCTATATTGTACTTAACTTCTGTATCTGCTTGTCACAATATTTGTTTGTCACGTTATTTGGAGACATATTTTAATATCTAATAAAACAGATAAGGCATTACAAACTTGGTTTTATTAGTGATCTGGAGAACCCTTGTTTAGCTCAGTGATTTTTTAAATCAATGCATTTCAGGTAACGTACTTACGTGTCAAAGGCAAGAGAAATTACTTTTCTGCTTGCATGGATAAGTTTTTTTGTGATTTAACTTATTTTAAAGAGTTTTTCTTGCAAATAAGTATAGTGCACACCACTGTATTGTTACCAAAAGCAAGAAAAGTTACTCTTAAATATGAAAAAGAAAAGTCACTTGCACAAACCTCCATCCATATGAAAAACACAAACTTAATCTTATATGTGATGGTAAAAAGGTTGTACAACAAATAATCTCATAAAATCGTCATTTTATTTTAAAATAATAAATAAAGTACTTGTTCAGAATTCCACCTATATTGAAAAATAAAACAAATTATACCTGTGACGTCGCACAACACAAACCATGTGAAATCATCGAACAGTTTCATTTTTAAATAAGAAATTAGGTACTTTTGCAGAATTCTACCTATACGATAAAACAAACAAAATGTTATCAATAACGGAAAGAAAAGATCGTGTTACAAATATCACGTAAAATAATTGAATAGTTTCATTTTTAAATCAAGATGATTAAAATGATTGAATAGCTTCATTTTTAAATCAAGATGATTAAAATGATTGAATAGTTTCATTTTTAAATCAAGATGATTAAAATGATTGAATAGTTTCATTTTTAAATCAAGATGATTAAAATGATTGAATAGCTTCATTTTTAAATCAAGATGGTTAAAATGATTGAATAGTTTCACTTTTTAAATCAAGATGATTAAAATGATTGAATAGCTTCATTTTTAAATCAAGATGATTAAAATGATTGAATAGCTTCATTTTTAAATCAAGATGATTAAAATAATTGAATAGCTTCATTTTTAAATCAAGATGATTAAAATGATTGAATAGCTTCATTTTTAAATCAAGATGATTAAAATAATTGAATAGCTTCATTTTTAAATCAAGATGATTAAAATGATTGAATAGCTTCATTTTTAAATCAAGATGATTAAAATGATTGAATAGTTTCATTTTTAAATCAAGATGATTAAAATGATTGAATAGCTTCATTTTTAAATCAAGATGATTAAAATGATTGAATAGTTTCATTTTTAAATCAAGATGATTAAAATAATTGAATAGCTTCATTTTTAAATCGATGATGAAAATGATTGAATAGTTTCATTTTTAAATCAAGATGATTAAAATGATTGAATAGTTTCATTTTTAAATTAGGAAATAAGGTATTTGTACAGAATTTTCACATAGAAACAAACAAAATCTTACCCATGACAGAACGATAAGGTGATATAAAAGAAATTACGTAAAATCATCAGGTAGAAATAAGGTATTTGAAAAATACATTCAGGAGTGCACTGAAGGTCACTTAAATTTAGTTAGTGTTTTCAGTAGCTATCTGTAGGCTTCCTTAGCTTTTCTCTACTGATCACTTTAGAAATAATTTCTCTTCTCGGGGGATAAAAGTTGGTTTTAGTAGTCTTCTGGCGGCCTCCTTTATTTTATTTAGTGCTGGACTTCACTTTTTTTCGCTTCTGATTAAAAAATACTTTTCTTTTAGATTGATAGTTCAAAACTTTGTTTTAGAAGTGATTTTGAACCCTCCTTAATTTTATTAGTGCTTTCAGTAGAGTTTTAGAGGCCTCATGAGTTTTATTTTTTTTGTATTTACGGATCATTTAAAAATATAATTTCTCTTCTAGAGGTAAAAGTTTGGTTTTAGTAGTCCTCTGGAGACCTTCTTTCTTTTATCTAGTGTTTTTTCGTAGTGCTATGGAGGCCTCTTATTTGTTTATTTTATTTTTTTTTTACTACTCACTAAAAACTATTTTTCTTCTGGAGAGGGGTAGAAGCTTGGACTTATTAATCGTCTGAAGACCTCCTTACTTTTTTAGTGCTTGAGTAGCGCTTATGAAGCCGCATGAGTTTTAAATTTTCACTGGTCACTTAAAATAGTTTCTCTTCTGAGAGGTGAGGCGTAAGCAACTTGCTTTCAGTAGCACTCTGGAGGCTTCTGGAAAAATGTTCAGTGCTGTTTTATGAATTTTTGTTTTATTCATTTAATTTTGCTTTAAGGTCGTAAATAAACCCAGTTTTAAACCAAACGATTTCCAGGATAATAAGAAAAAAAGAAATATGCTTTAAAAGAAATATATTTTTAATAGCTTTTGTTATTTACAGTTCCGGTCAATAATCTGAAACATACTCTCGAGCAAAACATCATTAACACAGTAGACACTCGGTAAAGAGTATATGGCATACAACATAGTGCTCAAGTATCTAGAGGTAACAAGTGCTTGTTATAATGTAGTATACCACTTGGAACGTGGTAAATACTGAATCCAAATGTACTCAATGCTCTAACTATAGTTGGCATTGGGTATAATATAACTTTGCACTTATTAAGTCATGATGAGTCGAAAAATGATTAATGGCCTAAATATAATATATATAAGAGCTCTGTGTGTGTGTGTGAGAGAGGGAGAGAGAGAGTAGGAAAATAGATACAAAGAAAGAATAGAAGAGAGGGGAAACAATAATAATTGTATATGCTTATCTGTTTTACTTTGTTTAAACAAGGTTTTAATTATTTTTCAACTTGTAACAGGCATGCAAAAGCATGTCCCTATTTGAAAATTTTATTAAGAAAAATAAGTAAAATATAATCTAAAAATTAGACACAAGTTAGGAAAGCATTTCTTCCCAGGAATGCAAATGGTTAAACAAAAGAGTTATTTATAAACTTTAAATATTCAGGTGAACGAGTTCAGTTGAAATTCATCAATTTTCAATGTACACTTTTATACACATTGCAAAGTAAGATTAATCTGATTAGAATTGATCCTAAAAATACCTTGGAGTGATTTTATTTTATGTAGATTTTGTTACACTTAAATATTTTAGTTGAAAATTACATATCTATATTAAAAATTACATATCTATATTAAAAATTACATATCTATATTAAGTAGTTTTCGTTTGTGTGTGTGTGCGTGTGTGTGTGTGTGTTTGTGTCTCGCTGTCTGCGTGTACAACTCTCCTACAGCTCGCACCACTGTACCGATCATGACCAAACCTGTCATGATAATGATTCCCACTTAGGAATGGTGCGCACCATTTTTTACGATTAAGGTCACACGTCAAGGCCAGAGCGTATGTATATATACTCTCCTACAGCTCACACTTCTGGACCGATCATGACCAAATCTGGTATGATGATGCCCCCCTACCGAGGGTTGATGCACAACATTTTCCAAAGTAAAGCTCAAAGGTCAAGGCCATAGCCTATGTGTATATACTCTCCTAGAGCCCACACCACAGAAGCAATCATGACCAAACCAAATATGATGATGGTTTCGACCAAGGGATGGTGCACACAATTTTTCAAGGTCAAAGGTTAAGGTCATATTTGCTGTGGTTCTTTATAACCCCCCACCCACTTAGGGACTGCGCAATTCAATATGGTTTTCGCCACTATTCCATGGTGCCGACCAACTTCTTTGTGAATTTGAATCAGATCACCCTTCTCCATCGCTAACATAGGCCAAATTTTATTGCGCTGTATCTCTTAATTTTGACTTTCCAAATAACGCTGCCAAAAACAATGTAACGCACTATTAAGGATCCTTTTTTCTTGCGATCCATATAATTCTTGTGAAAAATTTAAAACAATATCCTTTTTCAGAGACGCACTAAACATGCAACTCAAACGAAATCAAAAACGAAACTAAGTAAGAAAGATAAACAAGATATGAGGATAATAAACTAAGAATTGCTGCAATTGCCTTCAATGATTAAAATGTGTTCGTGATACTAAACATGGACCTCGGGACAAGATCACAGTGTAGTATCTATTCTGGTGCTGCTTCACCTATTCTGTTCTCTGTCAGTGGATGAGAAATCCTTCATGACTAAAAACATTTTTATTTTTGTTTCTATCTAGAGTGCCCCTTTTTGGGGAGCTGGATTTTCCCCATATTCAAAACCGACCTTGTATCTAACTCTGACCTCGTGGTGAAGCAAGTAAATAGGAACAATATAAGTGTCAAATATTTTAGATAACCTATTTGCTTTAGAGTTCATGGTTGGATTTAAGTAACTTCAGGAGGTAGTTACAGTTTTAAACACCTTAAGCACGACATCCACTTTACTGCTAGGATGCCTGTGCAACAGGTAATGAGCGTACAGCAAAGTCCCTCGTCAAACGCGAGTATCTTTGCTAGTATTCTATAAATTTATGAGGACCTTCAATAAGTTTCCAGCTTTATTTTGTAAAGGCATTTAAAATTGTCACAGACTCTTACAAATTCAGTATTTTATTGCTATGCATTTTATGAGATGACTAATTAATTTTTATGATTTCAAGTTCAAATGAACAGCTACAACAGGAATGTAAATACACCCTACTAAAGCCTGATTTTCATAGCTGATGAATTGTGAAAATGCAGTCTGGATATGAAAATACTTTAGAAGAACGATATGCAATAACATTTTGTTTTACTCTTGAGAAAAATGCCCCAGAAACGTACGAAATTCTTCATAATGCGTTTGGACCATCTTGTATGAAACGAGCATGAGTTTGTGAGTGGCATAAGAGATTCAAGGAAGGCAGGGAGTCGGTGAGAGATGATAAGAGTTGTGAGAGGTGTAAAGAAGTCAGACCACCCTATTTGATTGGGCAAATTAAGAATTTCATGCACAAGGACCGTTGTGTGTCTATAGAGACAATAAGTGCACAGTTTGATGTCAGTGTGGGAACTGTACACACAATTATCTGCGAAGAAGAAGTTGCGGAAGAGTTGCGCAAATTTTTTCCCCAAGGGTGCGGTTCACAACTCCATGCTTGTCACAAAGTATTTAACCAAGATGGGCATCAAGACAGTTCCTCACCCTCCTTATAATCCAAACTTTGCTTCCTGTGACTTTCAGCCATTCCTTAAGCTCAAGGAAAACCTTAAAGACTGTCGTTATGAGACAATCGAAGAGATAAAAGAGGCTGTGACGAGGCTCATTGACACACTCACACAAGAGAAGTTCTATGCGGCCTTCAAAAAGTTGTTGGACAATATAAAACGTGCAGAGGAGGGAACTAGAGTCTCATGTGTGTATTATCAATAAAAAATGCCGTACGAAAGTTTAAAAACTTATTTAAGGCATCTAGGACTTTTGTCAATTGCAACGAAATGTACATAACATCAAATACATCTGAGGTAAATTTCACATTCAATTCAAATTAAATTTTTATATTTCACTTTATAAAGTTCACTTTGAAAATTGATACATTTCAAATTTAATCTTGTACTTTAATTCTTAAAGTTTATAAAAACATTTTTTCAGCCGTTTTCATGCCTTGCTAGAAATGGTTTTCTAACTTTTTATGCTTACAAATTAAGTCAACATCAGCGATTGCTCACTAATAGCTGTGTTTCCTGGAGTCCGAGTAACAACTCGACTTCCGGTGCTCTCACCACCATCAATAACCACTGCAAATGATTTTGTGTTAGCGCAGCTGTCACTTACCATTGATTTTCTCTTAGTAAATACCATTAGTCTTCTTTAATATTTGGCTAGCAATAAGCTTCCCACAGATCCCAGTACTCCCTGTAGATTTCCAGTAAAGGTTTCGTTAGTACTCTCTTTCCTCGATGCTTCTATGCTCTTTGACCTTTCAAGACTTTTCTGCTTGGCATCGGCCGAGGTTTGTGTTATCATATTTTGTGTATGTAAGTGTATTGTGAAAGAATCAGTTTATATGGCTTGCAGTTTCAGTTTCCTTTGTATCCATGTGGCTGTGTTCTTTCTATTCTTACTCACTAGAAGTTCTCACGCATGTCACTATTATAGATTACTCACTAGCTACAACCGGTGGTGGTCCTTGAAGTTTGACTGGCAACAATTCGATTATTATTATTATTATTGACCCACAAGAAGCTTTCACACAGGTCATAAAAGATCTCTCCTTGAAAACAGCCTGTCGTGTTCCCTGGAAGCTGAGTGACAATAAGTCCTCCAGATTTCCAGTACTCTCTATCAATTTCGATAACATTTGCAAATGAATTTGCGTTATCGCAACAGCTGTTTACCATTGATTTCTCACTAGCTGCGGCCATTGGTCCCTACTGAAATTTGAGTGGCAATAAGCCTCCCCAAGTTCCCGGTTTTCTTGCCACTTGTTCAGTGGAGGTCTTGCAGCGCTCTCTCCTCAGGCTGTCCATTCTCCTTGACCCTTCTCGGCTATTTAGCATCATTCAATGATTGGACGGTGATTGGACAATGGGAGGGGATAGGGGAGGGGGATAGAGAACTTATAGATTTGCAGCTTCAATGTTCTTGATTCCATTTAACGCTTCTTCATGCTTTGTCTCTGCAGTAGCTCGTCTAGCCCGTGCATGTGGCCCATATGTAATAGTCTCCGCATTCAAGGGCTTTCCTTAATATTTCAGCTGTTTTCATTATTGCTATTCCAAATCCAATTTCTCCCATTCTTTTTTTAAAGTTTTTCGAAATTGTTCATAGCCCTCCTACTATTATAGGTATTTTTTTTTATTATCCATATCCTTTTCAGCTCTCTGGCTAGCTATCTGTATTTGCTCCGTGTCTCATTTTCTTTGATATTTATCCTTTGGTCAGCTGGAACAGCAAAGTCTATAATTTGGCAGGATGTTTCTTTCTTTATTATTATTATTATTATTATTATTATTATTATTATTATTATTATTATTATTATTATTTTTATTTTTTTTTTTTCTTAATCGGACAGTTTGGAAATTATTATATAATAAAAACATACCAACAGTACTACAATCAAAGAAAAGTTACGTATTCTTATATTAATAATCGATTTGCTGTGTCCTCTGAGTCAAAATTATAATATTACTGTTATTAATTGCCCTATTGCATTTGTTTTTTTTTTATTGCTAACATAGATACATAGATTTTCTATATGTCACTTTAAAATACAAAACTATACCATTACTTTTTGATGATGTAGATTTATACTCTCTCTGTCTGAAGCTGATTTTATACTGTTAATGCGTAAACCAGTTTTCTATACTATTTTATGCGAATGTACACCTTTTCAATACGCAGTTTGGAGGAGGGTAATGTAAAGTCATTTACAACCTGGTAAATGGGTCTGGAACTTGAGTGGTTGTGGCATACTGACCACTTACTTTCTTTACTAGACAACTCAACAAAAAACTTATTTATATTAGACTTGAAAACAAGCATGTTATAGTAAGCTGTAAAGCAGACCAACGATATTGTGTTCAAGAGACGGATAGTTCTAGAAAAGAAACTTTGTGAAACTTTCCTTTAGTTTTAGGCACATGTTGAGAGTAAGGGAAATTGTTGATAGTTGTGATACCTAGACGAGTACTTGTTGCGAATGTTTTGCAGGTTGAAGATCAGTTGAGAGATCAGTCGAGCACTTTTCATGAAAATTATGATAGAGCAAAGATAGAACATTCTTCCGATTGCCTGCTTTCTAGCTGACTACAATCTTGTTGTCTTCAAGTCCAACGTAAACAGGTTTTTGGTGAACCGTCCCCCTAAGTAATCCAATTTACAAAATTCCCACTACTTATGTTTACTACGCTATAATCACATTGACTAATGTATATCCATTAACCCTTATCCTCCAGTGGCTCCCGTGCCTTGATAAGTGGTAGTTCCTGTGTAAAAAAAAAATCGCAACATCTACTCTGTGAGGAAGAGGAAGTAGAGATTTGCCCATTAAATTACGCAAACGGTTTTGTACCTTGTCAAGGCAGAAAGATGGACTCTAAGCAATTCCTTCCTAGATGTAGCCTTCATATCGGGACGTATTTGGCTTTCGTACAGGTAGAGAATTCGTCGGGAGTGAGAAACATTACATACAATTAACACATATATAGGCCTTAGTTTACATTTGGTTTTACAATCCTCTACTTACAAGAGAACTATACGAAGCAACCATGCATCGCGTGAAATGCTGGAAGATGTCTTAAACATTTTAAATTGCTACGTAATATTTACTCTTTTAGAAACGCATGCGTATACAATCTTTACACTTTGCAATCGCCCTAAAGCATTCCAATTATTATGCTTAGGCATTTATTGCAGCCTTTTTTTATTGCAGCATGAATGAGAATTTAGATAAGCACGAGGCAATATCAAATTACATACATCTTCCGAAAGCTATGTTACTGAAATATCGAAATTTAATGTAAATGATGAACACGGAAAATATCCACATTTGCAAAAGATAATAATTCTGCACTCAGTTAGTTAGAACAGAAATTGATTTTAAATAAAAAAAAGGGATCTTCTTTTCTACACGTAATGAATGCATTATTATAATATGAAGTGACGTATTCCATATTATAGCTTATCAGGCAAGTAAGGAATATAGTTTCGATGTCCCTAGAGTAGCATTCATGTAATGAGGTTCAATGAAAGTTAATGCCATACTTTCAAAAACATTTATCTAATATTTATAAGCTGACGTGTTGATTCTAAACTATAATAATCAGTTCATATTAATATGAACTCAATGGGAAAGTTTATTTATAAGGTGATTTCATTTGATTTTTTTGTTTTAATTTGTTATAAACTACAGGGTGGTCAAAAAGTCAGGTAACATTTTAAAGAAAAACGATATTAGCAATACACGTATATTTAAGTACCATACATTGAAATATAAAATGAAACAAACATGAAATATGTTTATTTTGTTAATTGTCGTCCATTTCTCTCTATCAATCGCTGGAAGCGATTAACCACTGATTGTGTAACACGTGTAATCATGTCAGCTGATATCCGCGCAATCTCCTCTTCAATAAATAACTTTAAAGACGCTATTGTATCAGACTTCTTGCCATAAACGCTATCCTTTACATAGCCCCAAAGCCAGAAATCCGGAGGGATAGTTTATATATTACACTCAAATATTTAAACAAATAATATTAAACGAATAGAGATTATAATCGATCATATTGTTTTTTCTATCTTTAACATGTTACCTGACTTTTTGACCACCCTGTATATTATTTATAATCTGTATACGGATATAATAATGTGTACGGATACATTTTTTTACAAAGTTTTGCTACGCTTGTATTAATTAACAACATGCACACACACACACACACACACACACACACACACACACACACACACACACACACACACACACACACACACACACACACATATATATATATATGTGTGTGTGCGTGTGTGTGTGTGCGTGCGTGTGTGTGTGTTTATACAAGTTGCTTTGAATAAGTTCCAGGACTTTTTCTATATGCACTTTTATTGATAGTACACACAGGAAACTCTAGTCCGCTTTGAAGTAATCTTCTTCGGTTGCAATACAACTGTACAGTTTCAACATCTTCTAGAAAGCCCCATGGAAGTCCTCTTATGTGAGCCTGTCAATGACCCTCGTCACAACCTCTTTCATCTCCTCAATTGTTTCATAACGACAACCTCTAATGTTTTCTCTCAGCTTAGGAAATAACCAAAAGTCACATAGAGCAATGTCTGGACGAAGGGCGAGGAACTGTCTGGAAGCCCATTTTGATCAAATAGTCTGTGACAAAAATAAGAATTGTGGACTGATGCATTGTCCTGAAGGAAAGGCCACTGACCCAATTTGAACAGTGTTTGCTTCTTCTAACGGAATCTCTTCTTGAACTCCCTTAAAACCCCAACGTAGTATTCCTTATTGACTGTCTGTCCAATGGGAACCCAGTGCATGTCTAAAAAGTCGCCATCATAATTTTCTGTATGAATTTGCTATTTTTGGCCTTCTTGGGTCTGGGAGAGTCAGCATACTTCCACTGAGAACTCTGTCTCTTTGTCTCTGGGTTATAGCAGCCGATCCAACTTTCATCGCATGCTCACACGACGATCAAAACTGCGGGATTTGAATTGATCAGTTCGACCATCTCCTTGCTCACATATCAACGTTTTTCTTTCTCTAAGCACTCCTAAAACTTTCTTCACGCAAATCCTCTGCATCTTCAGTTCCTCACGAATAATGTACACTTTATTTACTGACATTTAGGCACTTATTGTCTCTATAGACACACGACAACCATGGTATTATTTATTTGGCCAATCAACTCTGTTGTTTTTACAACCTTAATCCTCCCACACCTCTCCTCAAACCTCACACTCCATGCCTCCTTTGTACGTGCTTATGAAAATTTGCAATGACATCGGCGAACGTGGATTTGACACTCAGCCTCAACAAGTCCAGTTAACTTTGCTATAAAGATAGCAAAGGAAGAACAAGCATACCGATATCATTTGGCGTCTGATTACGAACTAAACCTGAACCTCAAATACAGCGCTTTTTAACTATAAGATTGACGAGAAAAAAAAACAACAGCGTTTTTATAACACCGAAGAAACCTTCACAAATAAAGAATTGATTGTAAAAAACATTGACGTAAAACACCGCAACGAAACAACATATTTAAAAAATGCTAACTACTGGATAACATTAATATAATTAATATAACTACTGTATATCATTAATATAATTTAAAAAATGCTAACTACTGGATAACATAACGAGGTTTGAGTAGATAAATATTAACAAAATATGGAGAATAGATGATAAAGAATAATTTATTTTCTCTTCTATTATTAAACTTTCAGCAAGTTTGCCAATTGAATGAAAAGTGGGAAAGACTGTTCTTTTTCTTTTCTCTTTCTCTATTTGTTAACTACAACCGGTCAAGTTAAACCATCAGCAAGATGTTATTGAAAAAAAAAAGAGATATGAATTTTCGTTTGATTTATTTTTTCTGTTTATCACAGACAGTAAATATTTCAGAACTATATATAAAAAAGACAATTGCTTTGAAGGAAAAACTATTATTTTCAATGGATTGCAAATTAAAACAGGACATTGAAATTGCGTATACAATTAAGAACAGCGTTATTTTTAGTGCAAAACTAGTGGAAAGTGAATCACTGCTTCCGCTTGAGTTGTTCTTAAAATATTAAAACTTTGTGAAACTCAACACGTTTTTATCAATCATGCAAAAGAGTGATGTGTTCGACGGCATCCATGAAACAATTGGTAAAATTACAAATTAAACAACGAGAACAATTATTTGTGCACAAGAACAAATAGTAAAACTACAATTTCAACAACAAGACCAATTTTCTGTTTGTCAACGGTACATGGAGGAGTTATTTTCCCAAGTCGTAAGAAACAATGCATATCCGGATATCACTGCATTTTCATAAAATCCAACATGGAAGGCGAGTGATAACCCACTATGCACTCGAAGAAGATAAGTCATTTGCAGCATACTATACAAGATACGTGGACTTCTTTGGTATAGACTTTCAACATTGGTCCAACTACAAACAAGTTCGGTTGCTATTACGCAAATTAAAGATTGCTGAACATAATACATTTTTGGACTTTATTTTCGACAGAAAATTCCGAAACTGCTTCGCCAATACCGTAAAACTCGTTACATAACTTTTTGTTCAAAAGTCTCTTTATTCCATAAACGATAGAAATGCTTGAACATGGCGAAGAACGATGAAGATCATTCCGCTACTAATATAGCTGTAGTTAATAAACACTGCGATGAGTTTAACCTATCAGGTCTCGGTAAGTACAATTTCATATGTCTAGTGTTTGCGCAAAGACTGACATCAGATCGAGATGCTGAAATCAGAAGGCGTGTTCTAACAAAATTAGAAATAGAGCCAAGTTTAACTCTACAAAAATGAACAGAAGATTCTCAAATGATAGAATTGATAAAAGAAAGAATCGATAGATATCAAATCTGGCATCGTGCACATAAAAAATATCGAAACAATTTAAAACGCAGATAACAAATAAAACACAGGATATGAGAAATGGCTACGCATAGATACACACATCTGAAAAAGCATTTTCAAAAAGAAAAATTCCTCCTGCTTGTAATCCACGTGGCAGTCTGCATTCGGCCAGAGACTGTCAATATCTATCTTTAAAGATGTTTGCTATGAAAAAAAAATAGGATACGAAAGTTCCCACTGTAGGGATAGAATTTGAAATAATACAGGTGCGTCTGACGGAAACCGAAAAGAATAAAAGAAGGGTTACACAAATATGTACCGGTAAAAATAATAGACCAGGAAATTAAATTGCAGTCAGATTCAGATTCAAATCTTTCGATACTAAATTTGAATACGTGAGAAAAGATTGAATAGACCCACACTGATAAGATCCCAGAAAACAGCAAAGCCCATTAACCGTACACAAATTTACACTGATTACGAAAAAATTAAGAAATTAAAATATATTTACTAAGGAATATCACGAACTTACTCAGTTTGAACTGGATGCATGAATTTAAATGATGGAACCAGCCGATCAATAATTTTTGCAAAAAAAAAAGAAGAGAAAAAAAAAACAACATACAGCCAAGATTTGAAAGACAAGTTAAAAGGTAAACTTCCCTGTTCCAGACCACAAAAACAAAAAAAACAAACAGAAGGCGAAAACAAACCGACCCTGTTATAGACTGATCAAAACTAGCCCTTTTTTACCGAAACCGGTGGCTGACCACAAACTGAAAACAAAAACAAGTAGCAGGGCACTCTATCACTAGCCCTAAAGTAATAGCACCGTCACTAACCGACGCAGTCGAAAGTGACCATATTACTACAAGTATTGTTCACGGGATACTAATTGTTCAGCTACACTACGACATGTACAGGTAGCAACTCTGTTTTTCTCAGTATTGGAACATTATCTACCTTCAGTTAACGTCAGTCAAGGATATTAGGTGCAGCAAATTAATAGTACCCAAACGGTTTTCCCCCAGACGTACTCCTCCACCGTACTGTATACCGATACTCTATGGCTGACTGGGATAGCTTCCGTACATTCATATCTGATTTACCTCTGCCCTCCATGTTTAAAAAGGATGTGTCCTTTATAGTATCAGATCTGACCGAATGGTTAATTGTAGGCATAGACCAATTCATACCATCTAAAAAATTACAACAAAAACCTAACAGCCAGCCATGGTTCTCCCCAGAATGTGCTGCTGCTATCGCGCACAGAAATCACTTTTTCCATAACTACCAACGTAATATATGCACTGAGACTAAAGCTGCTTTCAGGTCTGCCAGCAACCACTGTGAAAGAGTAATAAAAAATGCAAGAGAGCTATATGCCCAGTCTGTTAAATCCAAGGTAGCTGATCAGCGGCTTGGATCCCACCAGTTTTGGCAAATAACAAATAGGATCCTGAACAGAAGTGTGCGTTCTATCCCAACCATTATCAATGGACCAGAGGTCATCTCGTCAGCGTCAGACAAAGCCAAACTATATGCCAAGAACTTTGCAGCTAATTCTACCCTATGCGACGAAGGCCATCAACTCCCCATATTTCCTCCTATAACACAGAACAAGCTAGGTAACATACACATATCCGTGCATGAGGTCGCCAAGCTAATAAAGAACCTAGATTCCAGTAAAGCAACTGGCCCTGATGGCATCCCAATTATAGTGTTAAAAAAGCTTCAACCAGAACTTGCTCCCATACTTACGAAACTATTTAAGCGCTGCCTTAAGGAGAAGTGCTTTCCGACTCCCTGGAAGATCTCATCAGTTTGTCCTGTATTTAAGAATTCAGGTGATAAGTCATCTCCCTCTCAATACAGACCAATAAGTCTCCTGTGTGTTATGAGTAAGTTGCTGGTATCCATATTAAATAGAGAAATAGTCAACCACCTCAACAGGAATAACCTTCTGACACACAATATGGTTTCCGCTCTGCAAGATCTACCGGAGATGTGCTGACGGTTATATCCCACAGGATTAGTGAATCTCTTGACAAAGGCTTCCTTTCTAGGGCAATTGCTCTTGACATATCAAAGGCCTTCGACAAGGTATGGCATAAGGGTCTACTTCACAAGATTTCCAGCTACGGTATAACTGGAAATGTTTTCTCAATCATTAAATCATTTCTCTCCGATAGGCTCATAAGAGTAGTGGTAGATGGACAAAAATCGGAGGCCTGCAATATGAATGCTGGAGTCCCTCAGGGGTCCATCCTGGGCCCAACTCTCTTCCTGATCTACATCAATGACCTCCCTAAACACATACTTAAATCATTCGTTGACATCTATGCTGATGACACGACCATCTACGGCAACACATCAAAGGCTGTAAATGACAAAGTTCTCTCTGATTCTCTCTCCTCTGATCTCGAGCGCGTGGTTCAGTGGGGGAAGATGTGGTGGTTACCTTTAATGCATCCAAAACCAAACTCCTATCCTTACATCATCAACGTTCTGATTCCCAGCTGGCATCAATTGTGATGGATGGCTCTCGTCTGGGTGAGGCCCCGTGTTTTGACAAGCTTCTGGGTTTGACATTTACTCCTGATCTGAAATGGAACACGTACATCAAGTCTGTTGCCAAGGTCGCTGGAAAGATGGTGGGATCCTTCTACCGCTCCAGAAGATATCTCACTACTGATGCAATTCTCTATCTATATAAAAGCCAAGTACGGCCAAGGATGGAATACTGTTGCCATATCTGGGTAGGAGCTGCTAAAAACAGCCTATCCTGCCTTGACAGAGTACAAAATAGACCTCGTGGCTTAGTGGGGGATGCCCTTTTCTCTACCCTGCAACCTCTCTCCCACAGAAGAGACGTTGTGAGCCTATCCTTGTTTTATCGTTATTTCCATGGCAGATGCTCGTCTGAACTCCAATCTCTGGTCCCCCCTCGCCAATCTTTCAGGAAAAACACCCGTCTAGCTGAATCCACTGTGAAAAATTTCCCCCACTCTATATCTGTGCCTAAATCAAAACGTGGATTCCATGAACAAAGCTTCTTTATTAGAACTGCACGCCTGTGGAACTCTGTTCCGTCTGCCTTCTTCCCTCCGGACTACAACTTGGATGTCTTCAAGTCCAATGTTAACAAATTCCTAATGAACCGCCCCCTTAAGTAAACACCTCAGCAAATCTCCTCACTAACGTAATGTACTTGCAATAACCCTTATCCCTGAGTGGCTTCCGGGCCTTGATAAGTGGTGATCACTGCGTAAAAAAAACAAACAAACAATATGGAAGAACTGCCGGATCGTTTCCACCAGGCATATCTTTAAAATAGAAAGTTTATCGGGTTAGCGGCACTAGTTAAAGCTCCCCGAGACAGTATCATTCCTTGTCTAATGGGAAATTGCAAGCGAGGTCCTCGGTGAGTTCAGTGACCCCTAATTTACTTGTATCTACATTTGCCAACAGAATTAATCAATTGTTTTACCAAATTCTTGCGATTAATACGCGAGAAAATGGGACAGAAGAAAGAAATCGCCTTAAACAATTAATTCGTGGAGAAGTAGTGACTATTGCAACCGTCTAAGACATTGATATTAAGCCTCGATGTTCTGACAGAAAAAGGAATATCACAAATCCACGTATGGTATCCAAAGAAACACATAGTGATAGACCTTTCGAAGTATTTAGCTTAGTAATGTGTGTTGTGGCTGAATTATTTCTGTTACATACGAATGAACTGATTCATACACATATAATTACCGAAAGACAAGACATTATTGTGGGGGACTATATCTGAGGAATAAACTGTTTTATGTTTTTGTTAATACATTTTGCTACTCTATTCCCGTGTTCTGTTTTCCATATAATCCATTAAACAGGGTTATAACAATTTTCTATCTAGTTTTCAGTGCTAGTTTGATATAAATTTAAAGGAGTTTAAGTAAGGATACATTCAAGAAAAAAACTCCAAGTTTGTAAAAGTATACTTTCGGTTTTGTTTTCATAAGTTTTGAGTTACTTTTTATTATACGAAAAATATTAGAATAAATATAATTTCGAAATTTCCGAAGCGACCATACCCAGCGAACTGCTATCTACTATTCAGCGTTGGAAGCAGTTAATCTGCTCAGGAAATGCCACCGGAACTGGTTCTTGACTAACTCCACTGTAATATAAATATTGTATGTATTCAAAGGAAAAAGCTTACGGATCTCTCTACAGAAACTCGATTCGCTTGAAAGCCACCTTTCAGAAACAAAAGCAGACTCAGCGTGCTTTCTGGACATTTGAGAACACCTGGAAGGCACGCTAAACCCGATAGACGACCACAACATATGCACATACAGACACAGATTAATATTTACATATAGATGAGCATATCCATGTATATGCATACACGAAACATACATATATTAACATATAAATCAATGCATGCTATCTGCCTGTCTGTCTCTTTCTCTCCCCCCTATCTCTCTCTCTCTCTCTCTCTCTCTCTCTCTCTCTATATATATATATATATATATATACATATATATATATATACACAGTGGGTAGCAAAAGTATTTGGTACATTAGTATTTTTTGTATTTCTCCAAAAATATCAAGTTAATTTCAATGAAATGTACACTCAATCTTTAAACAGATAAAAGGGAACTAAAGATATACTTAGTTGACAAATATTTATTAACAAAAATAATATTATCCATATGCGAAAGTATTTAACACATTTATTAATCTTTTATTAAATATTCTCTGTTCTATCTTACAGACTCCAAACGTTTTCCATAACTGCCTACTAGTTTCATACAAGCACTTGCTGGTAGTTTCAGCAAATCTTCTTCGCAAATTTTCTTTAATTCCTTGATATTCTTGGGGTCTCTTGCATGCACTCTTAACTTCAATGTTGTCCATAGATTTTCGATAGTATTTAGGTCGAGTGACTGGCTAGGTCACTGTAGAAAACCACAGAACACCAGAATCCCATTATCCTCAAACCAGTTCATAGTTATTTTAGCCTTGCGCTTTGGATCATTTTCTTGCTGGGATATAAAGGCATGCCCTAATTCTAAATCTGCGGCACTCTTGAATAGATGTGTTGACAAAATCCTCGTGTATTTTTGCTGCATTCATTTCCCTTTCTATGATTTCCATTCCTCCAACCCCATTTGCAGAAAAGCATCCCCAACTCATCACACGTCCACCTCTGAATTTTTCAGTCGGAATAGTATTATGTGGTTTAAATTCTGTGCCCTTTTTCCTCCATACACCTGTGCACATGTTTTTTCCAAAAAGCTCATTTTTTGTTTCATATGTTATCCGATACACATTGATATTCATAAACATATTTCAAACGATCTTTCACATAACTAAGACTCAACAATGGAGTCTTTCACGGTGATCTACAATACAGGCCTGTACGATTCAATGATCTCTTGATTGTATCCTTGCTTACTTCAGTACCTGCTTCTTGCAAATCCTTCTGGATTTCTGGACAAGTCAGAAATGATTCTTTCTTCACCTTATACGCAATGTAACATTATTAAATTTACGTGGCCGACCACTTCTTTGTTGAATTTTAGTATTACCACCCGTTATTTTCAACTTTCCCATGATAGCCCCAATTGCATTCACCACCAAATTTAATTCTAAAGCTATTTTCATGTACCTCGTTTCATCTTTATTTCTTGGTATCAATTCTTGGCGTATAGCATTAGTTAATTCCTTTGTTTAACCATTTTAAAACAGTAATGAAGGAGATAGCCTGAGCAGTGTCTGAAAGCTGGTATCAACTGGCCTGTAAGGACCCAGGACTCTGGAGTGCCTTCTCATTGGTTAAAATATTGTAGCAAGATTAAATGACTGCTTTAGAATGAAATTTGACTTTGTGTTAAATACTTTTGCTACCTACTGTATATATACTAGCAGGTCGTCCGGCATTACCCAGTCGTAAAATACATTTAAATATGATATTTTGATTAATGCAGATTTCGAAGTTATCATTAAATTATATTTGACCAAATATATAGTAATGATAAAAAAATGACTCATACGCAACCACCGAGAATCGAAACCGAAACGTTAAGCGCACTATTAACTTTTTCCTTTTACGTTAATGGTGAGCTATGAAAGCATGTTTGCTGCAAAGCTAAAAACTAAAATATGCGTTAATAGCTATTACGTGACGCATGCATAGTCATAATGCCGTCGTCCGCTTTTCAGCGGGAAAATTCCATTTTTAAAATTTTCACGCTTTTGCACCGACTTTCCCCGGGTAAAACCCAAATATAAAGTTTCACATGGGTTCGAATACTCTATATATTAAGTTTCATATCTGTAGACTAAAAGCTGACTGAGGAGTTTGGTAGGTCAAATTTTTAAAACAAATTATGTACGCACACATAAATATATAGAAAAAGGTTTACGCAAGTATAAATCATATAGAATATCTGCATGACTATAATTACGCGTAATAGTTAACTAAAGATCATCCCATATTAAAACGGAAACACTAATAGGGAATTAATTAAAATAATAATTAAAAATTTATGCAAATTAGCTAGATCTTTTGCAGATGAATGCGATTCCACGATCGATATATTAAAAAGTTGCATTTTCTTTTTAAATAAATAGAGAAAAGGGTTCTTAATATGAATACCAATACACAAAAAATAAAATTTATAGAAGTATAGATAATGTTTGTTATACTAAATTTGAATTAATCAAATCTGCTTCTCCTACCTACTTATATAAGACAAAATACACGTAAAAATATACCTTAATTCGAATATCAATTTATGTTTTTATAAGGCGAAAAGTGTAGTATCTGCTCTGGTGCAGCCCTTAATATTCTCCGTTATCGAACATTGACGCATTTTCCCACATTGAAAACTTATATTGTATCTAACTCACTGAAAGACAAGTAAATAAAGTGTCGCGAAATTTCTATTAGAAATTAGGTTGAAATTATCTTCCACTAGATTGTGACGTCGATTTTGTCTCTAAGATATTGGTAAACATACAAACAAACGGTGTAAAATTACGGTACTATATTCACACCTATAGTAGAAAGGGAGTACGAACGCGCACGAGAGAATAGAAAGACGAAAGAAAAAATACGAAGAAGAAAAGAAACGAAAATTCCGTTCCTTGTTATTAATGAACTTTTTGAACGTTTCATATTGAACTTAATTGCAATTGTTTCTTCTTCACTGGACATCTTGCTTAATTAGTTGCTAAAAACAGCATCTTGTCTGCATTCAGTCCAAATTGCCTGGAGAGTAAAATTGATGAAAATAATCAAGACCATGTTTAAATCACACTACTGGTTTACCATCGACCATCTCATACACTTTCATAAATATATTAACTTAGGTTAATAGTCATGCGACGTGTGCTGCATTGTCCGAGAGCAATCAACCTCACTTAGCAGAAAGCGATTGAAATGTTTTCACACACACACACACACACACACACACACACACATATACATACATATATATATATATATATATATATATATATATATATATATATATAAAATTCAAAATGTCACCTCTGTGTGCGACACTGTCGTAACTAGGCTGTAGAACATTTAAATTGTCTTCCATTGACCGTTTGCGCTTATGAAAAAGATGTCACGACGCTTTACATAATTAGTTACGTTTTCTTCATTCTCAATGGTCACAGAATCTGAAGCTAAATGGCTGTCCAATCGCAACATACACAAGGTTGATCTTCGGTGATGCATTATCTGCACTGCCGGTTTCGGATTCTGTATCATATCAACTTAGACTAATTCCAACTTGACTCTGGAAATTTCGGACACACACGCTCTCTCTCTCTCTCTCTCTCTCTCTCTCTCTCTCTCTCTCTCTCTATCTATCTATCTCTGAAAGGTCTGTGCTCTGCACATCAGCATTACAGAAATTCGAAGTGAAACGACAAGCTCCGACTGTTCTTATTGAGACACCGCAGCCGATGGAAATGGGAAAAATCCTTACGCTTTCTGCTTTTATATGCTTGTTTCCCTCCCTTATCCTGTTTCGACTGGGTTATTTTTTTACAAAGTTCCCATGAACTATCAGTAATATTAATGTATAAATGCAATTTTTCATTTACATTTATGCTATATTTGAACCTTAATAGCTATATTTCAAATCTATTTCGTAAAGTTTTATATCAGCAGCCGACAAGGCAGACATTGGATGGAACTTATATTTGCTCTCTATCGGCCCCACAACAGCGGAGTTACTATCTTTAAAAGCATAGCTGAGAAAATTGACCACGCCCTATCTGCTTATCCTTCAGCTAATATGCATGTATGTGGAGACTTCAATGTTCACAACGTGGAATGGTTAACTCACTCAAACAAGACAGATGATGAGGGGAGGTTCTGTCATGATTTCTCCATTGCTTATGACCTCACTCAGATTGTTCACGAACCCACCCGTGTTCCCGATTCTGATGGCCAGTATGCAAGTCTCATGAACCTCTTTCTCACAACTTGCCCTGAACTGTGTTCAGCTTCTGTTCTGTCTCCACTTGAATCTTCCGACCACTCAGTTGTATCAGTTAAAATAAAAATAAAATGTAATAAGTCCCCAGATGTAACTCTACATCGTACAGTATATCGATACTCTGTGGCTGACTGGGATAGCTTCTGCACATTTATATCAGATCTACCTCTGCGTCCCATATTTAAAAAGGATGTGCCCTCTATAGTATCAGACCTGATAGAATGGTTAATTGTAGGTATAGATCGTTTCATACCCTCGAAAAAATTCCAGCAAAAACCTTACACCCAGCCGTGGTTCTCTCCAGTATGTGCTGCTGCCATTGCGCATAGAAATCACTTTTTCCATTGCTTCCAACGTAATGAATGTACTGAGACTAAAGCCGCCTTCATGACTGCCAGCAACCACTGTAAAAAGTAATAAAGAACGCAAGACAGTTGTATGCTCAGTCCGTCAAGTCCAAAGTAGATGAGCAGCGGCTTGGTTCCCACCAGTTTTGGCAAATAGCAAACAGAATCCTGAACAGAAGCGTGTGTTCTATCCCAACTCTCATATATGGACCTGAAGTAATCTCGTCAGCATCAGACAAAGCCAAACTCTTTACCAAGAATTTTGCAGCTAATTCTAACCTTTGCGACCAAGGCTGCCAACCTGCAATATTTCCTCCTGTATCAGAAAACATGCTATGTGATATACAAATATCTGTACGTGTTGTTGCCAAGCTAATCAAAAACCTCGATTCCAGTAAAGCAACCGGCCCTGACGGTATTTCAATTATAGTACTCAAAAGGCCTCAACCAGAACTTGCGCCCATACTTACAAAACTGTTTAAACGTTGTCTTAAGGAGAATTGCTTCCCGTCACCCTGGAAAATCTCATCAGTATGCCCTGTATTTAAGAATTCAGGTGATCGGTCATCTTCCTCACAGTACAGGCCAATAAGTCTCCTGTGCGTCATGAGTAAGTTGCTGAAATCTGTGTTAAATAGAGACGTAATCAACCATCTTAGAAAAAATAACCTTCTTAATGACACACAATATGGTTTCCGTTCTGCTTATCTCATAGGATTAGCGAATCTCTCGACGGAGGCTACCTTTCTAGGGCAATTTCTCTTAACATATCAAAGGCCTTTGATAGAGTATGGCATAAAGGTTTACTTCACAAGATCTCCAGCTATGGTATAGCTAGAAATGTCTTCTCAATTATTGAATCATTTCTCTCTAAGAGGTTCATAAGAGTAGTAGTTGATGGGCAGAAATCAGAAGCTCTTAGTATTAATGCTGGAGTCCCTCAGGGGTCCAACCTGGGCCCTACCCTCTTCCTGACCTATATTAATGATCTTCCAAATCACATCCTTGCATCATTCGTAGACATCTATGCTGATGACACTACTATCTATGGTAGCACATCTAAGACCGTAAACGACCCAGCAGAAACAACCTTCTTAGTGACATGCAATATGGTTTTCGCCCCGCAAGATCTACACCAGATGTGCTAACAGTTATATCTCATAGAATTAGTGAATCTCTTGACAAAGACTTCCTTTCTAGGGCAATTGCTCTTGACATATCAAGCTACGGTATCACTGGTAATGTTTTCTCAATCAATCATTAAATCATTTCTCTCTGATAGGTTTATAAGAGTAGTGGTTGATGGGAAGAAATCAGAGGACCACAGTATTAATGCTGATGTCCCTCAGGGGTCCATCCTGGGCCCAACTCTCTTCCTGATCTACATCAATGATCTTCCAAAACACATACTTAAATCATTCGTTAGCATCCATGCTGATGACACAACCATCTATGGCAACACATCAAAAGCCATACATGACAAGGCTCTCTCTAATTCTATCTCTTGTGATCTTGAGCGCGTGGTACAGTGGGGGAAGACGTGGCTGCTTACTTTTAATGCATCTAAAACCAAGCTTCTATCTTTACATCATCAACGGTCTGATCCCCATCTGGCATCAATTGAAATGGATGGCTCTCATCTTGGGGAGGCTCCATGTTTTGACAAGCTTTTGGGTTTGACCTTTACTCCTGATCTGAAATGGAACACGTACACCAGCTCTGTTGCCAAGGACGCTGGGAAAATGAGGGGCTCCTTCTACCGCTTCAGGAGATATCTCACTCCTGATGCAATTCTCTATCTGTATAAAAGCCAAGTACGTCCAAGGATGGAGTATTGCTGCCACATCTGGACAGGTGATGCTAAAACCAGCCTATCCTGCCTTGACATAGTACAAAATAGACTCCGTAGCTTAGTGGGGGATGCCCTTTTCTATTCCCTGCAGCCTCTCTCTCACAGAAGAGACATTGCGAACCTGTCTTTGTTTTATCGTTATTTCCATGGCAAGTGCTCGTCTGAGCTCCAATCTCTCGTCCCCCCCTCGCCAATCTTTCACGAGAAACACCCGTCTGGCTGAAACTACTGTCAATAATTTCCCCCCACTCTTTATCTGTGCGTAAATCCAAACGTAGATTCCATGAACAAAGCTTCCTTCTCAGAAGTGCACGACTGTGGAACTCTCTTCCGTTTGCCTGTTTCCCACCTGACTACAACTTGGATGTCTTCAAGTCCAACATAAACAAATTCCTGACAAACCGCCGTCTTAAGTAAGCCACTCTATCAAATCTCCAATACTTATGATTAGTACAATACTATCTCATTGATTACTGCACACGCAATAACCCTTATCTCTGAGTGGCCTCCTGGCCTTGATAAGTGGTGACGTCCAAGTAAAGAAAGGGGGTGAATAAATCTACTGGTATATAAGCTGCACACACTACTTTTTATTGTATCAAAGTGTCATTTTATCAGTGTTGTCTCATGAAGAGATACACTTAAATATCTGCAGAAATGTGATGGTGCGTACTCACTTTTGTAATACACTATATATATATATATATATATATATATATATATATATATATATAAATTCGTATTCCTGTCTATTTTTTTGTTTGTTTGTTCACAATTTGATTAATATGTATAAAATGTTTCTTAGTTTAACCTTTCATTTATTTCTATATATTGTATGATTCTTGCAAAATATACAATTAAGAGATCACCTTATTTGCATATTACATTGAAGAAACTTGATTCGACTAAATAGTTGTATCTTAGTTAATGGTTTTAGCGAGAGAATTGTATTAAGTGTTCTTTTTAAAATTGTTATTTAATATACTTTAAACAACAATTATATTGATGTATTTAATTTAATTTATTTGTAATCGTCATTTCTAACATCGACCGTTTTAAAAACTTTTCAGAGTTATTTGCCCCTAGAAACTTCTAAATATAAAAAAAAACTCTCACCAAAGAATAATAATAATAATAATAATAATAATAATAATAATAATAATAATAATAATAATAATAACTTTTTACGATGTGACCCAGCATCGTTTAAAACCTAAAATAATGAAGTTCTACTAAGCCTTTCTAAATTCCACAATTTACACTTTTTTCACGTTAATCTCATCGATTACAAACTTAACTTTCTAATAAAATGGTAATTTTTTAACAACATGACTCAGCGTCGTTTAACCCCTAAAAAATTAAGATCTACTTTTTTTTGGCCTAATACGTTTAAACAGCTTTTATATGAAAGAAGAAATTTGGAAAAAAAATTAACATTTAGAGTGAGAGGGATCACTTTTCTATATAAATTTAACGTAAATTGAGCACCTACTTTTTGTCCACCAACCGTTCAACGAGACATGTCACCACTAGCATTTTTCAGGTTTAGCGATTGAGTGGGGGGGGACATGACAAATACAATTTGTGTTGTTGTTGGGTAGGGCGGGAATTATGATTGAAACATAAAATAACGATAAATTTAATTCATTTTTATGAGACCATTCCGTACTTTCTACCTAACAATTTCATAAACAAAACAAACCCAAAAATATGACAAATTAATTTTTTTCGGGGGAGGGGGTTGCATTAGAAGCATAAAATGACGAAAAATTTCATTTAATTGTTTTTGGAATTCATTTTTGGAAGATCTGGATTTTTCTTAGGGGTTAAATGACGCTGGGTCACGTCGTAAATAATTACAACAGAATCTTCGAATTAAGTTTGAATTCGAAGCGCACACTTTTAAAACCAAAATAGGCTTCCACTTCTAAAAAAAAAAAAAATCGAAAAAGCCCCCCTTAAAAAAAGAAAATCGAAATTTCCTTTATTCACAAAAAAGCCAATAAAAAAGTGCCCTTAAATATAAAAAAACAAACAAACACAGGCGTTAATGTTTATAAACGTTATTATTTTGTGTTCGCAAAATCGTGAGTTTTTTTAGGACAATGGAAAAAACAGTTCGAAGTTACCTATTTTCCCCTTCATTCGCGTTCCAGGTCCGAGCCTGCCTACTTAGCTATTTTTTTTTTCGATCGCACGTGGATTCACTGCTACTTTTTTTAAGCGGGGTGTGTTCTTTACAGTGCTCAATATCCGGAGAATAGTTTCTTCTTATTGTATCCCTTCTGTCGAAATATCTGGTGGAGAGGGTATCACGTACTTCTTCTTTTGGGGATGATTACATTTACATGATTTTATCCGTACTTTCATTTTTGAAATTGTTATGGGGGTAACCACGTTGACAATGATGAAAATGATTAGTAAAGTAGGTGTGTTCCATGCTAGTATTAATATATATATATATATATATATATATATATATATATATATATGTATATATATATATATACATACATATATATATATAGCTTAGTGAGTTAGAAGAAGAGAGTGAGTTTAATTCTATAAAAGCAGACTTATCGGGATAATATAAAACTAAACAAGTTTCATTGGAGCGTATCGTCTCAACTCTTCTGATGAGAAGTATTAGGCTTCGAAATGCCTTGGCATAAAGAGTCCCCTCTATCCCCCAACTAAATGTTTATATGCCCTTATTGAGTAAATTAACAAATCTATATTTACCAATATATAGTTTCTGTGACTTCATTTTTATTCACACACACACACACACACACACACACACACACACACACACACACACACACACACACATATATATATATCAGTGTGCACTCTATGTAAATCAAGCTGGAATTAAAAATAATGCTTCGTCAGTGTCTGCACTAGTTCTTTATCTAGATACAGTACTAAAATATGCATATAAAATGATAAATTTACGTAAATGAATTTTTCATACATAAATCTATAAAGATGAAAATGTTTGTTTGTGTGTCTGTCTGTGTACATTTCCCTACCAAGTAACTCTGTAAATTTTCGGTCTAGAGACTCGAGAGTTGACATAAGGGGTATTGAGATTTGGAAAAATCATTATAATCGGTTTTCAGCCAGAAACGGATCAAAGTTCAATTTTACCTTTGAAAACTGTACGAAAATCCTCCGACAATTTTTCGTCTAGACATTTGAAAGTTTACATAAAAGTATCTTCACACATGTTGAGAGCAATAGTAAATTAATAGCAAATAATTTTGGGGGTTGAGATTAATAGTGAATTAAGTTTAGAGTTTAGAGTAATAGTAAATACGTAGCAAATAATTTTGGGTTCAAGAATTATAGTGAATTATTAGTAAATAAGTTTGGATTTGAGAACAATAGTAAATTAATAGCAAATACTTTTGGGTTTGAGATTAATAGTGAATTAATCTATCTATCTATCTATATATATATATATATATATATACATGTATATATTTATCTATCTATCTATCTATCTATCTATAAGAGTGAAAATGTCTGTGTGTGTCTGTATACATTTCCCTACCAAATAAATCTTATATAAAGTGTATTCACACGGAGGGCAAGTTAGGAACACTACGCAGGGCCCAAGCAAAGCCGAGCTGAACTGCTAGTTATTATTATTTCTAAAAACTTGAACAAAATGAAAGCAGCCGCCGTTGAATTTTTTTTCAAAATCATCTCAGGCGGCAGTGTATGTCTGAGGTGGTTGTCTGACTTGCTATTTAGTTTCTTGTATACCTAATCGCTTGAAATAGTTTTGTCTATGACCTGCAGAAAGCTAATTGTTTGACACAATGTACACACACACACATACACACACTCATATATATATATATATATATATATATATATAAGTTGAATTTTTTCTAGCTCTGAAATTGATATTAAAATCATGGATGGGCTGAAGCATGTGATGATCCCCTGGTGCAATTAGGTGGACGCTGGCAAACCCTGTGCATGGCAGTAGGACTCGACCCGGCTCACAATTCCAACGAGACCTAGGCTTGGCTTCAGAACGAGTGGTACTAGATTGTACCCTTCTCTACTTTCCCCGCACTGAACCCGCTGGATTACTTTGTTTGATCAAACGTCGAGAACATCATCAACATGTCCTCTCACAATACCAAAGCCAGCCTGATCGGCGGAAAAGGCACGTTTCTGTTATTCGCGGCAATCCAGCGATGCATTTTGAGGGTGCTAGCAATGGTCTTGTATAATTGTGATCGGTAGAGAGCATGAGTCGTACAATAGCGCATCTTCGATCAAGCTCATTTAACATTGTGTCACTTTCAGGCATGATAGAAGGCTCCTATCGCACTCGGGATTTGTACGCAACTGGCCAACTTATAGTTGATCTGCAAAAAGAAAAAAGAAGAAAATTGGGTTTCATCAACGGAAATGGAATCATGTCGACAATTTTATCCTGCCACCCTATATTTAACTTATTGCACAAATTTGCAAAAAATTAAATATGTCCTCAATAATCAGTCTTAACGGGTGGACTGCTACAACAAATACCGTCTTCTACTGTCCGGTCACCCTTATTCTACTGTGACGTTCAAGGAGATCCATCCGCCCAGTTAGTTTAGTTTTGATCCTCTAAAATGCCTTACCGAAAATCTTGGTTAAGCTGCTTAGAAAATTTCTGTGGGTTTAACGTGCACCGCCTCTTGTGAATTGGCCTTTATCTCTCCACCTTTTTACTGTCACAACTCTCTCGGTTCGGTGTAATACTTTTTTTAAAAACCGTACGCGAATAACTATTCCAGGTTTTACCTTTTTTTTCGAAATGATTAAGTTATTGCTGGTCTCCTGAGACGCCTTATCGGAGAATTCCAATAGGGCTGCCCAGGAGAATATTGTAGTGTTAAAGAGCAGTGTCTCCTATGAGCTGACCTTTATATTCCCATCTTAGCATCTTCCCGCGATGGGAGAAAGGTAAATACTCATTGTATTTAAACAAAACTTTTAGAATTTCGCATAGCATTTGTACTTTGTGCGTTTAAAACATGTATTTATTTACCGTCTTCCATAAATATTGGTTGCTGTTAAGGAAATTGTTTGTCATGTACACATGTTGACGATGTCAAAACAACTAAAGGAAAAAATCTTTGAACGAAGTGCAAATTTCATTCCTTCTCATATGGCTTCTTGCAATATTTTTTTTTTACTTCGTTTAATCAAAAATGTAGAAAAAAAAACGAAGATAAATATTTTTCTTGGTTTATATTATTTGAAAATTTTTGTTAAAAAAGTTTTATTTTACGTTTTATTTCGTTTTTATCGTTTTCTAACTCAAGCAGGATAATACGAAGGGAGAATGTAATTACTTTTGAATTCAAACTGATCAATTCTAACATATATCGATTTTTGTTTGAGCTTCTTTGGGTTTCCGATTTTAGATTTGATGTTTGGCGTCTTTTACTAAAACAAGTTAATGAGAAAAAACAAACAAACAGGCGAACTAAAAATAGGTAACAAAAACAAACAATTTAAAGAAATCTTGAAGCAATAGCTTTTTTTTTGTTATTGGAAACCTACAATGACCTCCGAGATACAAGGGTAAAACGAGTAGCGTAGAAAAAGGAAAAAAAGGTTTCGTTGTGAATGAACAAACAGCGAAGGATATAACAAGAAAAACAGAATCGTGTCCGCCAGCCGAACCAGATATTTTAATTAAGTCTGGCTTCACATCAAGAGGTTTAATTCACAAACAAACACATTTCAAAGTTTGTAGCGAATAATGGCATAGTCGCCATTGCTTCATTTTTTAAATTTGACAAGTTTAACAATTTTAATAAAAGATGGTGATGGCGTTATTTTTTCGTTTTTTTTTAATGAGAAAACTATTTAGATTATTCTGACATCTTGGATATAATTTTTATTTAGACTATTCAGACTACTGTTTTTATCTTGTTATTTTTACAACGTTTAGGTCGATCTAACATCCGAACTTCTTCACCCGTATCCTGTTAAACTCGGGAATCTTTTTGCTGAACTCGGGAATCTTCACACACTTTCGAACGGGACTCTTAATTTAATCCACGGAGGTAGCATGCTCTCGTTCCGTCAGCCTTGATTGGGTAAAAGTCATAAGTTATTCGCAATTGTATATTGTGCATCGTTCGCACTGAGGCTTCAACCCTCAGAAGAGCGTAACTTACAACTGAATTTTACCAAGTTATTCATTCACTACGCGTAGGACGCGCAAGTAGTTCTGGAACATTCTGTAAATAACACTCAAGACTCAATATAGAATAGTTTTAATAATCCAAATAATACGTATAAACAATCCTCATAAAAAATCCATGAACATAATATATTCTGTGCTATTTTCACAATATTTTAGCTGATTTCATCTTCCAGCTTCTTTAGATGCATTTTGTTGAATTCGGGAATCTTTCTGTATAACACGTAGATCTTTACGGAATTTCTAAATGAATGTGTTAGGGAAGCGCGTAAGTCCCTCAAAACAAATGAATAAATAAAAAGAAATACACTACCAAATAATGTAAAATAAACTACTTTTTTAGTGTGCGAAAAGGTGGAAGGAAGGGAGAAAGAAGGAAGGGAGAAAGAAGGTGAAGACTTGAGAGCGTGAGAGAAAGAGTCCGACTACGTGTTGTCGCGAAGTGAGAGAAAGAGAAAGTCAAACAATGTTCTTTGACGTGCGAGAAAAGCTGTCATTTCAGCTACTGAATTCGCCCAGCGAACGTTCAACTTGCGACTTGTCTTTCTGCTGGTGTTTGATGTCCCTCTCTGATGAAATAAATTCTTCTTGCCTTTTATATTTCTTTAGATGCTCCCAGAGGCATGCAAAAAATAAGTCTTTTCAAATCGAGCCCTGATTGGTCAAAAATTCATATTTGTTGCGAAAAAAAGTGCTTTCAACTACGTCGGCCATTTCTCAAGCGTCCTGCATTTTTACTCAAGAGATTCGGTGTGGGTGAATGCTGTAATTTCCACGGAAATGAATTTATAAATTTTAATGTGCGTCTTAGAAAAATAAAATAAGCATCAGCACAAATGTTTCATTTAACACGGCAGTTAAATTACTCTTGTTCCGGGACCCATGACATGGTAAACGGGTTAATTAATTATGTTATTATGAGTTATTATCACCTTTACATAAGATTGAACCTTCTACTTCAGAAGTTTATCACATAGAACAGATTGTCATTCAACTCATTTATCCGTTGCGCGACGAGCCCAAGCTTACGATTCTATTTCAAGTGAATATCCTTGGCATCCACGTACAAAAACTAGATTTCACATCTGAAATATATTTTTATCTTTAAAAATGAAACAAAAATATATGGAGTAGTCCAATGGAAAATATTAGTTCTAAATATATTTTCCAAATATATTTATGATATTGTATTGTTATTTATGTTTTCTAAAATACTCACCCATCTTTATTTTTGTCTCACGTGGATAACTAGCTTTGCTAAGTTGAACAAACCGCAAATAATAAGGTATATTATTCTGAAAAAAATATTAGTATTCCGAATTTAGATGAACTATCGCATTGGGAGTGATATCTATTTCTATACACCCGTAAGTGGGTGGTGTATCTATTTTTATAAAACTAAAAACACAAAGTTGTATAAATATTTTTACACTTAGAGCGATATAGTAAAATATCCTCGAAAAACTTAGTGGGGGAGTTGATGGCAGGGGAAGGGTTCGCCGAAAACAAAATAAAAATAAACATTTACAACCTAATTCTTTTAACAAGAAAAATTGAACGAGTTATGTTTCTTGGCTGACATCTTTCTCAACGTCATTGTAAGAATGGTTATTTTCTGCCTAGTTTTAATTGCGTGTTGTTTATAACGATTGCATTAAGTGAGCAATGTCATCAGAATACAAATTAAACAGAACTACACACCATTTTAATAATATCATATTTCAACTGCATCACATTTCAACTACATCACTGCGATTAGCTGCTTTGTACCACTGGCGCTTTGAAGCTCTTTTGGCGGATATTCAACGTAATCAGATAGTGGGGTAGATTGCTGAAATAATATTTCACTTAGTGATACAAGCACCAAAATTGAAATTTGTCAGGTTTGCTTCTGCAGCCATCTTGAAAACTGGCAGTCATTTTGAATTTTCTGATGGCTAACGTTCTTTTCTTAAAATGTGTGTTCTGAACGCCAATTGTGCCAATTTTGATGTTTGTTTGGTGCTAAGTGAAAGATTCTTATGGAATATTGAGATAGCCTGCCCCACTAAGAAGTACAGTCGAAGATTGAAGCATCGGTTCAAAGTTGACTTCCAGGAAATCATTCCTTAATAAGTTAAGTGTAGAGTGCATTATGTATGTTCTTGTTTCCTCATTTACCGACTGCCTGTGCTTACTTTGCTTTTTAATAATCTAGCGCCTTCTGTTCTCACCTTTTATGTGAGATGAAGGCCGCGAGTTAACAGACAATTCTGTAGTCAATGTCTATGTGTTATGTTATCCGTTTTAGAGGGGGTACGTATTATTTACGTGGCGGCCTGTACATATATTATTAAATGTTCCTCGTAATTGATAACACACATATTTTAAAATTTCATTTAGAGAGGAGACAGAGTGACAGTAGGTACATGCTGAAGACATTTATACAGAGAGAGTTGATATTCACAAGACATATACTTTGAGGAGAGGATGAAGTTGTATGATGATGATGATGATTGCAACGTCTTGTCAGACGAGAGCCACGCCCTTAGTCACTAAAAACCATGTGCCCGAATATGACTTTTTAGCCCTGCCAGTGACTTGCACACCCTCAAGCAGACATGACACTGAAAACGTTCACTGATTTGTATGAAACTAACAGCAGCGGAACCTATATTATCGTAGACTTTCATGTGATTAACAAAACCTGCCTTAGACAACAGAGCCCGATGACACACCTTACAGATCCAGAGATCTCCATGGTTGGGCGGCAAGGTTTGGCATTTCCTACATGCTCTCTTAAGCTTCGCTCGGTCTATTTTGGCTGCTTCAAAGTGTTCTGCACCCCTGTATATCAGTGTCCTCCACTGCTTGCGATCATACGCTAGGGACTCCCAACTGTCAACAGGAATATGAAAGCTCACCAGACTCTCCTTGATGCTATCACGAAAACGTTTTTTGGGCTTGTGCTGGGGTCTTTTTCCAAGAAAGAGCTCACCATAGAACAATTGTTTTGAGAGTTGATAGTCTTCAAACCGGATGAGATGACCCGCTCAACGCAACTGGTTCTTAATAACAATGGTAGCAATACTGGTTGTTTTGGCCTTTTTTAAGACATATGTGTCAGGGACAAAGCTATACCACTCTAAACCAAGAATGTGTCTAAGGCAGTGCTGATGGAACCTCTCGAGCAATTCTATATGTGACCGGTACAAGGTCCAAGTTTCAGATGCGTAGAGTAGGAATGGTATTACATATGCTTGATATACTGAAATTTTAGTTGTCAGAGTCAGATCACCGTCAGACCAGACTCTATCTTGTAACCTTCCACAAGCATCAGATGCCTTGCTGATTCTCTGTCTTATTTCCGCATTAAAAGTGCCACCATTTGATAAGGCACTCCCAAGGTAGACAAAATTTTTTACGACTTCAAGGCGCTTTCCACAGACGAAGATATCAGGTTCCACATACAGATAATTGGGAGCGGGAGTGTATATGACTTTAGTTTTCTTAATGCTAACTGTCAGTCCGAAGCAGGTACAAGCATTTATAAAGAGATCCATCACTAGTTGCATATCTACTGGGGAGTGTGTTACCAGGACAGCATCATCAGCATACAACAGTTCCCTAACAAGTCCATCACTAACAAGTGTTTTGGCTTGGAATCTTCTGAGGTTGAACACCTTTCCAGTCGTTCGGAATCTAATATAAACACCCATATCACAATCATGGAAACCATACCAGAGCACATCAGTCAAATAGAGCGAAAACAATGTTGGTGCAGCTATATCACCCTGCTTCACACCATTATCAATGGGGAATTCTTCCGAAAGCCGACCATTGAGGTTGACGCGACCTTTCATACTATGATGAAGTTGCTTGAACTTGGTTGTAAAAGCAGGTGTACAGCCAAATTTTTCCAGCACTTTCCAGAAAGCCTCACGGTTGACTGTGTCAAACGCCTTGATTAAGTCCACAGACACTTGGCAAAGAGCCATACGCTGTTCAATACATTTCTCCAAGAGCTGTCTAGCAGAAAACACCATATCCAGAGTACCTCGCCCACCTCTAAATCCAGACTGGGATTCCGGAAGGATATTAGGACATACATACTTTTCTAATCGAGTTAGCAAAAGCCGTGCAAACACCTTTCCAACCGCACTCAGCAGCGAGATACCTCGATAATTTCCACAATCAGACCTTGTACCCTTTCCTTTGTACAACATAACCAAGATGGCATCTACCCAATTTTGGCCAACCGGGTCACCTTGCCATACTGACAGTATCAAAGAGTGGACCACACAATGTACATTGACACCACAATGCATCAGCAGCTCAACAGGGATGCCATCCAACCCAAGGGCTCTGTTCGAGTTCATCTGTTTTATGGGGTCAACTGTTTCCGCAAGAGTCGGTTCAACATCAAGTTCCGGACAAAAGGAAAATCGAGGGATACTTTCTATTGCAGCAACATCAACATTGGATTGGTTATGAAAAAGATCATGAACGTGTTCATGCCATCGATGCATAATTTCATCTGAGGTTTTCAGCAAGGTTTTCCCGTCCTTCGCCAGGAGTGGTGTAGTTGAAGATGATTTCGGACCATAAGCCCGATGAAGCAGAGTGTAGAATGTCTTGACATCTCTATGATCGTAGGCAGTCTGTATCTCCTTGGAGACGTCAGACCACCATTTGTTTTTATTTGGCGCACACAACACTGAACCTCACTCCGAACAGAAGAAAAGTGGGCAGCGAGCGCTGGTTCGTTCAGAGTTGAAGAGTTGAGAAGTTTCAAATAAGCTTTCCGCTTTCTATCAATTTGAGGCTTAAATTGATTGTAATTATCAGCAAACTAATCTCTATGTCTGGGAACCTTCAACCCAAGAGCTTCAACACCTTTTTGGTATATATATATATATCACAATCTGAGAAATTCATCTGGTTGGAAGCAGATTTCAAGGAACTTCGTACGACTGGACCCTTCAATTTGGAAACATCAATACGTTTAGGCACTTTGACACCATTGAAACGGCTTTTTTTGCGAACTGTAATTCTCAGTTTAGCTCTGACCATTAAATGATCAGTACCACAGTCAGCACCACGCATTACTCTAACTTTGCAAAAATTTCCAAGATCACCACGTCTAAACAGTATGTAATCAAGCAAATGGCCATGTTTAGATTGGGGATGGAACCAGGTCTCTTTGTTTTTCTGGTGGGAAAAAGTGTTGGTGATAACAAGCTTTAGTTCACTGCAGAGATGGAGAAGCAGCATACCATTTGAATTGACTCTACCTATGCCATATGGACCCAATGGAGACCAAGTTTCATCGTCTGATCCGACCCGTGCATTGAAACCACCAAGAACCACCAAACTCTCAGCACTTGGCAAACCGGTGATAAAAGATCTAAGCATATGATAAAAGGAAGTAATATCGTCTTCAGGCGAAGTAAGAGTCGGCGCATAGACAGAAAGAACATTCATATAACGACCAGCAGCAAGGGGCATTCTCAATGTCATTGCACGGTTATTTATGCCTACTGGCTGTTCGATCTTGTCAATTAAGGAGTTCTTAACTGCAAAATCAACACCAGCCTCTCGCCTCTCCTTTTCAGCTCTACCAGACCAGAAGATCGTGTAGCCCGACTCGTGCTCAACCAGTTGATCCTCACCTGCGAGACGTGTCTCAGAGAGTGCAGCAATGTCTATATTGTATATTTGCAATTCCTTAGTCAAAATTGCAGTCTTCCGTTCTAGTCTTTTACCGTTGTCAATAAGTGTTCTCACATTCCAGCAACAGAGCTGGAGTGGGTGTCGTTTAGCATATCTTCTGTTCCTGTTAATATGGACAGCCATCGCCAATAGGACATTTTCTTTTCTTTCTTTTTATTTTTTTTTGACAAATGTCTGAGGAAGCATCTGTACAAAGATGTTATTCCAGAGATTTAGCTTTGTACGACAGCTAGTCTATCTCTCGGTTCAAAATGTTGATATCCAGCAATAAGCAAGAGCGAGATAGCCAGCAACAAATCAAACTGCAGACCAGCTTAATGCGGGTACTGGTCTTCTGCTTTATGATTTTTAGATCAGAGATTTACTTCTCCTAGAGAGGCTGCCTTCACCATGGCTTTCTGGAGCTCTCTCCAACCCAGATAAAACAAATCCATCGCATGCAACATGTAAAACAGAGCAGTCATGAATCTTGATGCTGTTTTTTTTGAGAGAAGCGTTTAAAAACGGTATAATTCCTCAATGATCATGACGATAGTGATGATGTTCACAATTCAACGAATACACACGATAATAAAAATGAAAACAAATTCAGCACACGCAATACGTAAAGCAAAGCAGTCATGAATTTCCAATGTAGTGGTATACATTGATACATACTGGAATGATTAAATACATTACCTTTTCTCGTTGGAATGATGAACACAGAAAGAATATCTAATAAAGAAAAGTTATAAGCTTTTATACTTTTCGCATTCTTTTTTATTCATATATATATATATATATATATATATATATATATATATATATATATACTAGCTGTATCCTGCCACGCGTTGCAGTGGCTCAATTTGGTGTAATGTAAAAATTTAATAAAAAGAGAAAAATGCATGTTTCTTATATTCTTAGTACAGCAATCCACTCCAAAAAGTGAAAAAGAAGGTGAAAATGAAAAAATATGGTACTCTCGCAAAATTTGATCTGGATCCTCGGGAGTTTCTGTCAATCATTCATGGTTTGGACTCGACCAACAATCAGTGGATGAAGCCGAACGTAGCAAAAATGTTGAAACGCTAAATGTTTTTTTTTTGTTGTTGTTTTCTGTATACAAAAATGTGAGTTAGTAATTAATATTTGTTTGATGGGGAGGGGGTTACTATACACAGATTCGAAAAAGTTGTCCAAAAACAAATAAATGAAAGCAAAGGTAAGGTACGTTAGGTTTCTACCTAACTGGATAATTGTTTAGTGTTTTTTTGTAATGTAAAATGTTTAATTGGCTCGAAAAACAGAAATGGTCGCAGACTGTTGAATACGTTAAGTTTGGGAAAGTAAGTTGAAAACTAAAAAATATACAAAACAGTGTCTGAAAGCCAACAAATATATGTTACCATGACATAGGCTGGCATAATCGGTTGGTTTCTGACAGTATTTTGTATAGTTTTTTAGTTTTAACTCACTTTCTCTAACTTAAAGCTATCAACAGTGTCCGCCACCATTTGTAGCTTTCAAATACACCGATAAACACTGTTTTTCGAGCTGACTAAACGTTACATTAAATGAAAAGGGTTCATATTACTAAACACAGATACAAAGAAGTTGTCAAAAATAAATATATAACAAATAAATGTTAGCAAAGGCAAGAAAAGTAAATGTTCTACCTAACTGGATAAGATTTTAGTGTTTTTATGTAATGTATAATCGGTTCAAAAATATTCAATGTTTATCGGTATATCTGAAAAATACAAATGGCGGCAGACTGTATCGAACACGTTAAGTTTGGGGAAATTTTGGGAAAATGAGTTTAAACTAAAAACTATACAAAATACTGTTAGGAACTCACTCAATATATGTTATCATGACGTAGGCTGGCATATAATCGGTGGTTTTAAACTTTTGCTCGATACAAGTGACGACTTTTAAAAGTCCCTTTTAGTGATTACCTGGTTTGAGGATATTTATACAACTAAACGGCAAATCTGCTCCAAAAAATCCGGTATTATTTTACTTTAAGGCCCATTTCACGTTCGTATATAACGAAATATTTTATTGTAGATTTTGGTGTGCTAAAAACGAATCTGCAAACCGTTTCTGTAGCAAAAAGAAAGTTTTCATGATATTCATGAAATTACTTTTTCGAAAATTGGGTGATCACTTTTCAATGTAAATTTAACTTAGAATGAGCACCCACTTTCTGGCCACCTGAGAGAGGGGCATTTTTCTGTGTGTTTCTTGGCTAAAACGTTTTTTGTTTGATTTCTTTTGCTTGGTAATAACCACTGAACTCTGGGACTATTTTCCATTTCACAGCCGTAGCCTTCGTTTACGCTATGCGTGAGCATAAACGAAAGCTGTTTAGCCAATAAACATGGGAAAAATCCCCCCTCTCTCAGGTGGCTAGAAAGTGGGTGCTCATTTAAAGTTAAATTTACATGGAAAAGTGATCGCGCACTTTTCGAAAAAGTAATTTCTTCATATCATAAAAACTATTTTTTTTTGCAAAACGGTTTGCAGATTCGTTTTTAGCACACCGAATCTACAAAATCTTTTTGTTATATACGAACGTGAGATGCACGGCCCTTAATGGAAAATTATATAAAAAGTCCGGGCGAAAATAGTTTTCAATAAAAACGGCAAATGAATTCGATAGAAAAATAATGGATGCTATGTTTTTTTTAATTTTTCTGTGTGTTTCTTGGCTAAAAAGTTTTTTGTTTGATTTCTGTTGCATGGTAATAACCCCTGAACTCTGGGACTATTTTCCATTTCACAGACGTAGCCTTTGTTTATGCTACGCGTGAGCATAAACGAAAACTGCTAAATATGCACTCGCGTACCAAACTGCCTTGTCAAAAAACCTTTAAGCCAATAAACACGAAAATAAATGCCCCTTTCCCGGGTGGCCAGAAAGTGGGTGCTCATTTTAAGTTAAATTTACATGGAAAAGTGATCACCCACTTTTCGAAAAAAAATTTCTTCATATCATGAAAACTATTTTGGTACTCATTGGGCGTTGTTTTCCATGGCGACCCGCAGAATTATTTAATGGTCGTTCCCTTAGTCCCCCCCCTAGTCAAGGCTAACGCATGTGCACGTAGCATTTTTTATTTATTTACTTACGTGGCGGAGTTATACAACCATCACCCCCATGCAAATTTCTATACTGATAGGGTTTTGACATTTTTTCAGTGGATTATTATTGATTGAACACTAACCAGATTATGAAAAAAAATTGAAAAAAACAAAAAATTATTTCAACATTTGAAAGGGGTACTCACTTTTTAGTTACCACGTTCTGGTAAATCGGTCACCGATTTTTTTTTGGGGGGGGGTAAATACGGAAGTGTCTTCGGGAGATATAAAATGGTCGCATGTTGACGAAGCAATGTATCGGGAGACGTACGGGATGGAAAATCATTGGTAAATTTTTAGATTAGGTCCACCTCCTCAATTTTCTTTTAAATGACGGCTTGTAATGGTTTTCGACTATGCTGAATACGAAAATCGCATTGAAATTTTGCAGAAATAAGTAGTTATCAAGATATAAAAAGTTGTATTATTCATTGTAATCTTTGGCGGCCATCTTTTTTACGCGCGTGCATTTGTTTATGGCGCATGCGCGCGTAAAAAGATGTCCGCCAAAGAATACAATGCATAATATAACTTTTTATATCTTGATAACTACTGATTTCCGCAAAATTTCAATGCGATTTCCGTATTCAGCATACTCGAAAATTTATAAATGTCGTCATTTAAAGGAAAATTGTGGAGGTGGACCTAATCTAAAAAAATACCAAATTATTAAACATTTCAATACTCATGTAGAGAGTGATCCGTGCTGAAATAATAATGTTATTATTTTAAAAGCCATTCTTAACATGGGGAGGGGAGGGTGTTTTGTACCTATTCTGTACCGTACAATTGAATAAAAAAACATATCATAAAACTTTAATTAACCGTGGAAATACGATTTAAAAAATAGCGCGGTCACTCTCTGCATTAGCACTAACATTTCTCCAGCATGTTAGTGAAATTTATAATACTTAAAAAAATTATTAAAAAAACAAAAGTTTTGAAAAAACCCAAAAAACCCTCACCTTTCATAAAAACAAATTATTTAAAAAAAAAAAAACACCCACAAACTGACTTTTAACTAAATAAGTAAAAAAAAAAAAATTAAAAAACTCGAAACTTTATTTTCGTAAAAACAATAAAAAAGTCATGTTCACTCTATTTTTTTCTTTGAGAAACAAATATATTTCTGACTTACAAATACGGTAGAGACTCATATTATTTTTACTTTCTATGGTTTTGATATACCGCATGGTTACAAAATGAGTGACTGATTTATCAGAACGTTGTAACTAAAAAGTGAGCACCACTTTCAAATGTCGAAATAATGATTTCTTTTTTAATTTTTTTTTTAATAATCTGTTTAATTAGTGTCCAATCAATAATAATCCAGTGAAAAAAATTTCCAAAAAACTATAAGTATAGAAATTACGCATGAGAGTACAACTACGGCAACTTCGCACTTACTTTTACAAAGATTATTTACGTTAACTCTTTTCATAAATAATTAAAAAAAAAGTAACTAAACCATTTATTGATAATCTATCACGTGTACAAAAATTTATTTTTTTATTTAAGTAGGCTTAACTCTTTTCATGAATAAGAAAAGTTTTACTCTTTAAGAATAATAAAAGGAAAGAATGCAGAGAGTGATCCGCGCTATTTTTTAAATCGTATTTCCACGGTTAATTAAAGTTTTACGATATGTTTTTTTTTACAATTGTAAGGTTAAAGTACAGAATAGGTACAAACCACCCTCCCCTCCCCATGTTAAGAATGGCTTTTTAAATAATAACGTTATTATTTCAGCACGGATCACTCTCCGCATGAGTGTCATAAAAATTAATACAAATAATACTTATCTCAATAAGTGAAAGGTTCATTTCTACCGGAAATGAAATTGGGACAATCTCGCAGTTACGAAAAATATTTTAATTTATAATTTAATATTTTTATAATTCGCAATGTTAAATTATTTTAATAACATGCAAACATTCTTTGACTTTCAAAATAGATTTTCTGAAAATTTCAATTAAATTGGTAATGTAGAAATATGGTTCTATAGACTTTTAACGAACCAAAAATTACACTTATATATATATATATATAAAATATATTTATATATATATATAAAATAAAAAGGAACAAACCGTATTATGTGTTCATCAACGTTTCGTCTTTATTTCGAGACTTCCTTCCAGTTGATGAACACATAATACGGTTTGTTCCTTTTTATTTTCTCTATTTTGTCGGAATACTATTTCCATTATTTTCATCATATATATATATATATATATATATATATACATATATATATATATATATATATATATATATATATATATATATATATATATATATATATACTAGCAGTTCAGCCCAGCTTTGTTCGGGCACTATGTACTGTTCTTAACTTGCCCTACGTGGGAATACACTTTATGTAAGATTTACAATGTTAAAACCAAAAATTCTCTGAGTAATTTTGTAGAGACCGCAGAGGTAATTTTTTTTAACGTTGACTCTAATTTTGACCCCTTAACGTCTATTATTTTGGTCTCCAATCAAAATAAAAAAGTTTTACCCATGTCCAAGTTACTTTCGTCTAAAATTTCAAGTGTTTATACCCAAAATTGGCGGAGGAATTTGGTAGAATCTTCAAAGGTCAACTCTTTCAACTTTGACCTTTTGGAAGCCTAATTTTCGCCCTAAAACTGATTTAAACGCTTGTCGCATGTCTGAATACTCGTTATGTATAAATTGAAATGTTTAGACGCAAAAATGGTTGCGTAATTGGCTAGACAACGCAAAGGTCGAATCTTTTGAATTTTGACCGCTTGGCAGCTCAATTTTTCGACCCAAACCAATTAAAAAGCTTGCCTTATTTCTGAATACCCTTTATCTAAAAGTTCACATGTTTAGACCAGAAAGTTGTTGAGTAATTTGGTAGAGACGGCAGAAGTAAATTTTTTTAACTTTGACCCCAATTTAGACTTCTTTACATTTAATTTTTGGGACTCAAATAAAATTAAAAAGTTTGATCCATGTCCAAGTAACCTACATTTAAAACTTCAAGTGTTTAGACCCAAAATTGGCGGAGGATTTGGCACAGTTTCAAAGGTCAAATCGTTGAACTTTGACCCATTGACAGCCTAATTTTTGGCCGAAGCCCCATTAAAAAGATTTTTCTAAATCTCAATACCCCTAATGTTAAATCTCGAGTCTCTAGACTGAAAATTGACAGAGTTATTTGGTAGGGAAATTTACACACACACACACACAGATATATACACACAGACATTTTCACTTATAATGTCAAGGAATTCGGATAAATACAGAAAGCTAGCCAGATTGGGTTCAACAGCAGTCCCCAGAACATTGTATTACGCTATCGTGTAGAGCTTATCATAACTGATAAATGAGCTAAATCCTAATTGAAATGGTTTAATAATATTTTTATAACAAAGTATTTATATCTTTTACCTACGGGCGTTGATGTTTAATGCTTACGCAATCATTAGGGTAAGAAGTTATCGTTACTGACGGTTGAACAATTCAAACCCAGTCACGAAGTCACTTTGATACTACAGCCATAAACTCAACTCTTCAGCCATCAAGAATTGCCACCCTAGTTAAAGAAATCGAATTAACTTAATTATACAGTGCTGAACAAAACTTTTGATGCGTACCAAAACGCACATTTTTTTTCAATATTCAGAAAATTTTTAGGTATTCCAGATTCAGGAATACTTCTGCATGCTCTTATTAGGAGGTCACAAATATATTTTTATAAGATAGCAATGAACTCAATAAGTTCGTAATAGATTAAATTTTATGTAATTTTTCCATTCGATTTCCACCAGAGCTGTTGGAGGTGGAGGAGTAATGGTTTGGGGAGCGATGTCAGCAGCGGGGATTACGAACATACAGGTTGTTAAGATTAGAATGATGCATCTGGATATGTGAACATGATGCGCAATACTTTATCTTAAAGATTAAGGAGAAAGATTAGGGTGGAGAGAACTGGGTTTATCAACAGGATAATACCCCAATCGACATTGCTCGTGGTATTAGCAAGTACTTGGAGGATGAAGAGATCTTATATATATATATATATATATATATATATATATATATATATATATATATATATATATATATACATACATATATATATATATATATATATATATATATATATATATATATATATATATATATATATAATCACGTTGACGCACCGGTTATCGTAAGATCACCAAAATTAAGCAACGTTGAGCCTGGCTAGTACCACATGGGTGACCATTTGGGAATTCTAGGTGGTGTATCTGCTTTTCGCTTATCTCGACATTGTTTTCAATCGTTCTGAACCTACACTTGTCACTGGTATTCAACAATACCGACTCAGGAGAGGTGTGGTTTGTGATTGCGCAACTCTTGCCACAAAAATTTCACGCGCAGGCACCCTTACCGTGGGTATCCATAGTCTGCCCAGACTAAAGGAAGCCTTATTACATATATATATATATATATATATATATATATATAAATATATGTATATATATATATATATATACTACTTACTACCTAGCTGTACCTATGTATTGAGCACTGTTGAAGTAATTACTTGAAGTTTACGTATAAAATTATACTTTCGTATATTAATTTATGTAATTAAATACTGTAGTCATTATATATATATATATATATATATATATATATATATATATATATATCGAGAAATAATGAGATAGAAGATCGAATAAGTTATTACATTTATTTTATTATTACAAAGTCTTATACTAGTAAAAAGCGATGCAGGCGGTCTGCAGTTTTCTCTCGTGTATTTTTTATTACCCGTTTTTTTTTTTACGAAAAGCTTATTGGTAATGTCAACAAACAAACGGTGTATAGAAGTCTAGAGATTTTCTTTTTTAGATTATGAAATATTGCTGATCTGTCGACATTGCGTTTTAAACATGAAACATTAAATATCTGTGGCAGATGGAATTAACTTGTAGCTTTCAACTACTTTTCACACTAGAGCAAAAGTAAGACACAAAGCATGATTTTAATATCAATATGTATAAATAAACACATATATTCTCTGAAATATAAAGGTGATGCCGGGAAGCGGTTTACTAAGAATACAATATGTTAATCCTAACCTCGTTCATATGCATGTTTTACTCAGCTACTCAACAAATATATATAGAACGTTGTGTTAATCCTATTTTATACTCTTTAAAATGATGCAGTTTGCATCGATATTTTTTTCATTTTTACATCGATATTTTGTGCACTAGTTACCACCAATGACATGAATAAAGCCAGATAGATTCATACGTGAAACTTATTGATTAGTGTCAAAATTCTGTGTTCCACCAGTGTTTCTACACTCAAATAATTGCTTTTACAAACTCTATTGAGCCAACTTCTCTGAGACATATACGCATTCATATACATCTATATGCGGGCACATATACGAACACATATACACATATTCAAATATAAATAAATAAGGTAAACGAACACCTGGTATCGTAATTTTTAATTAGATGACGCCAAAAGAAAGCATTCTTTTCTTTCTTGAATGATTCAATATCACCTGGCAATGCACGAATACAATGAGTAGAATTCAATCACAGACCATTCCTCATATACGTGAGAAATAGTAATTAAAAAAGTTTGGAATTTGTTAAGATATCGTTAAGATATCAAAAACCAATAAGTTGTGATGCTTCCTTATTCCCCTTTAATTATTTACTAGCTTGGCTACCTGGCGTTACCAGGGAGCATGGGTAATGTAAATAGAATGATAAAAATTGTACCATATTTCATTTTAAACATCTTCCATCCTCGTCTTCAGCCCTCTATATTCTCTTTCATTTTCATTTTCCTGTTCTCCCATTTTCCTTCTGGTTTACAGTTTAAGTACACCCTCGTAAAATATCTATCTATCTATCTATCTATCTATCTATCTATCTATCTATATATATATATATATATATATATATATGTGTGTGTGTGTTTTTATGTATATATAAACACATATACAGTGATGATCATATTTATTGGCACGGTAAAATAAAAGTTAAATTTTGTCTAATAAATTCTAAAAAAGGGATTAAATTAAAGAAAATAACAAAGTATATTATGTATTTTTAACTGGCCTTTCCGATGCAGCAATCGGATTTTAGAAAAAATAAATAACAAAGGAACAACAAACATAATTGCAAAAAACCCTCGTTCAAAATTATTGGCACGGCTTTGTTTTTCTTTTAGTATCAGTATAATATCAATCAATTTCCGGTTTACGTGCTTTCTGAACTTTTTTATGCTTGTTTAACGCTAATTCAGTGAATAATTTTTTTCAGATAATTTTTAGATAGCGATTTATTTAAACTATTATAAGTGACTAAATTATAATTTTCAATCGCCATGGTTAAAACTAAGGAACACAGCGAAGACGCCAGGAAGCTTGTAGCATGCCATACCAATGGGGAGGGCTATGATAAGATTTCAAAGAAGCTAAACCTTCCCAAATCCACTGTTAGAGCCATAATAAACAAGTTCAAATCGCAAGGCCACGTTATGAGTTTAGAGGGTAGAGGGAGAAAAAGGATTCTTTCCCCAAGAGATGAACGGAAAATTGTTCGACAAGTAAAACAAAACCCAAGGATCTCTGTTGGGGAGATTGTTGATGAACAGAGCACCTCTGGAGTGAATGTATCTCGACATACAGTTGGTAGAGTTTTGAAGAGAGCTGGTTTAAAAGCATGTAGTCCGAGAAAGACTCCCTTATTGAAGCCTATGCACCTGAAAGCAAGGCTAGCCTTTGCAAAACGTCATATTGATAAAGATGTTGCATTCTGGAAACGTGTTCTATGGACTGACGAAACGAAAATAGAGTTATTTGGCCATAATAAAGTGTCTTATATTTACAGAAAATCTGGCGAAGCTTTCCTGCCTAAGAACACCATACCCACAGTGAAGCACGGTGGAGGCAGTTTGATGTTTTGGGGATCCTTTGCTGCCTCTGGACCAGGGCGACTTGTTAAGGTCACAGGTAGCATAAAAAAGGAAGATTGTGTTAAAATATTGGATGAAAACCTGAAAGACTCTGCTAAAGAGCTCTCACTTGGTCGTCGTTGGTGGTTCATACAAGATAATGACCCAAAGCATTCGGCTAAACTGACTAAGAAATGGCTTGAGGACAATCATATTAATGTTTTGGAGTGGCCATCACAAAGCCCAGACCTTAATCCAATTGAAAATTTATGGAGAACATTAAAATTGAGGGTAATGCAAAGGAAGCCTAAGAATCTTATTCAATTGGAGGATTATTGTCAGGAAGAGTGGGCTAAAATTACTACTGAAGAGTGCAACAACTTGGTTGTAAACTATGAAAAGCGACTGAGGAAGGTAATCAAGGCCAAAGGCTATACAATTGATTATTAAATAAATCGTGCCAATAATTTTGAACAAGGGTTTTTTGCAATTATGTTTGTTGTTCCTTTGTTATTTATTTTTTCTAAAATCCGATTGCTGCATCGGAAGGCCAGTTAAAAATACATAATATACTTTGTTATTTTCTTTAATTTAATCCCTTTTTTAGAATTTATTAGACAAAATTTAACTTTTATTTTACCGTGCCAATAAATATGATCATCACTGTATGTATGTATGTATATATATATACATATTAATGTAACAATATTAAACCGTTCATCTATCTAGAACAATGTAGAAATTTCTTTTTAAGTTAGTAACACCTGACATATTTCCAGGCGTAAGCAGGTAATGCCTCGTCTCACAACAAACCTAATCGGAATAAGTATTAGTCGAAATAATTTATAGCAAAAACGAGCCAATAAACTCGTCTAACACTAATGAAAATTGTCTTGTCAGAATCCAAGTTTGATTCCTCAGTTTAAATGCTATTTAGGTAAAACTTTAAAAGTTCGGTCAGCTTAAGACTTTTAATTATATATTAGATATATTTCTCACATGCATTTGTTTATCCTATTTTACAGATCGATTGAACATACATGAGCAACAATAATTGATTTCGCATTAGCCGAGATTATCATCAATCCGTTTTGAAAGTATAGAATCTATCTTGAGAACCACACCGGCGAAACAGAAGCGATACCCAAGGCCATAGTTAGTATATAGATGGAAGAGAATGATAGGAAATTACATTAAGTTCGAAGGATATTACTTTGAAAATTACCCGAACACTTATGGGTCCACGTAATTTATTGCGTTGAATTAGAAGACATTGTTTGCGATACTAATGTTATTATGTTTCAAAGATTTTTCTTTATAGTTTATTATAGTACAGCTAGTCACTAGGCATGCCCCATTAACATATTGTTTCGTTAAGACTTTTACTCATCTGCCTTAATATCACAAGCTACACGTTAAAAGCGACATAGTTCTGGGATTCAATGATGTTCGGGGATTCAATGATGTTAGGGGATTCAATGATGTTAGGGGATTCAATGATATACAACATAAACTTTAATAGTTTTTATAGGCCGTAATTCTTAATTAATTGAACAAGTAATCTCTCCTGGCTATCTATGTATGTATCTCGCTCACCTTCGCTCTATGTTAATTCAATCTCGGTGAGCATCTAAGAAACGAGTAACTCTCTTTTATAATGGCCGATGTCAAATTTGCATATGTGTGCCTATATGATCATTAATACCACGCATATAAATTAGATGAGAGGGATCTCTTTACTTCTTTCTGTATAACAATAATAATAATAATAATAATAATAATAATAATAATAATAATGTGGAACCCAGATGAAGATTTGGGTATCATGAACGGCAAATATTCTCTCGGTGGCCAGCATGGTGGGGGCTCGGTCATCATCCTGTGAATGTTGGCTCCTCTTCTAATTTCAGAAACAATATCACCGACACAGAACACGTAAGTATCCCATCTAATTTCAGGTATCAAAACACTACAAAGAAAACACAGGAGAACCAAATTAATCAACAATTACCCAAAAACCGGAAGAAAAATATGGACAAAAACAGAGAATAGACTGGTAATGGAATGCTATTACAGAAATTACCCCAAAGACGCAGCATATCGCACAAGGGTGAAAGAGTTGTGGGACATGGCCAGTGACTACCATAAACCAGAAAAAAGAATCGCAAACCAAACGAAACTTTTCTTCAAGAGAGGCTGACTCTCAAAGCTAGAACTGAATGAAATGCAACAAAAGATAAATGATGGAACAGACGAAGAAACGTTCTTTGAGGATGCCCCACACATAGGAATTCCAGAGGCAGAAGAACTGCAAATCTTGGATACAAGAAACATGGAGACCGAGACCAATGAAACAATAGAACTTGAAAATGAATTAACTGAAGTAAAAAACATCAAGAAACTTATGAACGAGGGAAAACCCCTTAAGAAACCAAGAGTGGAAAAACTAAAAACTTTAAACAGAGTAACTAAACAAATTTCTCCCACACATCCCAACAGAGACTATAACAGACGTAAACAATTTAATCTATACAGGTGCCAAGACAGTAAGTGCAAAGTTTAAGGGGGAAAAAGACTGATAAAGAAAGAGGGCCAACAACACCTGGATGGGAATTGAGGATGGAAATCCAGATCAACAAACTAAAGAAAGAAGCCAAAACAATAAAAAAGATGAAAGCAACTAGAAGAAGTTGGAAAAGTAGAAAAGCGAAGAAACTCAACAAGAAAAAGGAAAAAGTGAAGGAAAAACAGAAATGCGAACACCCAGGAAAAGCTCAACAAAAACAGGAAGAACTGAAAGAAAAAACCGCAGCAAAAGAAGCAAGATTAAGATATTACCGATACAAATCTGAACAGTACAAGCAAAACAGGACCTTTGAAAATAATGAAAGCCAATTCTACCAAAATGTAAATGGAGAAAAATCTCTCATAAAATGAACAATCTCTCTAAGTCTCTTACAACAACATCTCTTTATCTCTAAGACTCTCTTTTAATGAAACCCCTATATGTAACACTAAAATGTGGAAAATACATATTGTACAACTGAGAGAACAAATTTATCAGTCACTGCATAACCGTGGACTCCTCCCACCGGAACAGAAAGAATGCTAAAAAGGAAAAAGAGGAACACACGACATATTATACATAGACCAAAAGATTCTGAAGGAAGTACAAAGTAGAAAAAAGAATTTAGCCATGACATGGATAGAGTATAAGAAAGCATATTATAGAATTTCGTAAGCATGGGTAATAGAATGCCTAAGAATATAAAAATACTAGGTAATGTTTCCAATCTGATGGAAAAGCCAATGAAAACATGGACACTTTAACTGACAGCTGATGGACAATAATAGATGAAATCAAAATAGAAAATCTTCAAATCACCTTTACTGTTCATTATAGCCATGATGCCCTTGAAAAACATCCTACGAAAATGTTAAGCCGGATACAAGTTCACTATTACAGAATAAAGAATAAACCACCTAATGTACATAGATGACTTGAAACTGATTGCAAAAACAAAAACAGAACTTGATATTAATAAACACGACCAGAATCTTTAGCCAAGGTATCCAAATGGGATTCGGCATGGAAAAGTGCGCACTTTTGACCATGAAGAGGTGAAAATAGAAGCAACTGAAGGTATAGTACTGCGCAATCAAATAAAAATGAGGGCGCTAGATGAACATGCTAGCTACAAATATTTGATAGCGCTGGAAGCAAACAACATCAAAGCAACGGAAATGAAAGAGAAAATCGGAAAGGAATACCTCAAAAGAACAAGGAAACTTTTCAAAACCAAACTAAATAATCGAAACATAATTAAAGGAATAAACACCTGGGCAGTGTTACTAATAAGATACTCTGGGCCGTTTATAAGCTGGACCAAAATGAACTAAGGAATATCAACGAGAACACAAGGAAACTCATGACGATGCATAATGCACTACACCCGAATGATGATACTAACTAATATATGTGAAAAGACTGTAAATATCACAAAAAAGAGAATTAGAAAAATACATAATGCAGAACACAAAAAGAATAATTACTGCAGCAAGAGACACGGAAGAAACAAGCAAGATAGAAAAAGAGACGATCGAATAAGGCAAAGAAAGAAAAAATGGGAAGAGAAACAACTACACGGGAGATTCGTAAGGATAACAAAAGAAGAGACTTACAAAAACTCTTGGAAATGGCTACAAAACGGAAACCTTAACAAGGAAATTGAACCATTAATATCAGCTGCGCAACATAACGCATTTAGAACTAACCACATCAACGCAATGGTCGACAAGACACAAGAAAACAGCAAATGCAGACTCTGGAAAAAGAGACGAAACAATAAACCACATCATAATGAATGGAGCAAGCTAGCCTCAAAAGAATTTAAAAGTAGACACGATCAAGTGGAGAAGGCAGTACCTTGGCAATTATGCAGACGATTGCATCTTGAACACACAGACAAATAGCACAAGCACAAACCGACAGCAGTACTGAAAAATAAAAATCTCAAGATCCTATGGGACATGGATATACAAACGGATAAACCTATCCAAGCAAGAAGACCGGATGCCATAATAGTTAACGAGAAGGAAAATTCCTGACACATTTTAGATTTTGCCGTTCCAGCAAACCACAGTGACGATCAAGGAGACTGAAAATCGAAGCAAATGCACAGAACTGGCCAGAGATCCCAAAGGGATCTGAGAAGTGAAGAAAGTAAATATAACACTACTAATAGTAGTAGCACTAGGAACGACACCGAAAAATACTTTGAAGAAAGAATGGGAGTGATTGGAATCAGAGGGATGGCAGGGAAGATACAACGGATTTCAATAATGAAAACTGCAGAAATATTAATGTAAATTCCTAAATGTGGAAATTAACTTCACACATAAACTACACACAAACTGGACACAGAAACGGCTACAAATGCAAATCTCAATGGAACATCACATGGAATCATGAAAACCAAAACTGGATAATTGAAAAATACTGGCCGACTTTTTTTTCTGTGAGTGTCACCATAAACAGGCATCACACGTAATAATGAGGAAAAAGGAGGATGGAAAGAAAGCACTAAACAGACCTCCACTGGAGGAGTGCAAAGAGGATTGGGATTATGGGGAGGCTTATTGCCACCCAAATTCCAGTGAAGCCCTGATTTTTTTCAAACGCCGTGAAGAACTTTTAAGAAAACCCGCGAGTATTAAATCATCATGTGATTTCTTTTTTCAATGGAAAATTTCTAACTCACTCTCTCAACATTCCTCACTTAAACCGTTTTTTCTTAATAAATTCATTTTCTAAGCTTTACCAATAACATTTTTCAATCAGATAAAAAAAAATCAATACAAAAAATCTGCTGACAGGAGGACAACAAAAAAGACGTTATCAAGTCATAAGTCCTATTTTTTCAGCGTTAATGGCAGTCTAACCCGAAAAAGAATACATGTCAACAAGTTCAGTATTAAATTCTCGTAGAATAGAAAAGATTTTTTCAAACTGTCTTTTAGCATTCATAAAATGGACAAAGTTAGAAAAAAGTCTTGCTTTTTCTTTTCTCCTTTTATGTACAACACAAAGATTTTTCTTTACTTCTAAAGATTAAAAAAAAATTGTAAAACTTTTTTTCTTTCCAAAGTCTTTTTTGCTTAATTACGTTTTAACTACACAACGTTCCTGAAAGAATGAACGTTTACAAAATCAAAGAGTTGACAAATGGTCCTGTATCATTTTTCAATCAACCTAATATGACTAGATCAATTAACATATTGGGATTTTTTTAAATAACAGCTTTTTCCTTTTGTTTTCAATTTTATTTCCTAGAGCAGAAAGATTTGAAGGGATTTTGCTTTTCCATGTAACATTGTATTTATTTAGAGAGATCTTTGTTTCACCTCACTTCACCATTGTAATGCGGGACAAATTTTTACTTTTCTTTTTTTTCATATGATGAAGAATTATTTCCTGTGGTAATTGATTTATAAAGGGTACGCTTTTTTATTTAATCGCCGATATATTCATTGCATATGACTTTTTTTATAAGTGAAATTATTTTGTGTGTGCGCGCACGCGCGCGTTTAGAGTGTTTTTCTCTCACTGCCAGTAGAACGCTGAGAGAATATTTTTTTTGAAACCATAGGCCTTAATTTTTTGGGGTCGTCTAGCATTTTTCTTTTTGACTGAAATATATTTTCAAGGCTAGAAAAAAAGTCGTTGTAAATTTGAGATATGAGTCGGCTTCATCCTATGCTGGGAGTGACTCTTATGTTAACATTTAGAAAATTGTAACACTGTTCGTAATCGTTTTAAACTTTGCAGGATCGAATTTATTCCTATGCTTAGGAATAATCCTGGCCACGGCACCAGATTGTGACAAGGTAAAAGGTGTTTTTCCCGGTGAAAGGTTAAACTTTGTCACGAAACGTCCTGGAAACGGTACCAAATATTCCAATATTAGGATTAATGGGCTAGACGTCTTTTTGTAAAAGCTGAGAGGGAAGGCATACCTGGGATTTGGGTGTGGTTAGTTTCTTCATTGTCTGAGGATGACGCCTTCGTGCTTGAGTTCCTCTCGTTGAATTCACCTTCAGGCACCGTATCGACATTTAAACATTCAAAGTAGATTAAAAACAACGCAAAACAATTGTAATATCCATATATAAATCTTAACTAGTTTATTTTACACATCATGTACGACAATATTTTACAATTTAAAAATGATAGCAATTAACAATTAATTTTGTAATTATCAACCTTTAAGCTAACTACCTAGCTAATTCTAACTAGCGCTAAGGGAGAGGGAGATGCCCACCTCTCTTTTACTAAGAGCAAAAAATACATGTTTTTATTTCATAGCTTCCAACGATCGAAGAGAAAGGGAATCGTGAAATTGCATTGTGGTTTTTCTTTTTTGTATAACACCCAAGCTATGGTGGAGGGGAACAACACAATAACAACATTAGAAACTGGGCAACAAAATTAGACTTAAATCCCAACCTCAAAGTGAGGAGCCATTGCTCAAAGTAACAAGGTACTACAAAGGGGCTGAATTGGAAACTATCGGAGACCACATTAGAGATGCCCCATGGATCAACATCTTCTCTCTTCCTGCTGAATGGTGTAAAACAGGTATTGAATCACATGGTTCCACACGGAAGTATTATAGCAAGCCCACTCACCCCATGGTTCACTACAGATTGGGACGCTGCCATTGCACAAAGATAGCATGCATCTTGCCGGTTCGTACGTCATAAGTCCAATGCAAATAGACAAAAGTTCATAGATGTTAGAAATCATTGTAAAAAAGTAATAGTGACAGCCAAAGCAAGAATGTTAAAATAATCAAGAAACGCATAGAATCGCAAAAGATACGAACTCATGATTGCTGGAAAATCTATAGTAGTGAATAACGGGCAATCAGTAATTCCTCCACTATACAACAATAAGAAGGTCGCATGCACGGCCACCGAGAAGGCGGAACTGCTTGCCTGGCGATTCGCCTCCAACTTCACCTTAGGGCCAACAAAGAACTCGCTCCGAAATTTCCTTATGTGGACCAAAGCCACACGAAATTATGTGAAAATCACCTCTTCTTATGTCTGTGATATCATAAAAAAACTTACGCACCACCAAGGTGTGTGGGCGTGATCTCAATGCTATACAAATTAAGAAATGCTCAGCTGAGCTAGCCCTCGTACATTCCAAGCACTACAACAAATTCCTTGCTGAATCTTGCTTCTCTAATAGCTAGAAAATGACCTCTGCAGTACCAGTGTACACGAATCTGCGTAAAATGGCTGATCCTCCCAATTATCGCCCTATTAGTCTCCACCTTGTTTGCTTACATCTTTGAGACCTTAATTTATCAAGCACTTGTCCACCACCTCGCAAAAGCATATCTTCTCTTAACAGTCATCTCTGAACGCATATACCATGCACTAGATTATGTTGACGAAGCCAGGGCTGTAGCCATTGATATATCCACGAAGGGCTATTAATGAAAATTTAATCGTACGATATAATTATAAGTATACTTAATATAATTAGATTATTCTTATAAAATAGGAGCATTCAGGTTGTCATTGGTGAACGCACATTCAAGCAGCATAGCATTAATGCGTGAGTGCATCAGGGGGCGATTCTTGGACCACTATTATATCTGATATTCATAAACAACATGTCTGATAATATTATATCAACGATGGGTATATTTTCTGATGATAGAACGATCTCTAACAAGCATGAGGGAAGAACGGATGTATAAAAATCCATGACAATTGCAGAATTGTTAAAAATGACCTTCAGACGGTAGTAGAATGGAACCGCAAATTTAATACTAGTAAGACTAAGCTGCTATCCTTTAACAATCACATGGCGCCTCTCCAACCACTGATATCCATAACAAATCACACCCTACCTGAGAATTCTTCCTTCAAACTCCTCGGCTTAACATTCATGGGCTATATGAACTGGAATAAACGCATTGAAGACATTGTCAAGCTGCTGCAAAGATGGTTGATTCCCTTTATCGAGCTAGATAACTCACACCCGAGATTATCCTGTACATCTATAAAGGCCACTATTCGCCCATGTATGGAGTATTGTTACCGCATAGCCTCTACATTTTGGATAGGGTCCAAAAAAAGAGTATTTAATATAGTAGGTCCCAATTTGTCAACTAAACTCTAACCCCTGTCTCATCGCCGCAATGTTGCCCCTTTATGCCTGCTTTACAAATATTTTAATAAAATGCACTTGTTGCACTTGTGCCCCCTCAACGTACATATCCTCGACAAACCCGCTTAGCAACAAAATCTCACCTCTTCACTGTTGAGGTCCTAAATACCAGAAAGCTTTCTATTCTAACAGTTTCTTCCCTCGTACAGCTAGATTTTGGAATTTCTTTTCTGAAACCTGCTTTCCTTGCTGTACTGATATACAGAAGTACACTAGCATCTTGTTAAGCTATCCTAGGCATGGTCCCAAATAGTAGCCTCTTACGCTCAAGTGGCGATATAACTTGTTAAGGGTGAACGTGAATAATAATAATAATAATAATAATAATAATAATAATAAAAACTCATATAAAGAGCTTTATTAAATAGAACGACAAAATAGTCAGTAATCTTCATATATCCAACCCTTAGAGTCAAGCTTTTTTCTCAGTAAAAATGTATGCATGAAATAAAAGCATCCAAATATTAAGCAAACGAACACACAATGGAAAAAAAGTTGAAGAAGTAAAAAAAGTCAACAACATTTTCGAGAAATGGGTCCGTATAAGAAATATTCTCAACAACATGTTGAAATCCCCAAGTGGTCGCTTCTAGTGAAACTGTCTTCGATATTTTTACGTATCTATATTTAAAGCTCTACCTTTTAATATAATTAGTTATAATATTATTTTTATATAATTACCTTGTGTGTTATATAACTTTTTGCTCGTGTCAGTTTGCCCAGAAACTACTAGAACGATATGGCTAAAATTTTGTATACACGATAAGGTGCAGAGAACTAAGTATTATGGTATCTATTCGATACGCACTTAAGGATTTATAGATATTAGTATTTAATGCAAAGATCAGCACAAATTTGACCATATCCGATTCAACTCGACATAAAGTACTTATTCAAAGCCAACTGTCTATAAGTTTTGCCTAGCATTAATGAGCTAAAAGTCTACTATATATATATATATATATATATATATATATAAATTATATATATATATATAAATTATATATATATATAAATTATTGGTATTATAGTAAATTCGAGAGCGAGTTGATGCAGTGATTGCAGGTGATTAAATGACTTACTGACTAGATGGTTTTCTAACGAATGATAAAAAAGTTTTTTTTGTGGTATAGATTTAAAGGTTAAAAACTTCAAAGATTATATATATATACATATATATATATATATATATATATATATATATATATATATATATATATATATAAACGTAATGCACTAAAATCGTTCTCGATTAATAGTATCTGAAGCCTTGGTATTTTTTTTGTCGAATTATCAGCATCTTTAAACGATGGAAAAACTTCAGAAAACATGGAGAATAAACAGTAAAAACCAATTAATCGATTTCTGGCAAACGGTGCCCAATTTGACTGTCTCTCTGTAAATTAATGTTTACTTCATTTCATAAGGGCTTATAAATTTAATTGAATTTTTTCTAAGGGTCATCTTTTATATAGTGTGTTTAGGCGTGTTTATTTAAGCTTTTTAATAGGGTACTATTACATATCTTGTTCATTATATGAGATGCCCAATTTATAGATAAACACTTAATAAACATAAGGACTACAATCTGATCTATTTCCCATAATGCAACTTTTAATACCGGCTCGACTTTTCGAAAGGGTCTTGTCGTCATTATACACCAGCTATTGTCAATAGTACTCGAGACAATTCACAAGTATAAATAAACCGTGAGTGGAAGAAATACAATTAGTATATAAAAATGCCATCTCAATTTAAAACAAAAAATACCTTTAAAATACGTCTTAAATATGTACTAAAAAATAGCCACGCACAGAAGCGGAATATTCAATATAGGGAAAGATAGAAAAGATATATATATTAAAAAAATGAAACAAATACAGTCAAACAAGTACTTCACAAATACCGTTAAATAAAATGATATACATTTGAGTAAAAGAACATTCAGACAAAAATCTTGATTTTTTACAGATTGTTACTAGACATTGTTCGCTTGAACCAATTAAATTGATTTTCTTTACTTTTCATTTAATGTTTTTAACAGTGTTTTGCGACCACTGGTAGGTACTGATAATTGGGTCGGATAATAGTAAGACGTTTTTACTCAAGAACCAGTTTCTTTAGCGCGAGACACTCGCACACAAAACAAACAGTTATAAATAGTTTTAATACAATACGTTATATTGGCTCGAGAACTGTATTAATTTATAACATCTACTTTGTGATATATACGAGGGGCGTGCAATAAGTAATGCCCCTGACCCACTTCTACTTGTCTGATCTAGCTGACATTTTGCATGTGCAATGATTTATATCTCTACGGGTTATGTGGCACATTACAGCTCTGAAATAATTGTGGTTTCTGTTTTACAGGTGTTTGAACTGAGTCAGGTGTGAAATGGAGCATGTTGAATGTCGAGCAGTGATCCGGTTTTTGTATTTTAAATGACGCACACCACAGGAGACTTTTGATGAAATGAAAGAAACTTATGGTGATAATGTCCCATTATATGACCTTGTAAACCGCTGGCATCGTGAATTCAAACATGGGCGGAATTCTGTGGAAACAGCTCCCATACCTGGTCGCCCCCCTTTTGTCATTGATGAGGCATTTGTCCGTCAAGTTGAGGCTGCCATTTTCGAAGATCGGCGCATTACTATTCGCCAAATAGCCCAAGATGTCAAGATTAGTACAGGGTATGTGGAAACTATAATTCATGACCATTTGCTTATGCATAAGGTGTCTGCCAGATGGATTTCCAGGTTGCGTAATTCCAGAAGCGAGAACGCATCGAGTGCTCGAGGATGAATTTGGAGATGTGCCAAGAAGACGAGTCAAAGTTTTTCAAAAGACTGAAACCTGGGACCATCACTATGATCCAGAGACCAAAGCCCAGTCAATGCAGTGGAAGGACTTGGACTCACCACCTCGAAAGAAGGCAAGGGTGCAGCACTCCGCTGGCAAGGTCATGCTCACAGTCTTCTGGGTCCAGGACGGAGTAGTTATGACAGATTTCCTGGCAAAGGGTACCACAATTACAGGGGCCTATTACGCTTCACTTTTGAGGAAATTAAGGGAAGCTATCAAAATCAAGAGGTGGGGCAAGATCAGCAAATTACTCAGGTCAGGGGCATTACTTATTGCACGCCCCTCGTGTGTATATATATATGTCCTGGATATGAACTTAAACTATATCCAGTGGTGAGGCCCCAGCTTGCAGCCTTTGGGGAGTGTGGAGCTACCCTTTATTTGCTATTGCTCCCAGGCCCACTCTGACCTGGAGTGGTAGTACCTGTTAGGGTCCCAACTATGGGTTGAATAGAAAATGGCTTGAAAACAAGTAATATATTCTATTAAAACATTTTCTTCAAAATCTTTGGATTCGGCATTAAATAACCTGAAAAGTGTTGATATGCCGTAAAAATAAAACAACCGACCATCCAACCAACCAACCAACCAACCAACCAATAATATATATATATATATATATATACATATATATGTGTGTGTGTGTGTGTGTGTGTGTGTGAATTCGACTCATGCACCCAATATGAAACCGCCGCAAATCACAATGTAACGTTTCTGATAATTGTTTTTTAATATTAAATTATTTGCGCTTATATGCGGTGGCCGTTTTACCTACAGTGAATACCGAACGACGGTCTCAGTCATCATCTTCGTAAACACTGCTAGGTAAGACCCTCAATCAATAAGAAAAAAGTGAAAAATGTTTGTTTAATGATTGAACGATTTAGTGTCTATATTCTTCCAATCGTATTGATTAGGAAACTATTACTTCGCACCAATGACAGTAAAACACATTGTAATCGTTGACACGACTTGGATTCCGTGGTATGACCAAAGTGTAGAATTTCCATTTCTATCATTTTTTAGTATCATGTTTATTCCAAGATGCCAACTTCTCGCTTCTATCATGGAACGATACCAAGCTTCACCATCGATTTCTTCCTTTTCGACGCATTTCCTGATCTGTTCGTCTAGATTCTATGTTAAAATGTTTTTGATTAATGCGTGTATGACCCAGATGATTTCGACGATCTTATTTATAACTTCGGTTAGGACAATCAACCAATGAGAAGTCTAAAACCTTATTATAAAAATATCGCATTTTGGATTCAAATCAGTTCGCTGTCAATCTCCGTCTTGAAACGACTGAATCGTGACTGCATTGCTTCTTCGCCGCCATCTTTGTTATTAAGAATTATTCAACACTCAAGATCGTGACTACATTGATTCTTCGCTGATTTGATTTACTACCGCTATTTTCATCCAACATAATATCTCAACTCTTAACAGTCTGTTTTCAGTTCTAAACAAACCAAAAAAAGAGTAGGAAATCTATTTCTTAAGAAACGGTTAGAAAATACTTATTTAACTCATCATTTTATTCCAACGGCATTTTGTACATGTAAATTTATAAATAAAATTACATGGTGGATATTTTAAGTAGAACGAACTTAAGACTTTATGCGATATTGAAGTGCATGCTAACGAACCTTATAAATACTAGAATATACAGAGAAATACCAACGATCCCACCACTAGTTCTCATTTTATTTATTCACATTCATCCCTCACTCCTATTTAAAGATCAACTTGTATGTTTCTTGATTCTAAAAATTGGGAAAAAGTCAAAGTTTCATTATTTAGAAAGAGTTGAGAGAGTCATACTAGCCAGTTTATGTCGTCGCACCTCTTCGTTTTATTCCAATAAGTTTATATATATATATATATATATATATATATATATATATATATATATATATATATATATACTCATGAATAAAGTGACATTCTACCAATTAGGGGTAATTAAGTAGTAGGACCCTTTGAGCAAATGTGGTATTGTGTAACAGTTAATGTATCTAGCTAAGAGTCAGATGGACAGCGGATGACAAACGAACCACCACTCTTTACACTTTTGATGACCTTGTGCCTAATTTGTAAATATGTATTTCATTTTTGCAGGTAGATAATTGAAAATATAGTATCTGTTCTGTCTTATGTCACAGTAGAAAATATGGCTGAAGGCACAAAGGATTACATACATGATAGTTCGTAGTAAGAGTTGGAATGAAGCTTAATATGTCGGTTCCGTTAAATAAACAGCGAACAGAAAATGCAGGAAGTCTCATTCTCAGATTTTGCAAAAACCGTCGATAAGTTAAGTGTTCCTACGAGATTTAAAGTTAAGTGTTCCTTCGAGATTTAAAGTTAAGTGTTCCTTCGAGATTTAAAGTTAAGTGTTCCTACGGGATTTAAAGTTAAGTGTTCCTTCGAGATTTAAAGTTAAGTGTTCCTTCGAGATTTAAAGTTAAGTGTTCCTACGAGATTTAAAAACTTCACACTTTTACCAAGGGCCACTGCTCTTACCCCCCCCATAAAACCAGATAGCTTAAAAAGGTAGTAACTTGGTTAATCCTAAGATTAAAACTCCCTACAGGGAAAGGATCATACATATATGCGTCGATTATTTTATCATTTAACAAAATTCCCAAACCCAGTCTGTTTTAAATTAATATTCCTTTTATTAAGTAACATTTGAAATGAAGCGAAAATATACATTGAATCAATATATTTACATTATTAAAATTTATTTAAAACAGTACGCCATGGACATATCTACATTTTAGTCTATGCGAGAACGCGTGTCATTATTAGCTTTGCAGCTGTCATCCAATCGATTTATCTTGCAAGATAAAAATGCCGAGTGTATAAAATGATCTGTCTAATAGATTGGCTGTTTGAATAAGTAGTCGGATCTAAGATATGTAGATAATTGCTTTCCTGCCAACATAAATGGATAGACGTATTTGGAAAATTCCTCCCTCCCATTCCTTGGCTTCATCGGCAAGGTGAGATGTCCATATTTGTCGACATGTTTAAACGAGAATAGAAAAGATTGTGGTGTAGATTTCACTGTCTTGTTCAATGCAGACGGATCGACCTTTTCCAACATCGTCTATGCTATGAGTTATATTCAACATAAATAAGAAAGTAAGGATATTTAAAGTTTAAGATGTGCTAAGAAAGTTTTCCGGGTAACAACCGTATTTTACAGGTACATTCAATAGTGGTTGTACTTAAAAGTGCATCTATAAACGACCGTACTATGAAAGTGCATCTTTTACGGATCATATCATGCAAGTACATTAAGCAACATACGTTCTATTAAATTACATCCAACAACGGTCATGCTATGAAAGTACATCTGGTAATGGTCATATTATGAATACACCCACTGTAATGGTCGTAGTATGAACGTACATCGTAACGTAACATAACGGCTGTACTATTAATGTACACATGGTAAAGACTGTACAGCTGCTAGCAGCAATACTCTGAAAGTACATCTTGTAACGGTTATATTATGAAAGTATATCCGATAACGTCTGTGCTATGAAAGTACATCCAGTAATGGCTATGCCATGAAAGTACTATACAAATAAAAACGGTAACGGACATACTATGAAAATACATAAAATAGTGGGCATACTTTGAAAGTATATCTAGTAACTGACATACTCTGAAAATATATCCAGTAACGGACATAATATGAAAGTACATCCAGTAACGTGCATACTATAAAAGTATATCTAGTAATGGACATATTATGGAAATATATCCAGTAACGGACATACTATAAAAGTATATCTAGTAACGGACATGCTATGAAAGTATATCCAGTAACGGACATATTGTGCAATACATCCAGCAACGTACACACTATGAACTCTGCAACTGGGCATTCCGCTGCAAATCAATTTACACGGAACTAAATAATGCACGTCGTAGAATCATTGTGACACAAACATCGACTCCACTACCAGCGATGTACCAACTGCTTGACATGACACCTAACCATATTACAAATGGATGCCCACTTTAGAATCTAAAAAACACAAACAGAACCGCATTGGAACACTTTGCTCTGGACAATCAAGAGATAGATTAAAATAGTTTCATCACCAAAGATAACCTTGGGCCTACACGGTCACACAAATACGTATGAAACTTTAATTTTATGAAAAAGAAGTAGAAGCTTAATATTTATGATAACTGATGATAATAAATAACAAGGAAAGAATAAGTAAAAAAAAATTATCGACACAAAAAAGAGAGGTGCAACAATCTAAAAAATAGCAGATATTAATGCAAAAGAGTGGAAATAATTTCTTTCACTTTTAGTGCATAGAGAAAAATATTATTATTATTATTATTATTATTGGAACAAAACGAATGATAAAAAGAGTACAGAAACAGAGTTTTGTCTTCTTTTTATTATTGTGTAGTTTAGTTGACGATGACTATGTTGCAGTCAACAGTGAAGCATTTTCGTGTTATTGCGTTACACAGATGGAAATTCATGTAAAAAAAGCTACGTTTATAGAATTCTGTTTAGTTGTAAACAGAGCAAGAAAGGAAAAAAACATTTGTGTTGCATTAGCAAGACAGGTATTGTAAGACATATATTTTAAGACAGCTATTGTAAGATAGGTACTTGCCATGAAGGTTTTGTATAATGGATCATCAGATTGTAGCTCGTTGAAGCACCTGCCATAAAAATAACGATATATGTATATAAAGAATAACATACTCTTCTGTGAGAGAAGGACTGTACCGTAGAAAAGATACCAGCATCCACGTGGCTGTGAGGTTGGTTTAGCTTTCCCTAAAAGCAATTAACAGTGAATGAGATTGCCATCGATGTTAAAGTATTGTCTTACAAGAGACTGCGGATTTATAGTTGGAATCTGGAACTTGTGTTTCGTTATGTTCGTCCCTTTGTTGGATTTTTTGTCTGGAAAATTTACCCCTTATTACTTTAATAACTACTTTTATAATTAACGTTAGAAATGATCATTTCCAGTTCAAGAATAGTCTTGGGTCTTTTTGGATAATCATTGTCTTTGTAGATAGACCCATGTAAAAGCTTTTGTAATTGGAATTTTTCTTCGTGTTTTCTTTCTTTAATTTCTCTTTTTGAACGACGCGTCTTATATGCACCATTTCCAGAGACAAGACGATCCATCAACCAAAAGTCACGTCCGTTTTATACATTTTCGCTGACCACTGAAACATACGAATCCTACGATCAAGTCAACATCGTTTCTGTCGAGGTTATTTCATCGTAGCTTTGGTTACTGTTAGGACGATACAAAAGTATAATGCAAGGGGATAATTCTTTACTTCTGTGGGCAAAGTTGCCTCCCCTTGTCCGAGTCCTAGACTTTAAATTCTCGCTACTTCAATGACCGGAAGTGGAGAGTGAAGAGAAAACAGAATGACCTTCAAGATAGAGAAATAAGCATCATTCCTGTTCGTTCTTGTTATCATACTTGGACTCCTAACCTTTCATGTATTATGTTTGAATTGTCGTTATGTGTGTGTTTGTGTGTGTCTTCATAATAAACGTGTATCACCAACAGCGAGTTATTTTCTTATTTGTTCATAATTATCCATTATTTTCACCATGTGCTGCAAACATACCCATGTGAAGGCTAGACGCCTTGCAGTAAAATATTTTATGTTCAAACGCATCCCACTATATAAGAGTTACGCTCGCCAGTTCTTGATTTATCGATAAGCGTCCGTAAATGATATTTTCATGTTAAGCAAATATTGTTTTTGCTTCAGAAATTTTAGATGATGATTAATTATTTGTATTATTTGAATGCTCGCAATAATCGGTTGCGCAACAAATAAAATACTAAGTGATAATCAGTTCTAGGTAACAGTCATCTGTGGATTTAAGGTTCAAATCCAAATACAGACGCTATTAGGAATGCAGTTAAAAAATACTTAAGTTTTCTATCCGCATATGAGTGACAGAATCATTGCAAACTCTATAGATTAATAATACTTTCAAAATTTCATACAGATTTCTGAGTTCAACTTAAAGATCTTCAAGTTAGGGAAGACGCACCTCAAGTAGGTCGGAGGTTTCATTGATCGAAGTGTAAGAATTACACTCAAGATGAAAACAGCTGTCTTAACAATCGAAATAATACAATCATAGCATTCACGTTATATTTTATATATATAGATAGGTTACTCATGTAAAGAGAAAAAGAAACCAAGACAGCGCACGCATGCTCTATTTATCCACAGCAATAAACATGAACTAAGCTGTCCTCTGTTTTGTCATCCTGTCATTTCTCCATAATCTAATATATTTATATTATTAAACCCTACTCCCTATCTATCATATGGCATTCATATGAAAATAACTCGTTCGTTTCTGCAAATAATTTTTGATAAAATGCTTCATATTCAGGTTTGCATACACTATAAAAACAATTTAATACTTTATAATTTAATTGAGAAATCACTTATGCATTTTGCTTTTAATGTAATTTAAATAATAAATGGCTGAATATTTTGAAAATGTTTCTAATTAAAAAAAAATCAAGAGAACTTAATGGTGAAAAGCGCTTAGAATATATATCCAATTATCCCTTTCATGCACATAAACACACACACACGCACACACACACACACACACACACACACACATATATATATATATATATATATATATATATATATATATATAACTAGTTCATTTATTCACATAAATGTAATATACGAAAGTATAGATTTATGCGTAAACTTTAAGTGTAGCTTAATCGCCATATATATTTTATAAATTACTATATATATATATATATATATATATATATATATATATATATAGTAATTTATAAAATATATATGGCGTGTTTGGAGGTGTGCGTTTAGTTAAAAATAAAAAAGTGGTAGTACGCAGGCAGGATCAAACCCGTACCGCGAAGGAAGAAAAGAAAGCGAAAAGAAATAAACGTGACAGCTTTGCCATTGCGTCCATCGCCAAATCAGAAGTAGGTTAATTAATAAAAAAGAGGGTATGACTTTCGAAAATATCGGCGACAAAAAGCGACCTCTCCTTATAGAAAAGTGCCCAGTTGAGGGTGAATGAATTAATGTTTTTAGTCAATTTTCAATATTTGTCGTCCGAAGTATCGATCTTCAAAACGATACCAATCTCGTGAAAATCCATCGCCTCTGTCAAAGGTTTTAGGCAGGCATACATACATACATACATACATACATACATACATACATATTTAAAGAGACAGGTGAGATTTATATAATATATTGATTTATATTCTTTATAGTACGGGGATGTTAAAAAAAATAATTACTTCCTATTTTTATTCACCCCAAATAGATCAGAGGAGATTGCAAATTACATTGCGGTGATAAACATTTATGATGTGAAAGTTTTACCGCTCTGTTCCAAGTATTAACGGCGTAAGTCTAATAAAACAACTTCTATTATAGCCGTGCGTTATATAAAATGCGCCATTGAATTTCTGCATGGAGAAAAAATTAAACTGATTAACATCCACTACCGCCTGTTTAAAGTCTACAAAGGCGATGCCGTTGATGTCAGCACAGTTAAGAGATGGGTTCATCGATTTCAGTGTGGTGACAAAGATGTGAGTAACAAAAAGCACCCCAGACTTTTATGAATACAGAACTAAGAGAATGATAGTGACTATGTAGAAAATAAATTCTAGAACAAAAATGTCACTCGTTTTAATGATGCCACACTCGTCCTTGTAGCTCTTCAACGTTTAAGTAAATAGAAGGCATCAATTTTAGAACAGACCTCGTAATTTATTGAACGTATTTTTTTTACACATTTATTCACGAAAGACGTTAAAATATCTTAATCTTATTACAGCTTGTAGTATTTCTTTGTTTCAGTGTCCGTCCATGTTCTTAATTTAAACTTTCATACATGTGACTTTCCAATCAAAATTCAGTTAAATACATAAAAATTCAATGATGTTTTTGTTTTGCAGATGCATACAAACATTAATATCAAAATAGTAATTAATCTCAGAAATTATTTATTGGAAAATAAAATTATTTCAAATAAAACCTTTAAAATGAAGAAAGAAATGTGGCTTAGTTTCGGGGTTTAGTGAGAAAAAAGATTAAGACTTTTTATAGAAATATGTTCTACACGCCTTATAACTTCTTTTATTTTGTTTTTATCGCCGCGGGCAACGTCGCGTAACACCTCTAGTTTTAAATAAGTTGTTAAGACTGTACTATGTTCTGATAAATACTATTATTATTAAAATTCTAGTCCTATTTTGTTCATGAGATAAGTAAACACAGACTATAAGTATACACAGCCTATCAGTAAACACAGCGGCCCCTTTTTCTTAATCTTCCTTGCTTGATGAGAACACAGAATGCTACACAAAAAAATAAGGTTTGTACTAATTTTTAATCACAAAACATTTGTAAGTGTGGGTATATATATATATATATATATATATATATATATATATATATATATATATATATAAAATATATTTTAGTCATCGACATACAGACCTGTTTCGTTGTATCACAACTCATCAGTGCCGCTAGACTAACACCTCTCCCAAGCCGAGGATCGAACCTAGAACCGTCGTGATGACAGTCGGCAGTCCTACCCACATGACTACGGAATCGGTGGCCGAAATTAACCTATCCGAACGATTATTTAAATAAACATTCGTCCGCTACTCGTAGAGGGCTCAAACGTTTGTTTGTAAACAAATCGCGAGCTTCGCATTATTTCAGCTAAATTAAGCAGCGAGTAAGATAATTTACAAGAGTGCTCTACCAAAGAGGGGAGCTTTATAAAATATATTTTAGTCATCGACATACAGACCTGTTTCGTTGTATCACAACTCATCAGTGCCGCTAGACTAACACCTCTCCCAAGCCGAGGATCGAACCTAGAACCGTCGTGATGACAGTCGGCAGTCCTACCCACATGACTACGGAATCGGTGGCCGAAATTAACCTATCCGAACGATTATTTAAATAAACATTCGTCCGCTACTCGTAGAGGGCTCAAACGTTTGTTTGTAAACAAATCGCGAGCTTCGCATTATTTCAGCTAAATTAAGCAGCGAGTAAGATAATTTACAAGAGTGCTCTACCAAAGAGGGGAGCTTTATAAAATATATTTTAGTCATCGACATACAGACCTGTTTCGTTGTATCACAACTCATCAGTGCCGCTAGACTAACACCTCTCCCAAGCCGAGGATCGAACCTAGAACCGTCGTGATGACAGTCGGCAGTCCTACCCACATGACTACGGAATCGGTGGCCGAAATTAACCTATCCGAACGATTATTTAAATAAACATTCGTCCGCTACTCGTAGAGGGCTCAAACGTTTGTTTGTAAACAAATCGCGAGCTTCGCATTATTTCAGCTAAATTAAGCAGCGAGTAAGATAATTTACAAGAGTGCTCTACCAAAGAGGGGAGCTTTATAAAATATATTTTAGTCATCGACATACAGACCTGTTTCGTTGTATCACAACTCATCAGTGCCGCTAGACTAACACCTCTCCCAAGCCGAGGATCGAACCTAGAACCGTCGTGATGACAGTCGGCAGTCCTACCCACATGACTACGGAATCGGTGGCCGAAATTAACCTATCCGAACGATTATTTAAATAAACATTCGTCCGCTACTCGTAGAGGGCTCAAACGTTTGTTTGTAAACAAATCGCGAGCTTCGCATTATTTCAGCTAAATTAAGCAGCGAGTAAGATAATTTACAAGAGTGCTCTACCAAAGAGGGGAGCTTTATAAAATATATTTTAGTCATCGACATACAGACCTGTTTCGTTGTATCACAACTCATCAGTGCCGCTAGACTAACACCTCTCCCAAGCCGAGGATCGAACCTAGAACCGTCGTGATGACAGTCGGCAGTCCTACCCACATGACTACGGAATCGGTGGCCGAAATTAACCTATCCGAACGATTATTTAAATAAACATTCGTCCGCTACTCGTAGAGGGCTCAAACGTTTGTTTGTAAACAAATCGCGAGCTTCGCATTATTTCAGCTAAATTAAGCAGCGAGTAAGATAATTTACAAGAGTGCTCTACCAAAGAGGGGAGCTTTATAAAATATATTTTAGTCATCGACATACAGACCTGTTTCGTTGTATCACAACTCATCAGTGCCGCTAGACTAACACCTCTCCCAAGCCGAGGATCGAACCTAGAACCGTCGTGATGACAGTCGGCAGTCCTACCCACATGACTACGGAATCGGTGGCCGAAATTAACCTATCCGAACGATTATTTAAATAAACATTCGTCCGCTACTCGTAGAGGGCTCAAACGTTTGTTTGTAAACAAATCGCGAGCTTCGCATTATTTCAGCTAAATTAAGCAGCGAGTAAGATAATTTACAAGAGTGCTCTACCAAAGAGGGGAGCTTTATAAAATATATTTTAGTCATCGACATACAGACCTGTTTCGTTGTATCACAACTCATCAGTGCCGCTAGACTAACACCTCTCCCAAGCCGAGGATCGAACCTAGAACCGTCGTGATGACAGTCGGCAGTCCTACCCACATGACTACGGAATCGGTGGCCGAAATTAACCTATCCGAACGATTATTTAAATAAACATTCGTCCGCTACTCGTAGAGGGCTCAAACGTTTGTTTGTAAACAAATCGCGAGCTTCGCATTATTTCAGCTAAATTAAGCAGCGAGTAAGATAATTTACAAGAGTGCTCTACCAAAGAGGGGAGCTTTATAAAATATATTTTAGTCATCGACATACAGACCTGTTTCGTTGTATCACAACTCATCAGTGCCGCTAGACTAACACCTCTCCCAAGCCGAGGATCGAACCTAGAACCGTCGTGATGACAGTCGGCAGTCCTACCCACATGACTACGGAATCGGTGGCCGAAATTAACCTATCCGAACGATTATTTAAATAAACATTCGTCCGCTACTCGTAGAGGGCTCAAACGTTTGTTTGTAAACAAATCGCGAGCTTCGCATTATTTCAGCTAAATTAAGCAGCGAGTAAGATAATTTACAAGAGTGCTCTACCAAAGAGGGGAGCTTTATAAAATATATTTTAGTCATCGACATACAGACCTGTTTCGTTGTATCACAACTCATCAGTGCCGCTAGACTAACACCTCTCCCAAGCCGAGGATCGAACCTAGAACCGTCGTGATGACAGTCGGCAGTCCTACCCACATGACTACGGAATCGGTGGCCGAAATTAACCTATCCGAACGATTATTTAAATAAACATTCGTCCGCTACTCGTAGAGGGCTCAAACGTTTGTTTGTAAACAAATCGCGAGCTTCGCATTATTTCAGCTAAATTAAGCAGCGAGTAAGATAATTTACAAGAGTGCTCTACCAAAGAGGGGAGCTTTATAAAATATATTTTAGTCATCGACATACAGACCTGTTTCGTTGTATCACAACTCATCAGTGCCGCTAGACTAACACCTCTCCCAAGCCGAGGATCGAACCTAGAACCGTCGTGATGACAGTCGGCAGTCCTACCCACATGACTACGGAATCGGTGGCCGAAATTAACCTATCCGAACGATTATTTAAATAAACATTCGTCCGCTACTCGTAGAGGGCTCAAACGTTTGTTTGTAAACAAATCGCGAGCTTCGCATTATTTCAGCTAAATTAAGCAGCGAGTAAGATAATTTACAAGAGTGCTCTACCAAAGAGGGGAGCTTTATAAAATATATTTTAGTCATCGACATACAGACCTGTTTCGTTGTATCACAACTCATCAGTGCCGCTAGACTAACACCTCTCCCAAGCCGAGGATCGAACCTAGAACCGTCGTGATGACAGTCGGCAGTCCTACCCACATGACTACGGAATCGGTGGCCGAAATTAACCTATCCGAACGATTATTTAAATAAACATTCGTCCGCTACTCGTAGAGGGCTCAAACGTTTGTTTGTAAACAAATCGCGAGCTTCGCATTATTTCAGCTAAATTAAGCAGCGAGTAAGATAATTTACAAGAGTGCTCTACCAAAGAGGGGAGCTTTATAAAATATATTTTAGTCATCGACATACAGACCTGTTTCGTTGTATCACAACTCATCAGTGCCGCTAGACTAACACCTCTCCCAAGCCGAGGATCGAACCTAGAACCGTCGTGATGACAGTCGGCAGTCCTACCCACATGACTACGGAATCGGTGGCCGAAATTAACCTATCCGAACGATTATTTAAATAAACATTCGTCCGCTACTCGTAGAGGGCTCAAACGTTTGTTTGTAAACAAATCGCGAGCTTCGCATTATTTCAGCTAAATTAAGCAGCGAGTAAGATAATTTACAAGAGTGCTCTACCAAAGAGGGGAGCTTTATAAAATATATTTTAGTCATCGACATACAGACCTGTTTCGTTGTATCACAACTCATCAGTGCCGCTAGACTAACACCTCTCCCAAGCCGAGGATCGAACCTAGAACCGTCGTGATGACAGTCGGCAGTCCTACCCACATGACTACGGAATCGGTGGCCGAAATTAACCTATCCGAACGATTATTTAAATAAACATTCGTCCGCTACTCGTAGAGGGCTCAAACGTTTGTTTGTAAACAAATCGCGAGCTTCGCATTATTTCAGCTAAATTAAGCAGCGAGTAAGATAATTTACAAGAGTGCTCTACCAAAGAGGGGAGCTTTATAAAATATATTTTAGTCATCGACATACAGACCTGTTTCGTTGTATCACAACTCATCAGTGCCGCTAGACTAACACCTCTCCCAAGCCGAGGATCGAACCTAGAACCGTCGTGATGACAGTCGGCAGTCCTACCCACATGACTACGGAATCGGTGGCCGAAATTAACCTATCCGAACGATTATTTAAATAAACATTCGTCCGCTACTCGTAGAGGGCTCAAACGTTTGTTTGTAAACAAATCGCGAGCTTCGCATTATTTCAGCTAAATTAAGCAGCGAGTAAGATAATTTACAAGAGTGCTCTACCAAAGAGGGGAGCTTTATAAAATATATTTTAGTCATCGACATACAGACCTGTTTCGTTGTATCACAACTCATCAGTGCCGCTAGACTAACACCTCTCCCAAGCCGAGGATCGAACCTAGAACCGTCGTGATGACAGTCGGCAGTCCTACCCACATGACTACGGAATCGGTGGCCGAAATTAACCTATCCGAACGATTATTTAAATAAACATTCGTCCGCTACTCGTAGAGGGCTCAAACGTTTGTTTGTAAACAAATCGCGAGCTTCGCATTATTTCAGCTAAATTAAGCAGCGAGTAAGATAATTTACAAGAGTGCTCTACCAAAGAGGGGAGCTTTATAAAATATATTTTAGTCATCGACATACAGACCTGTTTCGTTGTATCACAACTCATCAGTGCCGCTAGACTAACACCTCTCCCAAGCCGAGGATCGAACCTAGAACCGTCGTGATGACAGTCGGCAGTCCTACCCACATGACTACGGAATCGGTGGCCGAAATTAACCTATCCGAACGATTATTTAAATAAACATTCGTCCGCTACTCGTAGAGGGCTCAAACGTTTGTTTGTAAACAAATCGCGAGCTTCGCATTATTTCAGCTAAATTAAGCAGCGAGTAAGATAATTTACAAGAGTGCTCTACCAAAGAGGGGAGCTTTATAAAATATATTTTAGTCATCGACATACAGACCTGTTTCGTTGTATCACAACTCATCAGTGCCGCTAGACTAACACCTCTCCCAAGCCGAGGATCGAACCTAGAACCGTCGTGATGACAGTCGGCAGTCCTACCCACATGACTACGGAATCGGTGGCCGAAATTAACCTATCCGAACGATTATTTAAATAAACATTCGTCCGCTACTCGTAGAGGGCTCAAAACATATATATATATATATACATTTTTTTTAATTACATTTTCACCCCAGCCCTGTCGGTGGGGCATGAGAATATGCCGACTGCCTCCCTGCAGAGGGTAAAAGTCCATCAATGGGTGTTCTGGATATGACCTTAAACTATATCCAGTGGTGAGGCCCCAGCTTGTGGGCTTTGGGGAGTGTGGAGCCACCCTTTAATTACCATTGCTCCCAGGTCCACTCTGACCCGAAGTGGTAGTACCTGTAAGGGCGTGTAAATTCCTAGTTTATCGACTTTAAACAAACCAGACGTTTGATTTATATATATATATATATATATATATATATATATATATATATATATATATATATATATGCGTGTTCGTTCGTGTAATTCTGGTAGTATATAATTATGTATGTGGTGTGTAGCGTATGATGATAAGCTATAAAAAATCTTCCAGAATTGTGAATGCATCGTCGGCGAGTACTACCGATAGATCGATGTAATTTTTGTTATTTTAATTTCTCATGCATGATGAATAACCCTGCTTGTTTTTTTTACATAGGTATCACCACTTATCAAGGCCAAGAGGCCACTCGAGGATAAGGGTTAAAGAGTGTACAGTAGACAATTTGACAATATAGTTATCGTTAGTAATGGAAATTCGGTAAATTTGTTAACTTATATGGAACGGCTCATCAAGAACTTGTTTACGTTGGACTTGAAGACAACCATATTGTAGTCAGCTGGAAAGCAGACAAGTAGAAGACAATTCAATAGGCGTGTAGTTCTATGAAAGAAACTTTGTTCATGGAATCTACGTTTAGGTTTAGACACAGATAAAGAGTGGGGTAAATTATGGATAGTGTTTTCTGCTGGACGGGTGTTTGTTGTGAAAGTTTGGCGAGGGGGTCCCTAGATTGGGGACCATAGACTGAAGCTCAGTCGAGCACTTGCCATGAAAATAAAGATAAAGCAGAGACAAACTCGCAGCATCTCTTCTGTGAGATAAAGGTTGCAGGGAAGAGAAACGGACATCCCCTATGAGGCTACGAAGTCTATTTTGAACTCTATCAAGGCAATACAAGTCCTTTCTAGCAGCTCCTGTCCAGATGTGGCAACAGTACTCCATCCTTGATTGTACCTGGCTCTTATATACGTAGAGAATTACATCAGCAGTGAGATATCAACTGGATCGATAGAAGAAACCCATCCTTTTTCCAGCGGCTTGGGCAACGAATTTAATGTATATGTTCCATTTCAGATCAGAAGTAAAGGTCAAATCCAGAAGTTTGTCGAAACATGAGGCCTTCCCAAGGCGAGAGCCATTCATTTCAATTGATGCCAGATGGGGATCAGAGCGATGATGATGTAAAGAGAAAGGCTTGGTTTTAGATGCATTAAAAGTAACAGGTAAATAAAGTTGAACCTATTTGTTTGAGACGAGCATGGAACGAGGATCTTTTCCTAGTGAAACTATATATTATATAAGTATTTATAACTTTAGTATATTGTACTATTGAGCTGTCTTAATCAATGAGTATTATAACTATCTATATTGGAATAAAAATTCGCAAAATCCTTTTTTAGTATATATATATATATATATATATATATGTGTGTGTGTGTGTGTGTATGTGTGTGTGCGTGTGCGTGTATATGCGTGTTTGTCTTGTGTATATAGTTTACTTTAAGCATAATTACCTTAAATCATTTATTTAAAGGATTAATATATACTAGCAGGACCCGTGGAAATTCAACGTAATGTGAAATATATTCAGTCAACAAATACATTTTTTTAGATAGTGAATATTTTCGATTTTGGACAGAAAAATAAATAACACGCAGTAAATATGAGTTTATTAACATTTCTATTTAAATCGTGCCCACATGAGATAAATTTATAAATACTAATAAATACCCAGAAAATAATATCATGCTATATAGTTTCACTACAAATAATAAAATCACATTCTAAAAAAACAATCTTTAATTTACTCCTTCAGTCCAGCACTTCTTGACAGACAATGTTTGTCTTTTTAATTTTGTTCTATTTCTTTTGAATATTCCCCCTTTTTTACGGAACGTTTTGCTGGCTTCTTTCTTTGGTGAAGAAGGTCTGCACATGAAAATTACCACGAGTTCCATTTCTCACACTATTATTACAATGATCATATATTATTATAATGATATTCAAAAACGAGGCTGCATTAAAGGGAGGTCACTCTCATATTGTTGTCTAGGGTTGCGAGATTGGCCTTTTTAAATCCAAAATTGCGCGAATTTCGTTTGTTTGAAACAGTTTGGCCTTTTTGAAACAGTTTTATCTTTCTTCAAGCCGTACGGTGGGAACTAATAAAGGAAGGAACAAGAAGAATATTATATAGATTTTTATAATTGGGCGTAAGCTCTAACGTATTCATACTAACATTCTTGAAGGCAACAGTGATGCGTCTTTTGCTACGACATCATACGCCGCTTATTAAATTATCGTCATTCCTTTTGGCAATAATTTTTCTTTGAAACGACGAATTGTTTGAACTTAACACTTGCTGATGGTTGGAGTCCCTCTCAACAATGTCCCCTAGCGTAGCAGTTCAGGCGGTGTAATCAAGTGCGCTGGAAAAGAAATGTCAATGTTGAGATGACCAAAGAACATGTAATGTTATTTCTCATATTATTTCAAGTAGCGCCGATTGTCGATTGTTCTTATTGGCCTGCTGGTTCAATATGACTATAGTTATTTTTTTCTATTCTGTCTTTTACATATTATACCAAATGTTACGAGCACCAGCAAAGAATTGGTTTATTAATGCGACAGGTATGTTAGAGAATTTAAAAACTAGAGGAATAACAAGATTTCTTATAATCTTATAAACTAACCTCGTTTTTTTCCTTGCTACAAAAGTTTCAGTAGGAACAGATACAGAGAGAGACTTTGAGAGAAAGACAACGCTTCAAAAAGAAATCTTTCACTCTCATTATTTATAGCACTTACTAAAGCGTGTTTCCTGAAAGTATGTGTACATTCTATTCCCGCTAACTAATTATTACGTTAATTCCAATCAAAATGCCTCTTTCAAACCCATATTCCCACAAAGATGACAGCAAACACTTTTAATCTCTATCCGTTAAGTTCTCCTACTAGCCTCAGGTCACCACTAGAGGAATTTTATAGTTATAATTATTTCTACAAAACCGTTTCTTTCTTAACCGAATAACAATAGACCGTTTTTGGGTTTCAGTATTCTGCGCATTCAGTGAATGTTTGGATGCTGATATATATCCTCCGATTTACATTATCTTAGAGTCTTACATGCCGCTGTATGTACTGCGATTTTTTAGTTATTATTGTTATTGCTATTATTATTAGTAGTAATATTAGTATTAGTAGTATTATTAGTAGTATAATTATTAGTAGTACTAACAGCTGTATTATTTGTAGTAGTATCAGCAGTATAGTATTAATATAATTTTTCTACGTATAATACATTCAAGATTGTAGAATGTTCAATATTTCTGCTTTTTCTTCTGCTTTACTGACTCCCAAACAAGGCGCATTCCCAAGAAATATAAGGGATTACTATGATTAGAGGTTAGATTTTTAGGGAGCATCTTTAATGAAGGGGTTGTGCAGAATGGCATTTTCTTAAATAAGATTATAATTTCTGCGTGTGTATACAATCAAGGAAAAAGGGAACAGGGAGCGAATTTCAAAGGCATGGATTTAGAGTAAAACAAGTAGAATGTTTTCCAGCATTATAGAAGTTATGCACTGAAGAAGTGGGATTTTGCTGAGTCCGATTCGTCGTGAATATTTACATTGGTGAAGTACAAGTACAATAAGCTCATGAGAGAACATTTTGTGGATATTTAAAAAATTCAGCACACCTTTTAATATACTATACTAGACTACCCGTGACCCGCTGGGTCAGTATGTTATATTAGCTATGTAATTAATGTATGAGCGTGACACTTGTGATATAAAGAAAATAGGTTTTGTGACATAACAGAAACATATCTATGAAAGTATATTAAAATGAAAAAAGAATATAGATAGATTCATATGAGTCGTTCTGTTTATAATTATTTATTAAAAAAAAAAAACTTACAGCCATTGAATTATAAGTGGTTTGCCATACTTATAGGTAAATGTGCACTGGACAGATACCGTAATACTTAAAGTTAAATAAAAATTTTGATATATCTTTTAATTTAAACGCGACCCCCCCCAAAAAAAAACAATTGGGACGCTGAAAACGTACACAGTATGTTTTATTGTCGCGTTGATTATTTATTTGTAACGCAAATTAAAAAAAACATATTTTCGGGGTTATTTATTTATGCTGGTTGTGTAGAAGAAAATGTATGAATGTTTTTTAAGAAAGGTGTATTAAAAATGGAGAATACATTTTAAAAAGAGGAAGGTGATGGGTAAATCGCCGTTGTAAAATGGTCTTATGGTTGTCAACGCGTTAAAGTCATTTTTTTGTAAGAAAATGTGAAATGAGAGATCAAGCAGAGCACTTCTGATTGTATGGCAGAAATGGTTTGATGAATTCCGAAAAGGAAATGTTTCAACGAGAGATGATCCACACTCTGACAGACCAAAGATTATCAACAGGTGAAAGTCGTAGTTTAACATCATTTCCGTTAGACAAAAAGACACGATTTCTAAATCGAGTATGGAAAATGAATTGCAACAACCCGGTAATGTTTGATTTCCTTCTAAACTGACAGAGGCCCCCCCCCCAAAAAAAACGAATTAGCTTTTTGCCAACCCGATACATTGTAGGGTAATCTATTTAATAATATACTGAGACAGTTTGTGTTTATGCATACATTATCACATTTCACCCCTTTGTAACATTAGATCGCCTATTTGCCAAAGCGGCAATGCAAAATAAGTACTCTTCTATAACATAAATCTCACCTGTCTCTTTAAATGTATGTATGTATGTATGTAATATGTATGTATGTCTGCTTTAAACTTTTGACGGAGGCGACGGATTTTCACGAGATTTGTATCGTTTTGAATGCTCGACCCTTCGGACGACAAATATCGAAACATTCGCTAAAAACATTAATTTCTTCACCCTCAACTTGTCACTTTTCTACAGGGAAAGATCGATTTTTTCGCCGATATTTTCGAAAGTCATCCTCTCTTTCCGATTTTCTAGCTTTAATTAAACCTACTTCACTTCTGGTTTGGCGATGGGCGCAACAGCAAAGACGTTATGTTTTTTTCACATTCTTTTCCTCGCAGTACGGGTTCGAGCCTGCCTGCCTGCCTACTACTACTTTTTTTTTTTGGGGGGGGGGGTAGGGGGCTTCACACACCTCCAAACACCGGGCAACACCAGGCACACAGGCTAGTTTTATATAAAAAAATCCCATCCGGTGAATTGATCTGTCGAAGGTGAATATTAAACTAACTTACACTTTCAAACTTTCGACTAGAATCAAAATATAGTATCTATTTTGTCTAAAGAAAATACCGATGAGTTCTTGTTCATTCATTTTTAATGTTATCTTCAAATCATATAATATTTATTGCAGCGTGATGTTTATGTTCGTATTGGACGTCCATACCATGGGAATATATCACAAACTCATACAACGGTTTTGAAGACAGATTCTCTAGAACTAAATATGTTCTGCAGTTGTATTAACGAAATTACTTAAAAAAGTGTATTTCAGGTTGAAAAAAGTTTTTTTTTACACAGGAATCACCACTTATCAAGGCCCGGAGGCCACCCAAGGATAAGGGTCAATAGGTATACATTAGCCAATGTGATTATAGCGTAGTAAACATAAGTAGTTGGAATTTTGTAAATTGGATTACTTGGGGGACGGTTCATCAAGAACGTGTTTACATTAGACTTGAAGACAATCAGATTGTAGTCAGTTGGAAAGCAGGCAATTGGAAGAGAGTTCCACAGGCGTGCAGTTCTAGGAAAATATGATCGTGAGGTTTTTATTGCACCGAATATCTACAGAATATACATTTTTTTAAAATACGGTACGAAGGTATAACACATGAAGTATCCAACCGTAGAATTTCCATGGATCCTGATAACAATATATAATGATAATATGTTTGGAATATTTCCATGTTTTTATTTTGTTTATTGGTGTACGGGAGTAACAATAATAACAACACGATATTGCATTTGATATGTTGTTTATGTTAAGCCAAAAGTGCTCAACATTTTAGACAAAGCTGGTGTGTTTGAACTCCCCGTTTCCAATACACAATAATTTAATATCTTTTGTTTTAGTGTTGTATAAATACAAGAATCTCTGTGCTGCTGAAATTAATTAAATTAATAACACAATTGTTAAGTTGTATATGCCAATCCCAAAATGATGTAACATACTTAGGGGAGCACGGGTCTATAATCATTGCATTGCTTATGTTCAAAACCTTCATGTTTATTGTTATAGTGTTGTATACTTGACAACGAAATCGAAACTAGGATAGAGAGAAGAAATAAAAGAAGGATAAAAAGATAGCGAAAGAAAAAGCATTGTTAGAGATAGTGAAATAAAGAAATAAAACAGGCAGGCTACACTTATTTTTTAACATCTTTTGTTTTGTTTTTTTTATATGGCTCCGGGCAACACTGACTAGTCCCTTCAGGCCCATTTGTTGTCAATCTCATTCCGACGTATCATTTTGATTTGTTGATATTTCCGTTGAATAAAAGTGTTCTATCTTAATTTTATATACATATATAAATTATAATGTGGTAAAATAATCACATTGATGCTCAAGTGTTCTGCACAGTGGAAGACGTGTGCTCCAGATTCAGACTGAATTTTGACCGTAGCGTCCGGATGGTTTCCATAGCTGATATGTATTCTGAGATAAATACTGTAAGTTCTATATAGAGCTATGACAACAGCATATTCTTTTCATTGTTCCGACTCTCGAGTATATATCAGACAAGACACAATTAATCAACCGAGAATCATATCACTCTATATAAAAAACATATAAGATATCAATGGATATATACCTGAGAAACAAAACAAGAAAAAGAATAGTCTATTGTAATATCCCTAGTTATATACCTTGAAATATGAAAAATCTATCAATTATTGACAACGTCATCAGGTGCCTTGCTTCTTCTCTAAAAAGAGTCATATTTGTCTGGTACACCGTGTACGTACAATCTTATGCTAGTTTATGTTTTTGTAAGAAATTTCTTTGTACCTGTACCACACTGTTTTGGATGTTGTACAAGAATGTCACTGAAACGGCATTTAGATGTTACAGGAAATACTTCAGGCATTGCAAATGGCTTAAGTGTGGGTAAATTATCCAAAGAGCTTCGTTCCATATAAGAACAATGAAGTCGCAGGTGAAAAACCTATAATCTAATCAAGACAGGATATAGGAATGAGAAAAGATTGCATTCAAGTATCACAATCTAAAATACATAGGCAAAAATAAAACAAATTCTAATCAAAATGATAAACCCTTTAAAACCAAACTAATATTCTTATTTTTATAAATATTTGTTATATATATATATATATATATATATATATATATATATATATATATATATATTAAATTCTGATTCTTAGAGCTTGATTAAAATGTATAAAAATTTAATTAAAATACTAAATCTTCTAAGATATGTAGTATACGGTAAAAATAAATGTAACATATCACCTTCTCATCCACAGACTTCCTTTGGCAGGGGTATCAGCATTGACCTTTTATCTTATGAATCAGTGGTCGCTAAGGTTCAAACATCTATTCCAAAACAGAAGCGTATCAAGATAGAAGATCGCCACACACACACACACACACACACACACACACACACACACACACACACACACACACACACACATATATATATATATATACACACAAAGAGCTAAATACCGTTTCTGATAAAAGTATATATTGATAATACATAACACTGGGTTTTACTTTTTGAATGTTGTCTCGATTTCTACAAACGATTTAGGGTATTTTTGTACAACTGGTACAGCTGAATTAGAAAACAACACCCGTTTCTTTTCTTCAGACAAAATCGATTACAACTTTATGGCATTATCAGCTGATTTCTGTCAACAAATATCATGCTAAATATGTTTTTAAGAAAAAGTATTTTTTCCAAAATATATTTATTACCAGATAGAAACACCGAATGATGGGCATTGGTTGAGGTAAGTACACGCAAAATGCATAATGGTTCTACCATTGTTAAAACTTCACGGCTTGGACTTCCGTTTCTACGAACTCCTGAAATCCTTAGCATCAGCGTAGACTCTCTCAAGATTTCAACAGTAATCATCGATAATGACAGCGTCCTAGCGACTCTGATAACTGGTCTCCATCTCTTTCAGGTCCTGATGGAATCTCTGCTCTTGAACCCAGGTTGTCACAAAATCGGTTCATATGTAAAAATAGGTAGTGCATCTTGTTGCTTACGTTACCTCCCAGGTTTCTGAAAGCAATCAGCATGTTGTTGACAAGTTTTGTGTATTTTCTGGCCTTATTGTTGTCAAGTTTTGTGTATTTTCTGGCCTTATTGTTGTCAAGTTCTGTGTATTTTCTGGCCTTATTGTTGTCAAGTTTTGTGTATTTTCTGGCCTTATTGTTGTCAAGTTTTGTGTATTTTCTGGCCTTATTGTTGTCAAGTTTTGTGTATTTTCTGGCCTTATTTCTGCCAAGAAAGTTTTTCACTACCAGAACAAATGGATTCCACGCTTTCAGCTTCACTTCGTTCATTGAGTTTTCTGGATCACTGATGGTCTACCGGATATGGGAACCGTAAAAATGCTAGCTTTTAACTTCTCCATGTTCAATCCTTTAAAAGCCTAGCACAAGTAAGTGAAGTAGTCACCAGATCTCAAACGAACTGTTTAACTAAGCCGAGATTGCTTGATGTACATTAGTGGGAAGAGTATTCTGTCTTTCCAGCAGAGGGTCATTGATGACGCACCTTTCTTTTCAAGGTACAAACTCCTCCTGCAGAAGCCAATCCTTTTTCGTGCAATGCCGCCTTAATTCCTGGAAGATTAAGAGGCTTTATGACTTTAAACTGATATTTTTGACATAATCACCTGTAACTATCGGGCCATGATAGTTTTTGTCATCAAAACAATTTTTTTGACATGAAATTTTACTCCTAATAACTTTTTCTAAACACAGGCGTACATATAAATAAAAACGTAAAAAACGACATGTGGCCATAGCTCAAAAACTTGACCTGATTAAGGAAAACTAATTTGATTTTTGGATTTAGCACATCAGAATTGTCCTTAATTAGCTGAAAAAAGCAGAAAGCAAAATTGTTGTTGACCAGTGTAATTAATTTAATTTATTTTAACATTTTACTGCAGATTCATGGCTTTTCCTTTCGTAAATAGATATCAGTTTTTTAAAAGTCAGATGCTACTCGAAGATAAATGGGAATGAGATGGAGTGATTTTGAGAATCAATATTGGTAAGAAGGGTTCTTATCTAATCTACTGACATCATCTTTAGAGAAAACGAAGTAGTAATAGTTTGAGGAAGTGAAGAAGCCCTTGCTAAGAATCTCTGTTCGTGAAAATTCCGGCTGATGCAAGGCACACTGACGACGAAAAGTTTTTATTCTTTGAGGTAACAAAACAAATTCGTGTTGTGAATGTGTTACAATAAAGTAAACAGGGATTGGAGCTCAGTCGATTCGTTTATCATAAGTGTTCATAAGATTCCTTTACATTTGCGAATATAATGCTCTATTTGTTTTCACGTTTTGTATGCGTGTGTAAAGAAAATCGCTGAAAGTAATTCTCATGGATTATTCATGTTGCCTTGATTTGAATTACAATTATTCTCATGTTATTATTTTATGATTTAATTAAGACCCTTGTTAATCCTAACGAAGGTTTACAAAAAACAAAAAAAAAAAAAACAAAAAAAACAAAAAACAAAAAAAAACAACAAAAACGCAAAATATTGTCGCAGGATCCAAAATCAACAAAGAATCTACAAAAAAAAAAAAAAAAAAAAAAAACAACAACATTTCTATCGATTTTATTACAATTTTCTTCTTTCTTTTCTTTCTTTTAAAATTATTCCAACTCCCGAAAGCAAAGCAAAAGCTGATTTTGAAGTTGTTTAAATTTGTTTGGATTTCTATATTAGATTACGCGTTCTAGTTGATCCCCTTTCATCTCGAATGTCTTATTTACTTCGTAGATCGTCGTCACTTTAAGATGAGAAACAATGGCTATGTTTTGTATTATACTATCTTTATCTTGAATGTTATTTTGACAACATTTCGGTGGATGTTACCTCCGACCATTGTTAAAATAGGTTATGTCGAATTCTGAACTCTTTATCCGAGAATCCGTACAGAATTTTGAATGGAACCCATTATTTAATTTAGCTTTCTTGTTCCGTTATCCATTATATAGCAGTAAACAATTCGATATTGTATTCTTGACATCGTTGATACTGAGGACTGAATCCTCAGAACAAAGATAGCTGTCACTTAAAATTGATTATAGACAGTTTTTTAGTAGGGAATTTAGGAGTCTTAAACCTATTCTTGTTTTATAGGTATAGTCTTAATACTTCTTACATTTTTTAGTCGTCTTTAGACTAGCATAATTATAATACACACATATATAATAAATATGCACAGGAAACAAGAATATATATATATATATATATATATATATGCAAATTTTTCGGGGGGGTACAGAATTTAATAATGGCTAAATACAGACCAATCAACATGATGATTTAAAAAATAAAAAATGAATCTACAGGTTAGCTAAACAGGTTTCGTTCCTCGTTCAACAGAGCTAAATCGAGGAAAATACGATTTTAAAAAAAGTCATGAATATGGCGGGGAGAAAAAAAAGCAAAAAATAAACGGGGGAAAATTACATAGAGACCAAAGTAAGTCCTGAAAGGTTTTCTTTTAGCTTGCAAAGAGAAGATCTCAAAGACTTAATAAAATAGTTTCTAGAATTTTTAAATTAAAGGGCGAGTGCCACTTACTCAAGATCGTAAACATGTCAGCACTGAAATTCCTGGCATACGCATGGTTATTTATAAGGTGATCGCAAATAGCAGAACCATTCATTTCCTTGTCTACCGTAAACTTAAGGGCTGGATGAACGTTATTGTGGGACACAAAACAGCATCCGCATTCGTTTCGTTGTCAAATAAGCTAAACGTGTCATCAACGTAACGAAAGTAAATGTCTGGTTTATGCACACCAGATAATATACCCTGTTCATGAAAACTCACAAAGATATTAGCAAACGCTGGTCCCAATGGGGAACCCATGGCCACATAATTCGTCTCTCTGTACACAATATCATTAAAGCTGAATTCAACCGACATGGTGGCGAATTTCATCAATTCTACAAAAATATTCTCTGGAATTGGGGGAATTGGAAGTTTACTCCGATATAAGGCGCCAGTACAAATATTAATAGTCTCTAACAATGGGCTGCAAGTAAAAAGACTAGAAATATCAAAAGAACGCATAAATTTTTCTGAATGAAAAATGCAAACTTACACTCATTCAGACAAATTTATGTGTCCTTTTGATATTTCTAGTCTTTTATTTATTAATGTGTCCCTCAATAACATTCATTTAGCCTCTAAATTTACAGTAGACAAGGAAACGAATTCTATTCTTCCGTATTTGGATGTTCTTGTGTCAAAGATATCTTCGTTTTTTCTTACTTCTGTTTATCGTAAACCAACCTTTACCGGTCTCTATACGCGTTGTGACTCTTTTTGTCCTACAAACAAAATACAATTTAATTAAGACTTTAGCAAATAGAGCCTTGATGATTTGTTCTAAAGTTAATCTGGATGACGAGCTTAAATTTATTGCTAATACCCTTTGTAACAATGGTTACCCCTTAGATATTGTTGAAACTAATATTTATAAGAAAGTTTCCAATTTTTATAAACCTAAAGAAATTATAGTTAATAGATGTCCTGTTTACGTACGTCTACCTTGGCTAGGTAATATCAGTGACCGATTTGCGAAACAAATCTCATCTGTGCAATCGAATCCACGTGTTGTGTTTTCATTTGCAAAGATGTTCTATGTTGTCTTCCATTTGTAAAGATGTTCTATGTTGATGTTCTTCCCCCCACCCTAATAGTCCTATTATTTATTTATTTAAATGTAGTTGCATTGCGCACTGTTGGGCGAACATCACAAAGATTGGATTCCCGTTTGAAACAACATGTACCATCAAAGATTGGTTATGCACATTTTTCAGCCTCTAATGTTCTGAATAATACGAATGGTTCTGCGATTTGCGATCACCTTATAAATAACCATGCGTGTGTCAGGAATTTCAGTGCTGACATGTTTACGATCTTGAGTAAGTCGCACTCGTCCTTTCATTTAAAAATTCTAGAGACTATTTTTATCAAGCCTTTGAAACCTTCTCTTTGCAAGCAAAAAGAAAACCTTTTAGGACTTAATTTAGTCTCTATGTAATTTTTCCCCCGTTTATTTTTCGCTTTTTTTTCTCCCCCGCCATATTCATGACTTTTTTAAATCGTATTTTCCTCGATTTAGCTCTGTTGAGCGAGAAACGAAACCTGTTTAGCTAACCTGTAGATTCATTTTTTATTTTTTAAATCATCATGTTGATTGGTCTGTATTTAGCTACACACACACACACACACACACACACACACACACACACACACAAATATATATATATATATATATATATATATATATATATATATATATATATATATATATATCGCCTCCGTTTGGCAGGCCGAAACAGCTGAATGATTTCTTCCAGGCTGCCGAAAACATACTTTATGGTGAGCTCGCCAATGGGATCTGACCACGAGGAGCACCTAAAAGGCGCTATAAAGAGCAGTTAAAGCGCATCCTGGCAATGACTAACATCAACCCTTCCTCATGGAAACAGGCTTCCGGGGACAGGATAAAATAGAGGAGCCTGACACGCAAAGGTGCCATTGACTTTGCGGAGAAAAAAGAAAAGTCTACGAGAAGGACAGAACCCAATACCCGCCTACACTTCCTTGCAAATACTGCTCGCGTCTCTTCTATCACCGGTTGAGGTTTTCAAGCCATGTAAAGTATAGGTATCCTAGAAGATAGGAAACAGATGATGGACTCGATACTCTGACATGAGTGGGCGCCGACGACGACAATATATATATATATATATATATATATATATATATATATATATATATATATATATATATATATATAAAACACCTAGGCATTAAAGACGTTGTGTGTCGATTATCTCGTTGAATATGTAAATTCATTTTTTATTTAGTTCTCTAAATTTACAACTATTTTAATTGGGGATTGCAAAACAATCGTCATTCTTCACAGCCGAGCACCAAGTGAACTTCTGCCTAATTAGTTAATTCACAAATAAGAATAGTCACATTAAACGCTAGGAGAAATAACAGAAAAACCCTGTTTCTACTTCCGGTAAAATTGTACACGGACAGAGAAAAAGATCAAGAAATGTCGATATAATTCCACTACACGAACACAAACACAAGGTGTGCTTCCGAGTTGTTGTACTGTCTTTCTAATGAACTTCCTTTCTTGTAATCAGACAATAGGTTGCCGACTAGATTTGCGTTAACAGACAATGAATAGGTGTATTTATTCTTTTATCCAGTTTTATTAGATTCTCTTAACTATTGTGATAAAATATTCTGATATATATATATATATATATATATATATATATATATATATATATATATATATATATATATATATACACGTATGGCTTGAAAGCATATGGCTGGAACACCTAACAAGGTTAATACCAGGAACAACATGATCATGGAAACTTGGAATATGAGTACTCTAAGGAAGATAGATAAGGTAAAAGTACCGACGAATGACATACACTTTACCGATTGAATATTTCTTCATTGTGTGAAATTAGAGAAGTTTTGATTCAGAAAACCCAGTAGCCGTGCCGCAGTGTAAGAAAAGAAAAACATTTACACGGTATTAATTTTTTTTTGTGCTTAGATATATTTTGAACACGGTCGTGGGTCGCTAATTTATATATCATTGGCTCATTAGCATTCGCCTGAGAACAGTCTTTTGTAAAATCATACAGTCAAACGCCCTTACATGAGAATATGATAAAGTTGTAGAAGATTTTTACGATTAACTGGAAGATATCCTGTACTAAGCCCCCCCCCCCCCAAGAAAAGACTAAGGAAGGACGCGCACAGAGTTGGAAAACTACATACGGATAGTACTTCAGAATCAAATGAGACATGTCTAACACCACTTGATTGTAGGTGTCTAAGACTACTGGAATTTTTTTAAATGTCAAGATCATATGCTGACAACGCGTTAGGCCGAGACAAGGCACCGAAAAGATGGAAATGTAACCTGAATGCAAAGTACATCGATCGGATTGATTGCATCATGATGTAGAATTCTTTCCACTCAAGTGTGAACATTGTCAAAATACAGACTTTCTCCGGGGCTGGCTTGGTAATGTATTTAATAAAAATGACCCCGCGAAAATAATATACAATAATGTTATATGGCTTTAATTTACTTTTAAGCTGGATTTTTGATTTAATTATTCTTCAATCGCTCAGCAAATTACATTTGAGATGATTAATAGACCTTATGTTGTATGAAGTCACGAGATTTAATTACTGATGACACCCAAATACCTTTTTTACTTTTGAAATCATGATTTTATAATACTATATACGAAATCCGGACCAATTAAAATATCATATTTAAGTGTATTTTACTCCTGGAAAAAGCTGGGCGCCTTCCCGCGCTAGCACACACACACACACACACACACACACACACACACACACACACACACACACACACACACACACACACACACACACACACATATATATATATATCCTCATAAAACTATTTCGAAAAATGATAGTCCAAATAATATAAATGAATTTATAAATCTATGTATTTTAAATGTTTTCAATGAATATTTCAATAATCCAACCTCTGTGTTTTGGAATCAATTTAAAAAGCAAATACTATTTATCTCACACTCACTACACTTTCTGTCATTGCTGAGGCCACTTATTTTCTTGCGACACTGAGTGACTTCTATGATACAATGGAATCATATTTGTGTAAACGTTTTAATATTATTTTACAAAACGCTTTATATAATTTTTTGAGATATATACTTTTATAGAGTAAAATATCACTTTAAAGTTATAAAGTTTTTTTTTTGATAAAATAGACATAACAACTGAGACTAAATATTCAGCAATAACTTTTATAAAACTCCAAAACTATTTATTTTTACCGATCTGCATAGCTTTTAAACGTTTCCATCATTTCAGTATGATATTTCGCCGATACCTGCATGTACGTCAACAGATCTAAGACAGTTGGCATAAATTGTATGATTTTAGTTAATGTTTTATAATTAACAATGGAGAATTCGAAAAAAAATTAACAGTTGTCACGAAACGCATTAGTATCTAATATTCGACCGATCAGTTGTTGAAACTATTGTAAAGTTCTTTTGTATTTAAAAATAAGATGCTCTACATGAAATCTGTTTGTCGCTTATAGGTGGACAAAGTTGATTACTTATTATCTGAGGTGCGTTCACTGAGAAACGCTGAAAGGGGCTACTTACACTTATTTTTGAATAGCCAGGGTACCCCTTTTTTTAGTACCGCTGGCTCCTTGACTACACCTCCCGACTTTGTGCAACATGCCATTTGCTGTGGGAAGGAGAGCTAAATACCGAGTGGCTTAGAATGGTGACTTTCGTAGCAGGCCTTGCTTCCCGACTTTCAGGGCCAGCAAATTTATTGCTTCTTGTTTGATGCGCCCTCACCTGGGAAGGCCAAAGGCCAAAGGCCTACTCAGACTTACTATTGTAAGGAAGGAGTGCTCTTCTTTTATGGGCACTGGCTTTCATTCCACCTTCAGACCTTGTGTCACATTCTTTGGCGGTGGAAAAGGGGTGAATATTGTGGCCACAAAGTGAGTGACTGAGTGGGTTAGAGCGAATGCAAGAGAACGTACTCTCGTTTTCATTCATGTACTACGTTTTATCAGATATAATATTCCGTCTGATATCTGCATCCGTGTTATTTTTATTTATGTCTCAACCATTACAACTGGCGAACGAAGATTCGAGAACTCACGACGAATATTCGGTTAAAAAAAAGAAAAGAATGCTGCATATAACACTGCTAAAAGAACTGAAAACACACACACAAACAACACAACACACACAAATTCGAACTTCGGATATAAGAAAATATGGAAAATCTTCAAACCAGTAACTGAAAGATACTAAATAATTGTAAATTTTTTTTCCTGATTGCTATGTTTTATTGTTTTTAAACAAACACAAAAGTTACTGAACGCTAGAAACGACATTTTTACAGTAAAATAAATCTTAGAGAGAAGAATCTTTTCCACTTCCCTTAAAAATTGGTTTAAAACTTGCGATAGTTACGTTAAGTAGACTTTATACAAGTTTATACAATAAAGATTTCGAGATGAGGTACTATCCTTTTCAACTATAATTTTAAATTTGTATATTCATCATCTAATAAAATTTACTATGTAAATGTTCTGTACGGACTAATCAAAGCCAACTACTATTAGGTTGGTGCAAAAATAATATCATTCTTTTTACGTTCAACTTCAAGTTAAAAAACGACATTATTTTTGCATCAACCTAATAGAAGACTGGGTTATAGCAGCTCTACAGTCGCGCTATAGAAATAAAAAAACTAATAGAGAATACTGTTCATTATCTACAGGTAACACTGTCGAAAATAAAAAAATAAAACGAAGCGCTTGAAAATGGTTTTATTTACGAACTAAAACAAAAAGTCGCAACAAATGATAATATCGTTTCGTCTCACTAAGCTACATCGTCTTATTATACAGCGAAAGAGTACTAATTCCAAAAGAAATTACGAAAGCAAACCTTAAATGATTTTCACATAGGACACCCTGGAAAAAACTGCATGAAAAGTCTTATAAGGCGTTATGTCTACTGGCCTGCAAGAGACAGGGACACAATAGACATTTTTATGGCATACAGAGGATGCACCTTTGTGGCAAAAGCATCGGTTATCACTTTTAAACCCTGATTAAAAACGGACCAGCATTGCTTGCGCATACATATTTACGTTGCTGTCCCGTTTGACGAGCATTACTACCTTATCGTGATAGTGGTAGACAGTTAGTCCAAGTTACCTGGGGTCTAGAGGTGCAAGATGCTGATAACAGCTGTAAAACCAGATTCCTATATAAACTGTGTCGCAAAATTTGATGTATCAGATGACGTTGTATATAAAAATGCACTTAGTTTACGTCGGCAGAATTGAAGAATTTTATGATACTTACAAATTCAAGCATATAAAAACGTCACAATAGCACCCGAGGTAAAACAGATTAGCATAGGGGTTTGTAGATACGCTGAAAAAAGCATTAAAATCTCAGGAACCTCTCTGGATAAAGCATTACAGCGATTCTTACAAGTCTATTGCATAACGCTGAACCTGATTACAGCATCAACTGGCTCACCGGCATGAAATGGATCCTATCAAAACATAGGATTAGGCGGAGAAACTCATCAAGATAATCTATGGCACCTTATATCTCGAGCAACCTTAGCATACGCCCGAAAAACGAAAGTTGTGGAGAAAAAGAAAATTTACCGACTCCTTAAAATTACACACCAAAAGAGAAAGTATTAAAAAGAAATAAGAAACTCTTTTACAAAGTAAAAGCCTTGTAAAGGGGGATACTTACATATGAACTCTTGTACATTTTATAAATACGGCTACCAACTTTGAACGAGAGGCTACCCACAAAGTAATTGGCTTAATGAGTCAGAGTAAGTGTGAAAAAAAGTACTCCTGCTACCCGGTTTATTTATGCATTACGGTTTATCATAAACATAATATTCGACCTGATATCCGCGTCGGTGTTAATTTTCCTTAGCCATCAACCATGACATTTTAACAAATACAAAAGTTTTCAGTTCTGTTAAACAATTCATCTACATACAAACATTCATATATTTAAAATATATAAGTACAGTTACAATAATATATTTACCATTCATCCAATTATTTTATTTCATTTTGATGCAATAGATATAAAATATATCCTCTAAACCCTATTCTGATACGACATTTCATATTTGCTGTCCTTCGTCAGAGAAATAGGATAAATACGTCTAGACTAGAGCAATGCGAATTTTTGTTTTAATAAAAAAGGCTTTGTTTGGGAGCTAGATTTTCTACACATTTGAAACCAAGATTGTGTGCAAATATTATTTTGTGTGGAGCAAAGTATATAGGAACTAACAACTCAGATAATGCATTTACTTATGTTTTGGATTTTTCTATTATTTCATTTATATTTGACTTGAACATTTCTAGATAAAATAAGAATTACTTTACATTTTCCAATGTTACATTTTACTTTCTACTTATCTACTCAATATGAACGTTGATCCACTTATCTATGAAGTTATATCATTTATTAATATTAAAACAACAAACATTCTAATACTTGAGTATAAACAACTATATGTTGTATTCCCTGTTATTATTTGCATAGTTTTATCAAGAACTACTTAACAATATTTGCTCCTAAATACACTATACATCCGCCTTATATCTACTAATGGATGGATCTAATGTAATCAGAGCCTATAGGTATTATAGCAATAAGCGGACAGATTCAGCTCCACCTTACCTGGCATCGGGTTGAATCTTCAGGGACTTGTTACACCGATAAAGCACTGGGGATTCGTTTAAGCGACAGCGTTACACTTGCATAGTTCTGTCGATTTTTGCTCATTTATTAGAAATAACGACATATTGTTTTTATTTCACTAGAAAACAACAATCTCATATCGCATCAGAATTACCCTTTAATCTTTAAATGATAGTAGCAGGGCCACCCGGCGTTGCTCGGGACCGTATAAAACAATGAGAAAAATCAAGTTGATTTGGAACATACCTGTTATTCTTAGGATAGAGGAATTTTTGATGTCTGTGTATCATTTGCCATTTCGAGACAAATAATATTTCACTTACTCTAGGACGGATATTGTAATATCCGTCCTAGAGTAAGTACATATGTATGAAAGAATTTTATCTTTCCTAGAACAAAAAATTTACACCACGTATATGAAAAAAATTCCTTTCCTAGGGCGGGTAATATACAATACATATTTAAAATAATTTACATCATTTTTTGCTGTGCTAACTTTTCTGTGTGCCACAGGTAAGAGTTTGTATGTCTTTACATCAGAGTGCTATAGTGAAGAAGCGCTTTATTTCTTATATAAATGCCATACTACTTGAATATATTTCATGATTTTCGGTTTTGATAACTTATGTACGTCACTGGTAAGATTTTGGTTGCTTTTCATATACGTACTATACTGAGCAAGTACATTATTTCCTGGGTAGAATACGGTACCTTTTTCTAATTTAAAAATGAAAGACCTCGATACTTTTAAGCAATTTTCTGTTGTGCTAAATTTTTTGTATGTCTAGAGTAAGAATTTGTTTTTTCATCTGGGTGCTATAGTGAAGAAGCACCTTATTTCTTATTTAAAAATCATACTATTCGAATATATAACGTGATTTTCGGTTTTAATTATTCTTATGTATGTCACATGTAAGATTTTCCTTGTTTTTTATCTGCGTACTATACTGCAAAAGTATCTTATTTCTTAAATAAAGATGAAACTACTCGATGAGTTTATATAATTTTTTCACATAAGTACTATACTGTATAAGTACCTTATTACTTGGGTAGAATTGTATGCATAAATACATTAAAAAAGTAAGTGATCATTGCATGTGATTTTCGGAATATGACATCTACACAAAAATATACAATACTTAAAATTCATAATGATCAGTTTATTAGTTTGAAAGTGAATGCAATACATACAAATATATAAACATATACACATATTCAAAATGCATAATGATCGGTTAATTAGTTTAGGAGTTTATCCAACACATAGAAATATATAATCGTATACAGATCTGAAAAATATCATAATGATAAATTACTTAGTTTAGGAGTGAATCCAATACATAGAAATATATAATCGTATGGACATAATAAAAATTCAAAATGATCGGTTAATTAGTTTAAGAGTGAATTCAATAGAAATATATAATCATATACACATAATCAAGATTGATCATGATCAGTTAATTAGTTCAGGAGTTTATCCAATGATAGAAATAAATAAACATAAACACATACTCAAAATTCATAATGATCGGTTAATGAGTTTAAGAGTGAATCCAATACATACAAGTATATAAACTTAAACCCATACTAAAAATTCATAATGATCAGTTAATTAGTTTAGGAGTGATTCCAATACATAAACATATATAAACATATACACATAATTAAGATTCATAATGATCAGTTAATTAGTTTAGGAATGAATCCAATACATACAAATATATAAACATATGCACATATTCAAAATGCATAATGACAGGTTAATTAGTTTAGGAGTTTATCCAACACATAGAAATATATAATCATATACAGATCTGAAAAAAATCATAATGATCAATTATTTAGTTTAGGAGTGAATCCAATATATGGAAATATATAATCATATGGACATAATTAAAATTCATAATGATCGGTTAATTAGTTAAGGGGCCGATTCAAATAACAGAAATATATAAACATAAACACATACTTAAACTTCATAATGATCGGTTAATAAGTTTAGGAGTGAATCAAGCACATAGAAATATATCATCCTATACACATATTTTAAATTCATAATGATCATTTAATTAGTTTAGGAGTTAATCCAATACATAAAAATACATTATAATATACACATAATTAAAATTCATAATGATTAGTGTTAGAGTGAATCCAATACAAAATGCCATTACTCGATATATTTACGTTATTTTTGGAATGTAACAAATAAGCCCATATATCATATAACATATATCATATATATTTGGAATCTGATATTTTAGTTACGTACATCAAAAACATTTTTTTTATATAAATATGTTCTTCTAAATTATCACATAATAATAACATTTAAAAGGCAAGAATATCGGAATATGAAAAAAAGGGTAACAGTGAAGCTCGAAACCGCAACACTAGTGTTAGTAGTCGTCATGCTATCCACTGCAACAAAAGGACACCCGATTTGAAATTGTGAAATAACTAAATAAATAGATGGGTTTTACAAAACTTAAGCATGCGCAGAACAACGCCATTGCTCTTCGCTTGCTAAGTTGTGATTTCTTTCATTTTTTGAACCCTCTTAGCAATTATCTTAACCGAGTTAATACCTCAAATAAAATCTTACACAAAAAGGACATATTTTGAGCTACTGCAGGCCGCCCAGCGACTTTCCGTCTGGGAGGAGATACTATTTGAAAAACGGAGATAGATAGACAGGCAGACAGTGATATATATTGACATTTTTATAGTAGACTAGACCACCCGTGACCCGTTTGGTCAGTACGTTATATTAGCTATGGAATTCATGTATGAGCGTGACACTTGTGGCATAAAGAAAATTAGTTTTTTTTTACATAACAGAAGCATTTCTATGAAAGTATATTAAAATGAAAAAAGAATATAGATAGATTTCTATGAGTCGTTCTGTTTATTATAATTGTTATTTTTTTTTAAATTACAGTTACTGAATTATAAGTGGTTGGTCATACTTATGCACTGAACAGGTATCATAATCCTTATTATAGTTAAATTCAAATTTTGATATATCATCTTTTAAATGAAATTGTTAGTTGAAAGTACAGAATAATAAAAAAAAACACTCTCCACATGTTAATAATGGCTTTTTAAATAGAAAATGAAAATTAAATGTAACTTTTTTCATTTAATTTAAGCAAACATTCAGTACCCATTGTGTAAAGGAAAACACTATTTAATGTAATAGAAATGTGTGTATTTACCGATTCAGCTTTCCGTTTGGAAATGTAAGCAGAAGACTTTAAAAAACATGGGAAGAAGAAAAATAATTTTTTTTGTAATAACGCCCTCTAGTAAAAAGGTCTGCATTAGTTAAGGGGGATAACTCTATCCACGTAACTATTTCTCGCGTACGTAACGAAAACAGAGGGAGTAGGAGTGTTGAAATCTATTAGAGGGAAAGTGAGAGGTGTTTTCTTTCCATAAATTGTATAGGGTAATATTTCATATTATTAATAGATTCATAGATAAATAGATTTTATAATATATATTATAATTATCTATGAATCTATGTATTATTTGTATATATAAATAACTATTTGATCAAATTAAATGAAATTGTTTGTATTAGAAGCGATATAAAAATTCCGGAATTGGAATAACGGATTGAAGACGTTGCTATTTACGCATGCGCAACCGGATGTTGAAAACCGGAAATCTGATTGCAAACATACAAGATCCATAGACTTTTAGTATTATATAGATTAATACATTTTAGCATTAATTGCTAATAGAGATTTTATATCGCCTGTCAAGAAACCGAAATTCTATTGTCATCTATTGATTATACTATTGAACTATATTTTAATGGCCAACTTAGTTTATTATATTTTTGCAACTAATGGACCGTCTTTCCGTTCTGAATACATAAGAAATATCATATAATATCTGTTCTGTTCTTATTTTCTTGCCTTCTCCGCGAGGGTTGGGTTAAACACAATGTTTGGTTTTATGTGAAAATATCTAGCTCACCAAAAAGGGTCACTCTTGGTTGGAAAAAAATTAAAATCGAACCAATCCAGAAAGATTAAGTATAATATCAAAACATATACTGCACTTTGCTCCTAACCAAAAGTTTAAGTTACCAAGATACTATCCCCTTTTTGGAGAGTGTAGTGTAATATGGGTTCTGAGGTCACGATACTACCCTCTCAGGCATTACCTACTCTTGTTTTGAGAATTGGGTAGTGTAGTTTTACTTCCGTTGTCATGAGGCCAACCTCTTAGCCATTGCCTTCACCTTTAGCGATTGCTGTTGTATAAGTTCTTTTGCCAGTAAACCATCCAGCAAGGCACTGCCTCTTTCTTTTTGATGGTTATTGTAGTGTATGTTCATTCCTCATGTTACTATCTTCTCCGACATTACCGCCCCGTTTGTTGTAAAGATACCATTCTTTCTACGTTATGGAAACATTTCCAAACAGAGCTAGCATTATATAATGTTCATTTAGCATAGGCGAAGCCATGATTCTTACAATTCATATGTAGACATATAAATCTAATAAGTTATCTCTAATTAATTTTTCGAAACCCTACATACAATACGTGATGTTGAAATAAGTCTGTAATTACTTTTCATATGTACCGAACTTATTTTATTATGTGGTATTGCGGTTTTTTCTCAATTATATGGAAGTTGTTCATATATTATTCATTAGTTATTGCGAAGATAGAGTTTGATGTCACGCATTCCAATCTTTTTTTTATTTACTTCGAATAGTTCTGTGAGATCAGGAAGCTCATTCCCGGGACTTATATTTGATTTGTATAAGAGATACATAGATATCACAGTGTGTATTAAATATTCTGCTCTACTGCCCAATCATAAATATAGCATTAGATAATAATTATTAGCCTCCTTCAAATGAACTATTTAATCACGTTATAGTTCATTTTCTCTGTAGTATTTTCTTGCTTTTTTATTAATCATTATGGTGTGCTAGGATCCACCTAATTAGCATATGTGGAGTGTCAACCATATGAATATGGTCAGTACCGTAAAGACGGGAGAGACCCAACGAGAGACCTAACGAGAGACTCAGAGAGACAACGAGATCGAGAGTCGATGACTACCGAGCCGACACCTTCTACAGGGAGGGTCTCCCTACGACTATACCAATGGACTCTATGTAAATATTGTATATACTTTCTTGCTCTCAATATATCTGTTCTATTTTACATTTGTGTTGTAGTTATTTATTTCCATGTGTTCAGTAGAGTTTCAACAGATTATAATTTATTGAATCTGATATATCGTTTTAAGAACATTTCTCCAGACAAGGCATACATCCACATAATGTAGGATTCTAATAAGAACTAAAAGTCGATTACGTCAACGACAGAAGATGCTAATTTGTCCTAGTCTAAAAAGAACTAAGGTTATAGGTCAAAGGAAAATAATCAGCAGGAAGAGAATTCCATATACCTAAAGTTCTTGAAAATAAGATACTGGATGAAGAATGAGGTATCAATACAGAGAATTGATAGAGGCCACTGAGCAAACAAATCAACCGAGCAAGAACAAGTAGAAATAGGGAATAGATCAGACAATTCTGAAGAAAACATGCCACAATATTATTTATAGAAAATATTAAGACTAGCGACATCACGTCTGTGAAAGAGCGGTTGCAGTAAGGAAGAAAGGGTATTTCGTATGTAAATTTACTTTTATGAACAAAGATGAAAGGCTTTATCTTAATAATAACTGATAATAATGAAAAACAAAGAAAAGAATAGCGTATTCAAATTGGATTTTTATGAAACTGGAAGGAGGGGCTTTATCTAAACTAGTGTACATTACTCATCGCGATTGCTTAGCAATTAATCCCATTCACTACTTCTACTGGCATAAAGTTCAATAAAATAAACAGAAAAGATAAAATTGAGCTAGCTTTATAGCTCGTTAAAGACTGGCAACATTTATTGTCTGCTAACTTAGAATGGGTGCTTTATGTCACACTGATGGTTGAATATGGTTAAATTGTGCTCATTTTTTGCTTTAAATACTTATCCCTATTAATTCCTAACTGCACATCGAATGGATACCATAATACTCAGTTCGCTGGACCTTATAATAGCAAAGGTCCATTAAAAAACTTCAGCTAGAGTGGCACAGTAGTTTGCAAAGAAAAGGCGTAACAGACAGTGAGACAACGAGAAACGTAATATAGACTAGACTTTTAAGCCTGTAAAAACAAGCAAAATTTATAACTTTATGCTTTATTCCAAAATGATTGTTAAATATGCTGAAATTTTTGCTCATTTTTACATTAAATGCTAATCCTTATTAATCTCAGAATGTACATATAACGAATATCATAATACTTAGTTCGCTATGTCTTATCATACAAAGCTTCATACAAAATTTGAGCCAAATTGGCCTTGTGGTTTTTGAGAAAAATGAAACGGTGAGATATACAGACACACAAAGAGAAACATAATATAGAAAGTAGAGATAAAGAGAGAGAACATGAGTGAAAGACAGAAAGCTTAAATAGAAGTAGTTTTCTGTTCTTTTTCTCATCGAACAGTTTCGTTTCATTGCTTTCAAGTAGTGATTTGTAGGGTTATGACAAGTGCATATTATTTTCATTGTTTTTATTGTCGAGTATATATAGTATACAGTTAGACACAATTAATCAACCGAGGATCACATCACTCTACATAAAAGCATATAAGATATCAATGGATATATACTTGAGAATCAAAATAAGGAAAAGAATATGCTGTTGTCATCGCCCTAGTGATTAGGAATATATTTGTCAACTAGTTAAAAATATTTGGTCAGCGTTTGCTTATAAGACAAAACAGCTAGATAGCGGGTTATCGTTACAACAGCATGTACAGAAAAATCGAAGGAACTCAGGAGTGGAGTATACAGGCATCCACCACTCCACAATATAGACACATATGTGTGTTTTTGTTATCTGTATTTGTATTTGTATTTGAGCACACGCATTGCTGGTGAATAATCCTAAAAGAAATTTACAATCTGTTCGATAAAATTTTCAAATCTGCATTTTTACAAGTTTTAAAAGTTTGCAAAACACTATCTAGATGCAGAGAAACCTTTTAATTTTTAAAATCTTCAAATCTGAAGAAAATCCATTCCGTGGGGCAAAACACAAAATTCAACTTTGCGTAGGATTATTCATGATGCTTTCTATTGAAAACCTTATCAAAATTTTATGTTTCAGATTTTTTTAGATGAGGACTAAATATTTGTATTATTTCAATTACTTAGTCTATTATTCTCACAAAGTTTCAGCAGCTGTAAGCCACAACCTACTTCAGACTTGTCTTTTCGAATTAACTCGTAAATCTTTATATCGAACACGGAAGTATGTACGGAATTTCTAACTGAACCCATTATCTAATCAACGGGGGAAAAGTGTTCTCTCACCGTTAGCCATAGCCGAGTATTAAATAATTTTTCTTTTTTCACAATGGTTAATTTTTTAAAGTAAATAATTAGTTTGAAGTGACATATGTTAAAGATGTTAAAGTTTCAATTGATACTACTACTAAAATAAAATTACTGAAAAATATTAGTATAGCTGACGAAACGAGAACAATATTCCCCCATTTTACACCTTTTTGAAATAATACTTGAAGTAACTGAGCAATAAACACAGTTACTGCCTGCATTTTTAGTTGTTAATGTCATTGTTTTAGTTAAGCGATCTGGCTTCTGGGTAGAGCACAGGAGTCCGTGCCCCATGATTAGCTCGTCTGCATTAGGGTTACGTTGTACTCTCTTCATATGAGCACGGAACTAAATTAACTATGTGTTAGACAGCGGTGTCTATATATATGTAAGGCGTGCATATAATGTACGTTGGTATATAAAGAGTTTCTTGCGTCGTCTTGTGTTTCATAACGTGCCTTGTATATGTCTATATAACAGTTTACATATACATGTTACACACACACATAGATGACTTAAGTGCCATCAGCTATAATCGAAACCGACACCAAAACATATGGAGAATTCTTGATAAATTATTTATAAGAAATGGAAGTACATAATAATTGAAAGACCCGGATGTGAGAGTGACACAGAAAATAAAACACACGTTATCGTATTAATATATCGATTGTCTATCATATCAATGCAATGTTTTTTTGGTGATTACACAGTAAACTCCTTTTCCGAAAAGTTTTAGTAGAGTTTTTTTAATTACTTTTCATAGGAAAAATAATTTTATGCAGAATATTTTACAAATATATTTCAAGAATATATGCGGAATATATTTGTATATTTATTACGTTTGATTTCATTGTATATAAGTCAAAATTTTCAAAATCAAAGGATCTTCCTTGGGTATAACATTTGATCTATATGTATCCAATGTTTACATCTCATACACGGAGTTATGAAAAAATGTTGAGAATATCATGTTGTCTTTCCTCAGTTGACCATTTAAATATGCTATAATTAAGGCTATGACAACAAAATATTCTTATCATTGTTTTGACTCTCGACTATATATCCGACATAATTCGACACAGTTAATCAACTGAGAACAACATCACTCTATATAAAAACATATAAGATACCAACGGATGCACATCCGAGTGTCAAAAGAATGAAAATAATCTGCTGATGTCCTAGCCCTAGTTATTATATATCGTTCTTGTGGTCTCTTGATCTTATTGGATTCCAGGACGAAATTTCATCTTTCTGGTGGAATAACCAGCTTAAGGCTAAAAGTTGAGGTAAGATCATTTGCAGAAGATGCACCATTCCTCATTAAAGCCAGTGTTGGTCAACCATACTAAGAAGATCTTATTTTGATACTATGTGATTATGAATATTAAGTCAGGGTTTACTTGTAAGGAAAAGTACCATCATGTCACGTTGTCCCGAGAAACCATTGTACGGAGAAAGTTTAAGCATTCAAGGATAATGTATAGTAGGTATTCAAGTCATACCTTCTAGTAGACATTCCAAATAAGGGCATATATGCTGTAGAAAACACCTAACTTCTAGTTCAATCCTCGACTTTTATATGAGTCTTAAGATAGAATACCGCTATAACATGTTGAAAAGTGGCATTCAGAGCACTTATCTTGAGAGAGCACAAAATTTATTTGCAGTCTTCTCAAGAACTCGCTTCATATAAAAATTACGTTCATAGCTTTTCTCTATCTTTGTTTCATTGAAAGTGATCTCGATTGAGCACCAATCTCTGGTTGGTACCTGTAAAACATTCACAGGAATAACCTGTTCAGCTACCACCAGTGCATTTTTTTTTACTTTATTTCTCCGTGTCCGTCAGCTGAAAGTCGGTGTTGAATCTGATCTAAGATAACGTCGCCTTATTTGTGCATACGGACAGGCAATAAATCATGCAAGAACGTAGTTTGCAATATTTTAAGTTATATATTTAATTTAGTTTGAAAATTTATTTCAAATAGTAAAATATAGTCTACTTACGTTCAGGTATGCTTGGTTTCTTGGAGAATGGACCTATGATGAAAGAAGCTATACTATACTGCCTCCTTAAAATAATAATAATATGCCAAAGGATGGTATGATTAAGAACAAACATCCATTGAACTAGCCTTCAATTGGAGAATATAATATATAGAATAGTCTGATGACAACAGAATAAATTCTACACTATCATCAACCCAAAATAGTAATGCCAGGAAAAATGGATAAATAATAGAACTGATACTATACTATCCTGTTCCAGAATACCAAATCTCAATTAGTAATAGATGAGGGCAAAAAAAGTAAACCAGGCATCATCTGTATATAGTAAAATATTGTGATACTACATAAACAAATAATAAAATATCTTAATAATGAGCATGTTTCACTCCTTATGTCAAAATACTTTAATGAAGCGAAGCACGAAAAAAAATGTAATTAAAACTTAGAAAATCATTAATCAAATTTATAAATAAATATGTTTAACAACTAAAATGATGACACGATTCTCTACGTTTACCTACATAGAACGACTTTGAAAACAACATCCGCCCTAAACTGAACAAGGTGAGATGCGAAAAAAACTTTATTCTTGCATACAGCACCGTCATGGAGATGAAGATGGCTAAGTGTTCAACGATGCAGACTGACAGTAAGTTCCCGAATATTTCTAGAAAAAATTCAGACTAAACAAATATTCATGAAAAGAATATCAACAAGTATAAGCTATGTTACATGAATTCATCGGACTACTGTTCTTATCGTGAGTGACGTTTCGGTCGATGTAATCTCCGACTTTCTTCACGTGTACCTTATCGAACTCGGGAATGCTTCTGTTGAACTCGGGGATTTGGGCGGAATTTCGAACAGAACCTTTTATTTACTTCACGAGGATAGCATACTCTTGTTCCGTCAGTAATGGCTAGATAAAAGTTCTATGTAATTTGAAATTGTATTTCTCGGTCGCCCACAATGAGAATTGAACCTTCAACCTTCAGGAGAATATCATTTTTCCAACTGATTTTTTTAAGTACTCTAACCATTGCACCACCGTAATGATAAAATCATTTACGTTAAAATGGTTTCCAAAAATGTTAACTTGGTGGAAAAGACCGTTATAACAAAAACAAAATACTTGATGAAGGTAGATCATCCGATTTGTGTTAATGACGTAACGAGGTAGGTTAGAAATACACGTAATGAGTTTAGTTTAGAGTTGGGAATCAGGCTGGAAAGTCTAACAAGTTAACACGAAAGATATTGTTTCCACATTTTGCAAGCCGGTGAAACGCGACCTTAGAAAATGCAGGAATTTAAAACGTCTTGCAACTCCGATGAGAAGTAAAATATAAAGTTATATCAACTATATAATGCATTGTTGTTTGGTTTCCTTAGGAGGGAAGAGATAAACTCGAATAATTAAAAGAGACGAAGACACAAAGGAGAGAGGCCAATGCGTTACATAGACTGAATGTTAATGAACTGCTTTATTACATACACACACAACAATAAAAAAAACATTTAACCACTAAACGCCACGTTGTTTATATACTGACAAAATTGTTATAGATCACCGATTACATAAGGCATTTAGCACGTCTTCGTTTTACTGTTGTAAGCTTTCTCACATTCACTGTATTGAACTACTTTCCAACACAAGATTCAACTGTCTAAAGTATACATTTTCCTGTCTAGAAAGTTACATGGTAAATTTATTGGCATTAAAAGAATCAATTTATCTCAAACAATTTCCTGTTAAAGACACGTTTATACTGAATTTATGTCGAGAAAACGTACATTCAAATTATCTCCTATTTTCGGCCGACTTCAATATTACACACAGAAAAGTTTTCCGCTTCGTAAACAGGATGAAAGCAATTAGAATCGGGTCGTGTCTTTAACAAAGTTTAACGTTTCAAGGTATAAAGCTATTTTCTATTTTACAGCCGACTATTAAGCTCGCAATCTGATTACAACCTTTAGGCGAGATTAACACCAATTACTTGCTGACTTCTGTAAATTTACAGTTGATTACATTTCTTGCAACTTTTATTTTTCTGTTTCTCATTAACGAAGAATTGCGAATGACTTTACTTCTCTCTCACTAGAATGAATATATTGATTGAATATCAGTTGGTAATCAGTAAAGAAGAAAACAATTCGTATTTTAAATTCTGAATAATTTTTAAAAGCCTTAATCTCATCGATTAATGGATTTCTAAGCTAATAAATTACTATGACATGCAAGTTTCTCAGTAAAACAAGAATCCATATATCTATGTGTGTATTATAACATTAAACCAGTCGAGTTTACGAAGTTTGCCATGATAATTTTCTTCCTAGATAATCAATATTTTACTTTGACTAGTCAAGTAACTGTCCGCTTAAAACGAGATTCGAATCGATTTTATCGTATACTTACTATACCCGACACATTTGCCATAAGTTCTGGTATACATATGTTTTAATCGTGTATGCCTGTTTGCCAATCACATCGGTAAATAACGTGCGAATTCTACTTATTATTACCATCATCCTTATTCGATATTGTTCCAAAAGTAACTCATCGTGTTTTTTTTAAAACTAAGAATAAAGTTGAAGAGCTCGGAAGATTGGAGTTGTACCAATAAAACGACCGATTGTTGTGTTCTAGAATTTATTTTCCACATAGTCGTACTCAATGCAATTTTGCCAGCAATTGGGAGGTGGTTTTGCATGGACGTTCAGAGCGTATGTTTTACTCACATCTCTGTCATTACTCTGAAATCGACGAACCTATCTCCTAACTGTGCTTACATAAACTGCAACGGCTTTGTAAGTGTTCAATAGGCTCCGGCGAAAAGTTCAATTTTTCTGTATGGAGGTATTCAATGATACATCTCTATTTCTGATGCACGTCCATGACCGGGGTTACTTTCTTAGAGTCTCACGGCGTCAATATATGCAACAGAGAGATGTAATTTTTAGGTGATTAATGAATAAGTCCAGTAATTATAACAATACAAATGCTATCCCCTTTGATTCATTCGGACGGAATTTAAAAATTAAAAACTAAGAGGCATTACTTTTAGAACGTTTCTCATATAACGTTGATGACGATGGCAGTCATTGAATGCTGTAGAAGAAACGAGAAAGATGCTGATGCCCCTGCTGTCGCAATTGTCCTAGTAACAACGCCGTTCCATACATCAGGATCTCAGACGAAAAGAGTACTGTTCCTGCTACTTCTGCTAACAATCACCATTGTTATAGTAAAAATGCCGTTCAATCAAGCAGTGATTCAAGAGAAAAAAGTTGCTACTGTGTTTTTATGATGATATCCTCAGGAGCTGTTTGACTGAAATGAGGAAAAGCACCCTATTTATACTGTTTTAAAAATTGCTACTGATACAACGCTTTGATGGAATCTAATTGGTCGGTTTCAGTGACCATAGAATGACGCAGAATGAATGAACTTATGTTAGTTTTTGTTACATTGTTTATAGATCAAACAACCGGTTTTGTTAGAAGTGAAGAGTTCGATAAAAATCTGCACGACAATTTCATTGAATGTTATGTATGTTAGAGTGAGAGCGGGAGGGTAAGAGAGAAAGTGAGGGGTTTAGTCAGAACTGACAATAGCATTTTGAAATCAGTAATGTATTTACCCTTAAAATTACTATATTTTTTGTACTTCGCCACAAATAATTATTTTTCAATGTGCAAACAATGTAACATTTCTTTAGTAGTAGGTATTCCTGTACGAGTGAGTGAATGAATAAGAGAGTGTATATTTAAGTTGATGTATTATCCTTTTTCTTATCGATTAATTTCGTTTCATTGGTTTCAAGTAGTTAGTTTTAATTCAAGGTTGAAGTTTATATGATGACCCTCAATACATCATGGAGGAGACACGCAGCAAATTAACAGCTTTATGGTGACCTGCCACCAGTATTACTGAAAGTACAACAGAGAAGGATGAGAGTAGCCGGTCACTGCATGAGACACACCGAAAAGGAAGCCAGTAAGCTGGTCCTCTGGATGTCAGCAGATGGACACCCAAACCGTGGTAGAAGAAGAATGACCTACGTTGACAAACTGCTACAGGACACAGGATTGGAAAATATTCAGGACCTGCAAACTGTCATGCGAGATCGAGAGAACTGGAGAAGTCGTGTGGATTCGGAAGTGAATCGTCCTAAAAGACGACAGAGATGATATAGGATTGTATTCAACTGCGAAGCGATAGCGAAGGAGTAAGTAAATAAGTAACAACGACGGCTATGGCAAGAGAATATTGTTTTCATTATTTCGACTCTCGAGTATATATCAGTTGATATCTTATATGTTTTTGGATAGAGTGACGTGGTTCTCGATTGATTAACTGTGTCTTACTGTGTCGGATATATACTCGAAAGTCCAAACAATGATAAGAGTATTCCCTTGTCATAGCCCTAGTAATAACTATAATAACTACTGTCGCACGCACTTTTGATTTAATTAGGTATCTATTATTGATTTCGAAGCATCGACTATTTATAACTCGGTGCGTATCTTCTATTTCCGCGAGTTGACATAGAAAATGTGTCTTTAGAAAATGCTTATATTGCCAAGTGCAACATATGATCTGATTTTTATTTCTAGTTATATAAGGTGATTCTGTGCACATGATGCACACTTAAACTAATTAACCGATCATTACGAATTTTGGAACAGAGTTGTTAAGAGTAAGCATTCGTAATGTCGGTTTTAGTTAGCTAAATTAGTTTTATGTAGAGTAGAAGCCTTTCCTGAAAATTTAATGATCTCCGTTTTTCAAAAAAATTTAATAAGTATTAGATATCAGTTAATAAATATGCGGTCTTAAATGCTACCGGAGGCAAGCTACGTTACCTTCCTGTGATTAAACGCCTAAAAACTTGGCACAAACCTATTTTTCTGCAACCTGTAGTGTTCCATGCAGTAAAAAAAGAATGAGGGGGAAAATGGTCCGCCTTGTTTTCTTTATATGCTTGCTATATAATAACCTAATATGCAAATGAGATGCTTCTGGTTTGAAAAAAAAACACTAATGTTTTCAGAGACAGGATGTATTTTTTATTTAGACATTGGAGCATCGAGTCTTGTCAGTAGTGCGCCGTGTTTTGAGGTTGATAATTTTTGAGAGCAGAGCGTCGAATTTTGGAGTAACAGGTTTTTAGTAGCAGTGTAGAATAGTTGCCACTTGGCTATTTTAGCCATAAAATATCATCAAAGTTAAGGTTCTTCACGGCATTTCAAAACGTTTTAAGTTATATAACATGGATTCAACTACACATGTGAAAATCGAAATATTTCAAGTTGCATTACATTTCATCCATTGTGCTTAGTCAGCAAATTCTCAACGTTTCCTGAATTTCGATTTCTTTTTAACTATGTTGATTAAATTTACATATATGTAATTACAATCGATTAATAAATATTCTCGAATTTCCGTTTCTTAGAATATTCAAAACGTCATTTAGGAGGAATAATATTGACCCACTTTTCTTTTTGAAATTATTTTCACCCCAAAGAAGGCGTATTAACACATGGACATAAGAGGTTACTATTTAGGATCTTGTCTAACAAAGGATTGTGGGAAGTTAAATAGCAGGATATCTTTTAACATTACATTTAAATTGATCCATGCCATTCCTACAAGGAAAGCAGAAAATAGGAAGGGCATTCCAAATTATAGCAGTTTGAGGGAAGAACACTTTTTAACATCTAGGAACGCCAGCAGTGAAGATGTATGATTTTACTGCTTGTCAGGTTAGTAGGGAGTATATACTCCGACAGGGCAGAATTGTTATAGGTTCATTAGATCACATTTAATTAAAGTACTTGTAAAACAGGTACAGCAATGCAATACTGCGGCGATGAGACAGGGGTTGGTGCTAGGATCTATATGAAAAAAAAAATAAATAAAACAACTCCCTTAACTTAAGGATGTTGGAGATCACAGGATGGTTGGATTCTTTTTTAACTTTGCACGACTTGGTGACGTTTTTTGGCTCTAACTTATACATTCGGCTGGCTGAAAGTGATTTACATATATGACAGTTGTTATTTAAGAACATTGTTCCTTTCAGCGACGGTCTTCCAGTGACAGTCTTTGAGTGAGTCCATTTGGGGTGTCTTGTTCACCTGAAAATATCTTGGCATATTTCTGTTACCTACACACCGAGCTATTTTAGAGATGGGTAAGGTGCTCCTTCTGTGGCTTACTTCTAGGACTCTTTGAGAATTTCGGATGAGGGTTACTTCCAGAAAACCTTCTTATTTGTTACCTTTACGGCAGTCACTTCAAGAGAACCTCAATTCGTTACCTGCACTAGAGTTCGAATGCACGGGTTTATGACTTAAATTCTTGTGTTACTTGACTCCTGACTGAGCTGGTGGTTGAAATTTAACACCAGGCCCAACTCTGATTCATCCATTACTTATAGGTCGGAGAATTTTCGACATCTATTATCTTTGAGACTCATTTTGGATTCTGTTTAAGTGGGAGAGACGGCCGGTAGATGAGCCATTGCAGATCTGGGAATAATACTTTATGATGGGCGAATATCGACTTTGTAGAGATATAAGATACAAATAGTCTATTCGTCACCATCGAGGGAAAGGCCTGTTAACTAAAAGATGACGTTACGAATAGTAAGTAAAGCAAACAAGAGTTGACGAGCAGTCACACTGTTGATAATGAATGACAGCTTTTTAAAAACAGAATGAAAAACCCTTTTTCAAACATATTGAAAAAGAGAAAAAAAAAACATCGAACATGATTAATACTTCAATTTAACTTCATTCAATATTAATTTGTACAAAGAAAGTATGAATTAATTCAAAAAGAAGAGTTGCACGTCGTACCTGCGATAAAATGAAAACATCGCGGTAAAAAATACATCTAAAGTGTGATAACACACAGATTTTTGAGCGCGTACAATCTTCTGCTTCTTTGTTTCTATCGCAGAGACTACTACGAAGGAAAAAAGCATAAAAACAAAGTAAAGACGCGCATTATTCATTTACATGTGATTCAATCGAGTATCTACGAAATAAAAACACTAAAAAAATACACAATTTCACTTAAAAAAAAAAGTGCTTCATCATACATTTTTCTATTTTTCTTTTCTGGAAGACATTACTAAAACTTTCCAGTAAAGTTTAATTATTTAAAATAGGTACCCTGAAAGCTACCAATACTGTCCATGGAATCCATTACTCTTATCATCATCAGGTAATCCGTAAAAAATAATTCCAAATAATTCTTACATAAATTCGTAACATGCTGCGGTAAATTCGTTCAATGTCCTGATCGAACGGCAGCAGCGTGGGTGGGGAGTTTAGCAGCAAGATGTTTGTTCACATTACATCTCTCTGTTGGTGTGTTTGAAAATAAAAAAAAACAAACAGGATAGCATTCCAAAGAAAGCAGGTATGAAGAAAAACGCTGTTGGAGGAAAAGTTCTTTCGGCATCGAAGGATTTATTGAGTGAAGATGTGAGATTTTACAGTTAGTCATGATAATTGGAGGTATGCATATTGAAGATGTACAAATACAGAAAGTTCATCGCAGAAAATCGTATGGAATTACTTGTAAAATAAGGACATGAATGTAACTCTGCGGCGATACGACAGAGGCTGGAGCTTGTCTGACAGTGTGGAACCTGTTAAGTTACAATTTTTTTTATAAACTTTGCTCAAGGGAGTAAAGATAGGGGTTAGTGTATCAGCAAAGGCATAGAAAATATACTGTACCCAAGGGCAAATGTGTTGATCTTCTCGTTGGTATGTAGGGACCATACACGTTTTAGACTCAGTCGCGAAGTAGATAAAGAATGAGAAAGAACTTCAACTCGCTGTTCCAGGTTAAAAAAATACTTTTATTTCTGATCTTGCTGTAACGCGTGACTTTATGTTACTACTGTAACGTCACTTACGTCTCTAATGTGGTCGTTTTCTGTAATGTTCCTATCGATCTATTCACACATTCTTTTTTATAGTCCTTTTCTTTTTCCTTACCGTGACGTCACTTCGCGCCCGGTTCGGCATTTGCAGACAGTCGCCATACGTTCGTCCGCGCACTGTTACAAATTGTGATCTTATAAAGATATAGGATACTGACAAGTATGAGAAGTTTATTGAGATTAGATGCACAGTTGTTTGCTATCTTTTTGTTTTTCTGTTGAAATATATTTTATCGGAAAATTCTAATAATATATACTATTAAAACAAAAAAGAATTAAAATACGGCTTATCACAAGATGCAAGAGGAGAGATGATCCTGATTGGATATAATTTGTTGTTTCCCTTACAGAAGAAATACGAAGTTTCCTTGGTAAACTCCTCTTAGAAATAGTTGATTAGCACTGATATAGACATATATTAGAAAAAATAAAAATTAAACAGTCAATAAAGATGAAGACACGCGCATTTAACTGTCTAAGTTTTTTATTCCACACGATAATATTTATTCCAAGAGAGAACAAACATTCAAAGGATTAAAGACGTTATAAGGAGAGACACTGTAAAATCATTTGCAAGTCAACAGTTATTTTTTCGTTTGAAATACGAAACGTGCATTTTATTATATATATATATATATATATATATATATATATATATATATATATATATTCCAGGTAGAAAGATATCCCAAAATTAAGAATAATCGAATTTCAACAAAGGTCGTTCATAGTGCTCAATAAAAAAAGGAAATTATATTTTTTATTTTTTATGTAAATATGTCCTATCTTACCACGATGTGCAGATCGTTTCAATAATATCTGATTTCATCAGGCAAGTCAAAAATTTAAATACAAAAATTTAAAAAGGTTCCAAACCTTTCCAAATTTTTAGGAGAGAAAATATGTCATGACTGGCCTGAAGCAAAGCTAACGTTCTTACCGTAAGAACTTTAGATTGCTTCACGCCAGTCATGACATATTTTCACTCCTCAAAATTTGAAAAGTTTTGGAACCTTTTTAAATTTTTCTTGCCTGATAAAAGATAGAAACGGTCTACACATCGTAGCAAGCTATGGCTGCATTTACATAAAGAATAATATATATATATATATATATATATATAGTAAGTTATAAAATATATATGGCAATTAAGCTACACAAAGTATTCCGCGTTTCATCCACGCTAGGATTAATCAGGATTATGCGAGGAGTTGTGGTACTCTCGTGTTTTTATATACCCATATTCTATTGAGATTTTATTTAGCCAATTAGTCTAGTTCCCAGCGTACCCTTCCTAATAACTCAATGAGCAGGCACTTACATAACAAAAGCCCAGTAAATCTCCGGTTCACCCCTTCCTTTGTGTGTGCTATTTTAACGGGGAGCGTAGATATCTAGCGTACTGACCTATTCAAAACTAGGTTAAATGTGTTTTTATGTTAGTTTATATATATATATATATATATATATACACACACATATATATGACAATTTATATATATGTATGTTTATTTTATTCATTTATTTTCTATTGTTATTGTGAATTTTAAAGTTATTTTGTATCGCTATCCTAGGGTAAAGTTTATTCTGTGGACAAAGTTGTTCGCTATTTATCTCCTACAGTTTAATAGATCTTGGGTTTCTTTAAAGGATAGGATCGCAAATTTTCCGAAGAACTTTTCAACATTGCCCTAGAATTTGCCGAGGCATACACTGATATATCCTCGGAAGAAATCCACATCATTAATAAATATAGAAAATCAGTTCTAGTAAATAACAATAACCAATGGATAAAACTAAAATGACAAATTCGTTTGATTTGGCGATGGGTGCCCTGTATTCTGCAGAGTCATCAGATATTGTAGGATTATTCATTCTGTATACCCTCACAAGCATATTTGATATTACGGATATCGGCCTATATAGAGATGATGGACTAGCTATAATAAAAGACTCCAACCAAGTCAACGGAGATAACTTTAAGAAAATCATACACAAGGAAATTAAAAAATTAGGCATAAAATTAGACGTACTAGCTAACATAAAACTAACAAACTTCCTCTACGTCACATTAAATTTAGATAAAAACACACATGAATCCTACTTAAAAGATAACGCTAACCCAATATACGTAAACCCTAAGTCTAACCACCCACCATCAATTATAAAACAGATTCCTAACTCGATCGTAAATAGACTCAGCAATAACTCAAGCGATGAAAATGTATTTAACAGGTCAGTCACTATATACGAAACAGCCCTAAAACAGTGGATACAAAAATATTAATATCAAATATAAGCCACAAAGCACCAATAAATAAAATAAAATTAAAAATAAAAGAAAAAGAAATATAATCTGGTATACGGCGCCATACTATCAAATGTTAAAACAAAACTTAGCAAGAAATTTCTAGATCTCATAAAAAAGCATTTCCCCGTAATCAATCCCTTACACAAAATCTTCAATAAAAATAAGCTAAAGTTATCATACAGCTGCTGCGAAAATTTAGAGATGATAATTTAAGCACATAATAACAGAGTATTAAATAAAAGCAATGAAAACAACAACAAAATAAACAATAAAAAAGTGGACACCATGACAAAAATAAAACTAACACAAAGGACGCATATATAACTAGTAGAAATAATAAT